>NC_068914.1:117637246-117940277 GCF_023091745.1 Budorcas taxicolor
ATTTGCTCGAGAAATATGTGTTAGGTTAATGCAGAATACATTCCATTGCAGGATCACATTTAAAAAGTATTATCCTGCATTTTCCCCTGAAACTTCCTTTTCTCCTTTGCTCTTTCCTTTTGAGACAGCCAGGTATTTCTGTGCCCAAGCCTCGGGAAAAGACTTGACAGCTGAGAGCAAGAAAAACATGTCCCTTGCCTGGATTTGCAGATTCAAAAGCTCAGGCCTGAGAGGACCAGAAAGAACACACAGAAAGGGCAAAAGATTTGGAGGAAAGCATGAGGCATCCGTGCTGTACAGTTTGGAAAATCATTTTCTGAACCATCAGAAGGGAAGGAGTTGAAAGGAAAGAATAAGATTGCAGTTGGTGGAGGTTACCAAAGAAAGTGTTTGTGCCTGTGCTGGAGGCCACCGCGAGCTCACAGAGCACCCTTATGTGAATGGGGACGAGGCATCCTTTCCCAGTGCGCAGTTCAGCAGCTAGAGCACAGTCTGGGTCTAGCTTTATTAGTCCCCTGGCCAGGCACTCACGTGCAGTGTACACCCTGTACCGCTGTACAGGACAGCCAGGCATAAGCCCTGCTAATCCCTGCAGAAGGTCCGAAAGCTCAGACAGGCCCATGGGGTCTGAGCAGAGGAAACTTCTGCCTCATATCCCAGGTGGAGAGCACTTGGGGTGGGTGTGGGGGTCCCTGGAAAGAAGTGGCACCAGGCAAAGGGAGCCTTGGGTGGCCTCAGAATTTCCTTAAGTGCCTGATGGGGACAATAACTCAAGACCGGGGGAGTGCAGCACCCCTGAGGATACTACTGGGGACAGATGACAATAGTGACCAGATTGCCACCTCCCTACCCATATACACCACAGCCCGGCACATGTAAGCTTCTTGGAGGTAATTAGTCAAAATCCCAGGGACATTTGGATTGTGGGGAGTGGGGATGGGGTGTTTCTTAAAGAGACTGAGGTTAAGTATTTGCCATCCAGCCACACTGAGGATTCCAAACAAAAATTTGAGTTGTAGAAAAAAAAGAAGTTGCCTTCTTTGCACATCAAAGGTATAAACTGAGCTTTTCTTACCTGCTGAGCTCCACAAATATTTGTTATATGAATACTGATGGTGTGCGACAAATACCTGGTTCTTCTCTGCGACCCTGAATTTTATTCAGCCCTGATTTAATCATCAGAGCACACGTGTCTCCCTGACTAGATGGCCAATTGTTTGAGGGCAGGGACCAAATTATTCCTCTTTACATCCCACATACATATATTCGTCATTTGGGCATTCAGTGGAGTTACTATATAAATACATGGAATTTTTCTCCAGGCTCCAAGATCCCCCTCCCGCTGTTTTCCCTTCCACTCGTTTCTCAACTAATCAGATTGTGGAAGAATTCCCGAAGCCTGAAGCAGAGCAGGAGGCCTCTGCCCTCTGCTGCTGCAGCAGGACCGGACGAATGAGCCTGTTAGGATTTGAGACATGTCTGTTTCTGAAGATGGGCTCTGGTTGGTTCAGTGGCTGTGAAACCTGGCATAGTCTGAGATTTGGGACAGGGAGGTTGGGCTCATCACAGGGGTCTGACCGCTCGAGGGCAGGGGGCACCAGGTTGCCTGTCCTGGGAGCCCCTGGAGATGTATGGGGCGGAGGACTCAGGGCTTCCCACAGATGGTGCCCTGAGTCTTGAATGCTCTTCAAGCCCCTCTCAGCTTGGGTACTCGCATTGATCCGGACTACCAGACCCCTTTCTACAGCCTGTTCCAGCCTGCTACCTGGCTGCTGCGGCCACAGGCCAAGGTTTTATTCTAGTTCCCTGCAGCGAAACTTACACATTCCACCCACGCGCTCCGCTCAGCCTTTGTAGATATGGACTGTGTCTCTTGGCCCGCTTTGGTAAGTTATTCTCCATGCTTCTGCCCTGTCTCTGTGGCCAGAAGGTCAGTCCTGCCACCGGCTGGCCGCCTAGCTGTCTCCTCAGCTGGAGTCTCTGCCAGCTTCCAGGCCGCACTTTAAACCGAGTTCTGCCACTTACTAGTGTCCTTGAGCATCTTTCCTAAGTTGTGGTAACCATGATGACCGTCTTCCCCTGAGTTTGCACCTTCTCTGGGCCCCCACACTTGCTCTAGGGCAGCAGTCCCCAGGGATCCATCTCGTGGGAGACGACTTTTCCATGGACAGGTGTGAGGGGTGGAGGTGGGGGATGAGGGGATGGTTTCAGGATGACTCAAGTGCATTACTTTTATTGTGCATTTTATTTCTATTATTATTACATCAGCTCCACCTCAGATCATCAGTTATGAGATCCCAGAGGTTAGGGACCCCTGCTCTAAGGGATGAAAAACACCAGACAGAGACTGTGACGTGAGAAATCCTTTATTAAACCAGGTGTCACTCCCCCACCTGAGAAGGGACATTATGTTGCAGACACCATGCCACCATGCCTCCATGCCTCCCTAGGGTTGGGTGTGACTGTCCCACCCGGCCCACACTTCCTTCTCAGGGCAAGCCGACACTCTGCTGTCTTCAAGGGGCTAGGTGATGGGGTCAGAGAATTAGGCTGGAGTTTATGTTGACAGCTCGGATTAGGGATTTAAGGTGAGGGTAAAGGTGCAGGTCAGTTTAGGGGTTGGTAGGAATTGGCTTGGCATTGAGGTGAAAGGAAAGTTGAGTTTGACCCAAACTCAGCCAGCCACAGTCAAGCTTCTCCTGGTTTCCAAGCTGATGACCCTCCACTGAAAGCCCGGTCCCCAGGCCTCTCCCAAGGCTCCCTCCACCCACAACGCATCCACCTCTTCCACCCACCTCTCTTAAACAAAGCACACACTCAGAAGCAAACCCTATAACTACTTGGGATTCAGTCCCTGCCCGCCCTGCCCAGGTGGGTAGGGTGAGGGGCACAGGGGTGGGGCTTAGCCCTGGAAGCCCAGCACCTTGTACTGGGCAGCCATGTCGTTCCGGAACAGTTCCAGGGCCTTGCTCATGGCGCCCTGTGCATCAGCACCGAAGTCTGAAGGATGCTTGGCATGTAGAACATGGATGATGGCGTCCGAGATGAACTGAAGGGACAGGAGCAGAGGGGTGCTGGTCACGGCAGGACAAGCCAGGGGCCAGATGGGAATCAACCCCAGCCCCAGCTTTGCTTTATTGCAGGGCCATTTACTGAGCACTTATTATATATCAGGCACACTACTGAGTGGTCTCCATGGATTAACTCCTCTAATCCCCACAACCCATGAGACAAGTACAGATGGGATAATAGAGGCCCATCTTAATACAGAGGAGGAAAGGTCAGGCCTTCGGCTTGTGGCCACAGTCACATGGCTTGGTGGGTTGGCTACCCCCACCCCCAACCAGGGGCTTCCCAGGTGGCTCAGAGTAAAGAATCCACCTGCAATGCTGGAAATGCAGGAGACATGGGTTCAGTTTCTGGGTTGGGAAAATCCCCCGGAGGAGAGCATGGCAACCCACTCCAGGATTGTAGCCTGGAGACTCTCATGGACAGAGATGGGCTACAGTCCCTAGGGTCACAGAGTTGGACATGACTGAAGCGACTTAGCATGCACACACGCTACGCCCCTCTACTATGTTCAGGATGTTTTATTGTTCAGTCATCAGTCCTGTCAGACTCTTTGCAACCCCATGGACAGCAGCACGCAAGGCTTCCCTGTCCTTCACTATCTCCCTGCATGTGCTCAAACTCACGTCCATTGAGTCAATGATACCATCTAACCATCTCATCTTCTGTTGCCCCCTTCTCCTGCCCTCAATCTTTCCCAGCATAAGGGTCTTTTCCCATGAGTTGGTTCTCCACATCAGATAGCCAAGGTACTGGAGGTTCAGCTCAGGATGAGGACCCAACCTATTACATGGTTTTAATCCAGGATTTTGCAATCAGAAAGTCTAGAAAATACTTCCATGTGTGTGGATTTAATTTTTGCATTTAATGGCTTAGGATGGTAATCTCTTTCAGTAGCCTTTTGGAGGGATGGTGGGGGGAGAGTGGTCAGAACATCTTATTTTCTGCACCAAGCACGGAGCTGGTCCTCAGAAGCATTGGGGGAAGGGAAGGAGAGAGAGGAAGCGGAAAGGGACCAGGTCCATGCTCGGGCCCAAGACTGATAATATGTTACAGCAGCCTCACCGTCACCGTTGGCTCTACCATCCACATTGTCATGCCCAGAAAGATGGGCACAAACATTGCCACAGCACAGGGCTGCTTTAAGGGACTGAGCAACCTTATATAGTAAGAAGCTACTTGCTTTTTCAACAGTTCAGAAAGATTTGATGCCAATTTCAGCCATGGCCTGTGGACAAGGGGTGTCATTTTACAGAGGCCCAGACTGAGGTCATGTTGCAAGGGGATGAGAGAGCTGGAATCTGCACCCAGGGGACTGTGGACAAACAACAGCCAGAGCCAGGGAGACAGAGGCCACCACTGGTGGGTTTGTTCATATTCTCTGGCATCCAGGGTACAAGTGGCCAAAAGCTGATGGGTAGGGGTGAGGGGAGCACGTGCAGGGCAGCCTCAGAAGCACAAATGTCAACACCTAGTAAACCCTGCTTGGCTCAGAAACCGGGACAGCGCCACAAACACCTACTGCTGGGCATCAAATGGAACATGTGTTTAATTCCCTTTTAATGTCATGAACATAACAAAGCCAAGTGAGGGGATGAACTGACCTAGCAAGAACTTGGAGACCCAGGTTCCAGGCCCGGTTCCACCCTGACCTCCACGGATGACCTCACATGTAAGAGCGAGATCCTGACCCCATTAGGTCCCTCAATTCAGCCTTTCCTGAGTCAACTTCGGAGTCACTAATACTTACAAAATTGTGGGCTGAGGCAGCTAGAAGACTGAGAAAAGACTTTAGCACCCAGCACCCGCTGGGGCCCCCTTGCTCACGGGTGAGAAGGAGCAGTTTCTCATGAAGAACAGAACAAAGGTTCCATGGTGAGGGGAACAGCAGATGCGGGGCGCTGTCTTAATTTTTTACAGTAGCTCAGACAGTAAAGCATCTGCCTGCACTGCGGGAGACCTGGGTTCCATCCCTGGGTCAGGAAGATTCCCTGGAGAAGGAAATGGCACCCCACTCCAGTACTCTTGCCTGGAAAATTCCATGGATGGAGAAGCCTGATGGGCTACAGTCCATGGGGTCGCAAAGAATCAGACACGACTGAGCGACTTCACTTCCACTTTCTTTTCAAGCTTGTTTTAAGTAGGCCTGGTTCTAGTCTGCTAGCTGGTAGTCCCATTTCTAGGCCGCACTGGTTTCTCTCTAAGCCTGTCTGCTCGTCCCTGGAGACGAGATCCATCATTCAAGCTGGGTTGTGAGCCCCCTGCCTGTCACTGGGGTTCAGATATGGAAGAAGCCAGGGTCTGACCTTGAGGAGCTCCTGTCCCACCCAGGAGACAGCTGGATAAAGAGATAAATTACAACACAGCCGGCAGGCGCCACGGCAGGGCTGGAATAAATGCCTTTGCTGGGGAGGGCTGGCAGGTGGAGCAGCTGACTGCCTCGTGGGCCAGCACTGAAGAGGTGGCTTCTGAGCTGGGCCTTGGAGAATGAACAGGGACTTGCCGAGAGAAGACGGGGAGGCAAAACCACCACTTGCGCAGAATCCCAGGGGCAGGGACTGTTCCTCATGTTCCTGCTCAGATGGGCATGCAGAATTGTTTGTGTGTGATGTGGGAGAGCAGGTGGGGCTTCCCCGGTGGCTCAGAAGGTAAAGAATCTGCTTACAATGCAGGAGACCTGGGTTCGAGATCCCCTGGAGGAGGGCATGGCAACCCACTCCAGTATTCTTGTCTGGAGAATTCCATAGACAGAGGCTGGACTGATGGCTACAGTCCAGAAGGTCACAAAGAGTCAGACAAGACTGCTGCTGCTGCTAAGTCGCTTCAGTCATGTCCGACTCTGTGCGACCCCATGGACTGTAGCCCACCAAGCTCCTCCATCCGTGGGATTTTCCAGGCAAGAGTACTGGAGTGGGGTGCCATTGCCTTCTCCAGACACGACTGAGCAGCTAACAGTTTCACAGTAACCATTGGGAGAGCAGTTAGGGGAGCTAGATGGTGGGACAGAAGACGATGGTGACAGCAGTTGCTCACGGGAGACGTTGTACCATCAGGAATTAAGAGCATGCGTTCCAGAGTAACATAGATCAGACTGTCCCTCCTGGCTTATAAGCTGTGTGACTGGGGGCAAGCTACTCAACCTCTCTGAGCCTTGTTTCCAAATCAGCAAAATGGGGATGAGAAGAGTCCCTGCCTGGGGAAGAGAATGCCATTTACCTGCCCAATGGCCATTTTCACCTTCTTTCTTGTAAGAGAACACTAGTTTGTATTTGGAGTGGCAATAGACTATGTTTCCCAGCTTTCCACACAGATAGACGTGATCTCATGACTAACTTTTGGACAATGAGATGTAAATAACACTGTTGGGTGAGATGCCTGGGGTTTCTCAAAAGAGAGCCTTTGTCTCTTCCTCCTGCTCTCTGTTTGAAATATGGACCAGAAGGCTGGAGCTCTAGCAGCTACTCTTGGGCCATGAGTCAACTTTGAGGGTAGACACCATATTTATGCCAAGGATGCCAACACAGAAAGAGCCTGCATCCCCGGTACCTATGGGGCTCCCACACCAGCTCTGGGCTCCTGACCTCTGAACTTCTTTCATGAAAGAAAAAGACAACACTGAATGCAGTTCCTAAGCTCATGGGGGTAATCGTGAAAGTTCCATGCCATTACCCATGCAAACTGCTTCTCATGGCCCATCCTAACCAGAAGTTATCATGACTAACCTTAGCTTCACTGCTGCACCAAACTGCCTGTGGCCCCCATCCTCAGGGGTGATAGCCCCAGAGCCCTCTATTCACCAGTTCCCTAGTTCTCCTTCTTGCCACATCCCTCCTCCCACTGGGTCTGGACACAGGACTTGAAACTGAGACTCTCCCCAGCCCACCCAACTTCTCAGTCCGTCACAGGAGATTCAAGCCAATTGCTTATGCCTCGGACACCTGAGGCGCCCTCTCTTCATCCGTAAAGATGCTAGAACTAATAATTCCCACCCAGAATCAAGCCCCAGCTACGGAACTCCTGCCACATGAGTCCTGCGTATGTCCGACTTGCCGTGGCACAGAGACTAGGAGCTGGGTTTCTGGAGGAATAGAGACCTACTCTGAATCCTGGTCCTGCTATTTGGTGCCTCTGTGACCAGGGGCAAGCTGCTTAAGCGCTCTCTGCCTCAGTTTCCTCATCTGTCGAGAGGGTGGGGTAGTGGTGCCTACCCGTGGACAGAATGCAAGCTGTGTACTTCACAGCCACTTCTCCCTTGATAACAAGTTATTCATTTGGGGGAAAAATATGCTTACTCTCAAAGACCAAGGAAGAAGGCCAAGTGGGCAGTAGCCCACTTTACAGATGAGAAAACTGGGGGATAAAGAGGAACAGCATAGGTTACCCAGCAAGTTATAACTGAGCTGGGACTTGAACCCGAATCTCAGGTCTTCGAGGCCTCCCCTTCCATCTTCCCAGCCACCCAGGCCCCGCCACTCACCTCCAGGTACTTGACAGGGATCTTGTGCTTGTTGGCATGTGACTCGGCCAGGTGCTTCACCTCCGCCTCGTGGTGACCCTTCTTCTTCAGGATACCCCCCAGGGCCGTGAGCACGGTGTTGCCATGCTTCTTCAGGTCCTCGGAGGCCTTCATCTCAGCCTCTGTCTTCAGGTGCTTGAACTTGTCAAATTTCTCCAGGGTCTCGGGATGACCTGTGAAGAGCCTGGGGGGTACAAGGAGGGCTTGAGTTAGACACAGGGGTCAGGAGGTGGCCAGACTCAAGTTCAAATCCATACCTTCCCAGTTGCTAGCTGTGTGACTCTGGGCAATTCACTTCACCTCTCTGTGCTTCAGTCTCCCCATCCAAGGAATAGGGATAACGAGTCCCTCCTTATAGAAGGGTGAGAATTAAATTGAATGAGATGGTATAGGCTGAGGGCCACACAGGAAGTGTCCCATAAATGCTTGCTATTACTATTTTTAGCATCATCATCTGCTTCATTGTTACTGTAAAAAGCTGGAAGGAAAAACATGTGCGTGGTAGCTGGCCTCATCCCCATCTGCTCTAAGTTGTTGGGAGCAAAGATGACTAGACGGTGTCACAGTGGAGCAGGGAGGAGCACGGGGGCTAAAGGATTTGTGGAGCATGTGCTGTGTGCCAGGCCCATGCTAGGCTCTGCACTTGCACTTCCCTTTGGGGATGTATTATCCCTATTTTACAGATGAGGGAACAGAGGCTGAGGAGTACGAGGTCCTAGCTCAATATCACATAGCCGGGGTGCAGACGAGCCAGGCTGAAATCAGATCTGAGTGACTCAAAATGTAGTCGATGCAGGGGACCATCTCTGCAGCTTCCTGCCCGAGGATCATCCTTTGGCCACTTAAATACCTCCAGCTCCAGGAGGCTCACTACTTCCTGTGACAGCTTTTCTAGTCTGAACAGCTCTCAGGCTCAGAAAGCTCTTGCTTATTTTGCTCTGCCTCCCTGTTCTTCCCAGGCCTCTCACAGGACTGACGGTGAGAATCTCCGGTGGGAGCCATCTGCCAAAGACCAGGTCCCCACTCCTGCCAGGGACCCAGGGAGCTGGCCGCAGTGATCCGAGGAGTCACCTGTTGCCTCGGACTTCAGTCTTTCATTCTGCAGAAAGGTGGGGATCATTAAAGGGAGTTGTACTTGCCACGGGGAGGAAGGAGAGATTTTCCCCATTGCTCATGGGCAAAGGGAAGGCTGCAGAGGTAGGTGACTTGTCCAGGGTCACATGTCTAGTCAGTAGCAGAGCCAGACGCGAACCCACACAGATGGTTCCATAACTCATGCTGTCTCTTTTGTGTTGCACTGGGAAACCTCTGCCAGAGTGACCCTGTCTGCTGGACTTGCCCTCCTCTTGTCTGATGGCTTCAGTTCCTTGAAAGCTTTCTCTTTTGCGGTTTCCTGGCTCTGGAACACCCTTAAACCTAACTGTGGACACACTCCAGTGTGCACAAGTATCTCACAGCATATACCCACAATCACACGCGTGCTCATGCAATCACGCACACACACACACACACACACACACACACACAGGGCATAGCACAGACAGGGAGCACCCCCTTCCCCCAGGGGCGTGTCCCCCCTGCCTTCCCAGAACACCCAGTGCTGCCCACAGCCATGCTCAATGTCACTACTTCATCTGGGGCCCTGGCCAACCCTTCTGCATCACTGACAGCTCATCTCCAGCACCTTTCACCCCAGGGTCTCTGAGATCCTGCCTATTATTATCTGGTGACAATGATCCTTGAACTCCTGCCTGACAGATGCAAGACCCAGAACCCACAGGTGAAGGTCGGGACACTGGAGGGAGACTCTCTGGGGAAGAAGAGGACCGAGGACCTGGGACCCAAGGCCGCCAGGGGTCTGAGACATCTTGGGAGACCCCCGGATGTCTGGGGAAGAGACTAAGCACTGAGAATTATGAAAGCTGGGTTCTGGCCCCAGTTCTGCCTCTGCTGTGCTCTGTGATGTTGAAAAAGTCACTCAGCTCCTCTGGGTCTTGGATCAACTATCTGTAAACCAAAAAGTTTATTTCTCAGCTTCCAAGTTCTAAGGCTTGACCCTTCCAACCCGGACCTCACCCTACACTCTTAGCACTTGTCAGCCAGAGAGGGAGCCCCAGATTTACTTTAACACTGCAGGAAAACCTGGCTCCTGAATGCCCACCAGATCTTCCTTCCTACAGCTGCCTCCCTCCACTGCCCCCAAGGCCGGCAGCTGGGAGTCCCTGGGAAGCCACAGAAAGCCCTATCTGGGAACTTGTGACAGTGGCAACTCAGAAAATGAGCAGCTGGAAGACCCTCACCCTGTAGAAATGGGTGGGTGGGGGGATGGGGGGCGTTTTTCTTCCAGTGTTTCAGAAGCACGCGCTTGCCTTGTGCTTTCATCCTCAATCCTATCGTCAACCTGCCTAGTTTATTACAGGTCAGTGGGAAAGGAGGCCAGTTCCCAGCTGTGCTCTGAGCTGAGACCCAACCAGACACCCACATGAAAGATGGAAGACACTCCCAGGCCTGCATAAATTCTTCTCTGCTCTAGAACCCAAGAGCCAGATGAGACTGGGAACACATCTCTAGTGTGCTAAGACTGCGGGACGATGTGGCATAGGGTTCAAGAGTGGGCGTGCTGATCCGGGCTGCTGGATTTGAACTCCAGCTTTGGGATTTCAGGCAAGTCACTTAACATCTCTGTTAAACGTGGGGACTATAATAATGTCTACCTCATGAGGTTATTGTGAGGCTGAAATGAGTTAATATACAGGAACACTTAACACAGGGCCTAGCAATCAGTGTGTAATATATATACATATTTGCTGTCCTCATCAAAATCTCTAGGCCACTATCACCATCACCATCACCATCTACATCAACCTCACCACTCCATCCTCACCATCATCCCCTCCATCATCCTCACCACTCCATCCTCACCATCATCTCCTCCATCATCCCCTCCATCATCTTCACCAGCTCCATCATCACCATCCTCATCACCATCATCCCCTCCGTCATCCTCACCAGCTGCATCATCACCATCCTCACCACCATCATTGTCATCACTGGGATTGGGCATCTTGGGTTCTGTCTGTAGCTGCCACTGGTTGACTGGGACTCTTGAGCCATGTTTTCTCCTGGAGACATGAGACATACTGGCCACCAGCAGTGACTTCCCAATTTTTCATGGCCTTGAAATCCTTCGCTCAAATGCAAAAATAAATAAAGCAGAAAAGATCTGGGGAAAAGAAGGAAAGGCAGGGGCCCAAAGCCCTCTTCAGCTGCTTCCGCCCTCCTAAAAATCCCCGTTTCCTGGAGCCAGACTCTGCAACTGACCTTCCAGTTATTATGTTCTAGGATATAATGATCACATACTTGCAATGAAGCCCTCAGAGTTTTATTAACAGACCGAACAGAATTTGCTATCTGTCATAACCAGAGGAGTGGGAGAAATGACCTTTTCAAGAAGAGTAAGAAAGCCCAGGTTCGGCATCTGGAACAAAATCACAAGGTCATTTCTCACAGGGCACCCTGGGAGTCAGCATTCCTTTCTCCTTGTCCTTGGCCCCCAAACACCAAGAGGCAGAAGCTGTCGGCGTGGTTTCTGCATGTCTTCAGCTTAAGACGTGATGGGGCATCAGGCTCTCTGGGGCCTGCCAGGGGTCAGCAGTCTCCAGCATCACATCTCGCCCCTGGCTCCTGGCCCCTGGCAGTTTTCTCTGATCCACCCTGGGAAAGGAGGGGCTGTTTCTCCCATGATACAATACCCCAAGTCTCCTTCCAGACCTCCAAGTCACTGACTTAGCGCTGACAGCCCCCAGGTCACCTGGGAAAGACTCCTGTTTGGCAAACTGGTCTCCCACCCAGCTACCCTGCCTCCTCTCCAAAAGCAAGGCAGGATCAAGGACACAAAGAATGCCAAGGCATGAGGGTGGGCAGGGATCTCAGAGACCATGAAGGCAATCCCTCCACTCAACAAATAGGGAAATGGGACCAGAGAGGGTTAGTGACTTGTCCAAGGTCACACAGCAAAGGGAGCGCTGAGGAGGTGATGTCTGCTTTGGAGAGTCTTCTGTCCAGTCAAATGGGACCTGTTGCAGTGCCAGTAGCCAACTGACAGAGGCGTAAGAGGAGAAAGACACAAAGGAAACCCCCAAGATGCCAGTTAGATTCAACAGGGAACTTGACTACCCTTTCTCATGTGTTTTTGGCATGGGCCACTAAGGGCTGAAACTCCAGATAATACAGCTTATAGCTTATGTCTGGGTCATTCTCCCAGACATGGGAGCTGGAAATGGGTGAAGCCTGAGGGAGGCTGAAAGGGTGTCTAAATGGGAGAGGAAAACCTGCTCTGACTCGTAAAGGAGAAATTCATCTATAAAGTGTGAAGGACAATCCATTCACTCATGGCAACCAGGGCCCAGCTCTTCCCAGGTGCGCAAATGTCGATGTACGCTTTTGACTCGTGCTGCCCAGAGCATGAGAAAGGACCAGGAGGAGAGGGGAGTCTATCACCACTTGGGGAAGACGGCAATGGGAACATGAGGTTCTATTTCTGAACCACAAGCCATCCTCTGCTTACAAAACTCAGAATTTGGGGGTGGGGGCGGGAGGGTGTTCTTTATTCAGGAATCCCTTGCTAAAGAAGGCAAGATGTGCTTGGAGATTATTCCGAGCCTTCAAAAGACACACCCAACGTCAAAAGTCAGGATTAGGGACTTCTGTGGTGGCACAATGGGTAAGACTCTGCCGGCCACTGCAGGAGACATGGTCTGCAAAGATCCCTGGTCTGGAAAGATCCCACATACCGCCGAGCAACTAAGCCCACGCACCACAACTACTGAGCCCAGGCTCTAGAGCCCTAGAGCCGCAACCACGGAGCCCGCGTTCCTGCACCTACAGCCTGTGTTCCCCAACAAGAGAAGCCACGGCAGTGAGAAGCCCATGCATGGCAATGAAGAGGAGCCCTGGCTCACCACAACTAGAGAAAGCAACAAAGACCCAACACAGTAATAATAATTACTATTATTATTATTATACTTTAAAGAGCCCAATTCTAAGCTTCATCTCCAAGAGTTACTGACATCTTTTGGAACTCACTCTATGCCAGGAATTATGCTGGGCCCCTTAGATGCAGCATCTTATTTAATTCTTACTTCTACTGTATAATGTAGGTATTAGGATTCCCCCCTCCCATTTGATAGGAGAAGAAGCTGAGGCTCAGAGAGGTTGTGTGCTTTCCCAAAGGTCACACAACAGCTCGGTGGCAGAGCCAGGTGTAGAACTCCACATCTCATCTTGAAGGCCGTGTCTTAATCCTTGGCATTTTACAGGCTTTAATGAACTTGTGACTCTGGGGTCATCCTTCCCTTCTTAGGTCCTTTGGGTCCTCATCCATTAGGTGAGGTGAGAAAGACCTCTCAGACCTTTCTTGTTAATTCTAGCTATAATTTTAGGATGCCTCCTGGTGGGCTCTAAGCATCAAGGATTTGATCATTAAAGCTCCTCCCCGCTGCTAGCACAGGTGTGAAATGGATCTGCTTTCCTGATTCCAACCTCTGACACATAAAAACAAAGGAGAACCAAATAGGGGGTTTAACAAAGTTAATTAACACAGCAGCCAACTGGTCAACCCCGGGGGCAAACGTTCCACCTTGCAGGCAAACATTCGTGACCTTGAGGAAGGAGGTGATGGGGGCAGTGGGATCTCTTCCTTTTACCTGATGAGGACCTCCTGCCCATGGCCTGCGACATCAGCCTCCACCTTCCCCCAGGCATTCAGCACCAACTGCCATTCCCCGTCGCTGAGCCCCATGGCGCAGTCTGAAGAAGAGAAAAAGAACAAGGGCGGACTGACTGGGTGTTCTGTCTCCGACAGCTGGGGTTTGAGGCTGCCTGGCCCCAAAGGGATTTTATACCTTCCCAAATGCTTGACAGGGATCACCTGACAGCTTGTTCACTCTCTCTCTCCCTCCCCCTCACCCCCTCTCTCATGCAGGGGTCTAATCTTTTCCTTTCTCTAGCCCTCACATGGAAGCTATTTTGAGGCAGGTGCCATTGTGGGGAGGTAGGCCAACTCAGGTCACGGGTGTGGTGGTGGTGGGGTTGTGTGTGCGGAGAGTGGGGTGGAGGCTGGGCCACTGTCTGGACTCTCAGAGGCCAACAGAAAGGGCACAGCTAAGGCCGATGCCAGTGGCCTGAAACCCAACTCCCCCTGCTGTCAGCTACCCCAAGAGGAACTGCCATGTCTCTAAGCCCAGGGCAGCAGGCACCCTGGTGTGGCCCTGGGACTATCCTGGCCTTAGCAGTCTCTTTGCCCACCTTCTAGAAGCCCACTTAGCCACAATGCCTCTCACTCTTCAGAGTGGTGGGAAGGAACCTTGATGGTTTCCTGCTTATAACTGGGTGAACCCGGGCAGATCCATAACCTCTTGGAGCCTGCATTTTCCTGCTCCACCCAGAAAGCTCAAATATTGTTCAGATATTTTCCTCTGAAAAATTTTGCTTCATGGACCCCCTCAAGGCACAATTAACTGCCTGCCCTTTCCACTTATTCGCTGAGTTCCTGTCACACTGCTCACCTCACTGCATCCTATTTCTTTGTATCCATGCTGGCTCCTCAATTAGTACCCTAGCACCGGTACTCAGAGACTTTGCCAGGTGCCAGGCTCTATTCTAATCACTTTACATTTGGTAACTCGCTTAGTCTCCCGACAGCCCTATATGATACAGACATCACCCCCGTCTCGTGGAGGAGAAGTTAAGGAGCTGTGCCATGATCACACACATAGCTGATGGAAGAGCTGGGTTTTGACCAGGAAGTCAGGCCCCTGAGTCCATGCTCTCAAACACTTTACTTGGTTATCACGTGCAGGAGCTTTGTTTCCTTCATCTGTGTGTTTCTTGGGCCTTGCACAGTGCTGTATACCAAGTTGAACTGAATAAATGTTCACTGAATTAAAAAGGTGGATGGCCTTCCCAGGAAGGCAGGAGAATGATCAACCTTTATTTTTCATTCATCCATCTTCCCATCCATCCATCCATCCATCCATCATCCATTCACCCACCCATCAACCCCTCTATCCACTCACCCACCATCCATCCATCTGTCCATCATCCATTCTGCCATCCATCCAACAAACAGTTATAAGGTACCTACTGTGTGTTAGAAACTGCTACATGCTGAGGACACAAACCAGATAAAATACATCCTGGTGTTCAATCTCCTAGGAGAGAGAAATAAATAAGAGGAATAACATTACAGTTCAGTTTACGTAGCTGAGGGTCTACAGAGAACTTTACAGTTTACAAAGTGCCTCCTTGGGCAGGATTAATCTAGTCTTCCCAATGCCCCAGCAAGGTAGAAAGCATCATCTCATTTTATAGCTGTGGACCATGAGATTCAGCAAGGATAAACATCAGGTGTCCTGGCCACCCTGGGACTGTATTGGACCTGTCAGTTATGACTGCCCTACATACACAGCTCTTTCTAAAGATAACTGCCCTGCCCCAGCCCCTGAGGTCATGTCCTCTCCCAAATCCTGTGGCTAGTCACAGCTGATTGAACCAAGGCTGGGACCTAATTAGAGGCAGCCAGTGGCATGGTTCTGTCAAATAGCCAGTGTCTATTAACTACACCAATCGGATCCCCTCTTTAAAATATGAACAGGGATGACTGATAAGAATTGGCTATGTGGTAGGAAATGCTAGGTGAAAGGGTTCCATGGCTAGCACCAAGTAAGACCCCCAAACTGAGAGCTTCTCCAGAACAACCTTGGGTCTCCATTCCGATTCTGGTAAAGCCTGCTCCCATTTCAATTCAAGGATGACCATCACACTTCCTGTGTGACCTCTTGTGTGTCATTGAGTGATCCCTATTTAGATATTGAGTCAGCAAACTCCTAATAACCAAAGAGACCAGAAGCACAAAGGCCCCTTCTTGACAATGTGCTCCTGAACCACACGTGAGGTTCCATATTAACCCAGGACACTGAGCTAGTATATCTCCAGAAGTCATTCAGCTTTCACAGTGAAAGGTTCAGTTGTAAAATGAGTAACTAAGGGACTACCCTGGTGGTCAGGCGGTAAAGAATCTGCCTTCCAATGCTGGGGACGTGGGTTCGATCCTTGGTCAAGGAACTAAGATCCCACGTGCCCACTAAGCCCAAGTGCTGTCACTAGAGAGCCTGCACACTGCGACTACTGAGCCCACGCAGGCTGCAACCAGAGCCTGGGGGCCACACAAGGGAAGCCCATGCACCGCGACACAGACCCAGCTGAGCATTTGCTCATCTGTCCATTCCCCATCCCGCCACCGAGGGCCGACTCTGTGCCAGCCTCAGGATCAAAGAGAAAGGCCACTCTGAGAGAGTTTGCTGAGGTGTCAGCTCCTAGTCCTGGCTCCTTGCTGGAGGGTGAGTCCATCAGTATGGGAGGGAAGTGCAGAAGGAAGGGCAGCGAGAAGAGCAGAAGCAGCAGCGAGCTGCCCCCAGTCTGGACCAACCCCTGGGGCCCACTGGGGCCACCCTTGAAAGAATCAGCATCACTGGTTCCGATTTAAATCCCCAGACCTGGCTATGCCACTTGCAAAAACCTTCCACCTGGTGCCCTCTTGAGAACCACGGCACATCCCTGAGGGGCTGGCAGAACAGGGCTCATTGTTTTCCCACATGGCTGTTCAGAAACAAAGGCTTGGAGATCTTGTGCACCTGCCTGAAGTTGGTAAGTGGCAGAGCTGGAACCAACAGCCCAATCCACAGCCCTTGTCCCATCTCCAGCCTCCAGAGTTTTCCAAGGATGGCCTGAGTACTTAAAATCTCATCAATTTGTTACCAGCACTAAAGTGTTTAATATAAAGCTGTCACCCGCTTGGCAGGCACCCTCATTAACTGGCAAGTTCATGGAAACCCATGGCTTTGAAGTTGATGAACCTTTTAAGTTTTACCTTTTAAGTTAATAGGAGGGACCAACATCTGTTTGTACTTACACATCTCTACAACAGAACTGGCGGTACCTAGCAGTTGCTATGGCTACCTGCAGCCGCCAGCTTTGTTTAGGGGCTATAATTATCCCTGTGACAGCCTTCTAATAGCTGGGGCAGGGAAACTGGAAAGGCACAGAATAGGAAAGCCAGGCTGCCTTTGCATGCAAAATTTTCTGCAGCCTTACACGCTCATGTATACACACACACAGGTGACTTAGTCTGACACCCAGTGGGGCAGAACTAGATCCCACCGAGGTAGACCTGCCTCTTTCTCTTCTTCCCTTTCATATCATGGAATCCTTTGAATGGGAAAATCTGAAACATATAGAATCATCCTCGAGTCTTCAAACTCTGGGCACTTGAGATCCTAGAGTTACAGTCCTAGAGGGCCAGAGTCTTCAGCTTTCACCCCTCTGAAAATTTGGGTTCTACATTCAGAGTCAGAAAACTAAAGAAAGAGGAATCTAGAATCGTAGAGACATAGGCTCTTGAAACTTACAGAGGCCTAGATGGTATCAAAGTTCCCACTGAATCAGCGGTCCCCAACCTTCTTGACACTAGGGACTGGTTTCGTGGAAGACAATTTTTCCATGGACCAGGGGTGGGGGGATGGTTTGGGGATAATTCAAGCGCATTACATTCATTGTGCAATTTATTTCTGTTGTTATTACATCAGCTCCACCTCAGATCACTGGGCCTTAGATCCCAGAGGTTGGGAGACCCCTGCATTAAATGCAGGGATTTTCCCTACAGATCATAATCTGCTTGAATACTTCTAGGAGCAGCGAATTCACTTTCTAAAAACCAAAGTATGCCTTGTTGTCAAGCTCACTCCCTTGTCCTGGCTCTCTGGTGCTCCTTGGGAATGTAGAGAACTAGCTGAAAGAAGTTTCAGGCTCACCTAAGATTTTTCTTGTCCAGACTACACATCCCCAAGGCTTTTTAACTGAATGCTCTCTGCTGGCAAGGTAAGCCAGGAGCCTGTCTAGTCAAAAAAGGCCGTTCTCCACCTTGCTCCCTGTGACTCCCACCTCTCCTCACTTACATACTCAGAACTCTCTAGCAAGGGGCTTCCAGCTCCCGCTGCACAAGTTTGAGGCCCAGATGACTGTGCACCAAACTCTCTTTCAAAGGTGACCTGGGAATTCATGAACCCAGCTAACAACTCACACCTCGCCGCACCCCCTCCCCCCGCCCCCGGCCCCCCGCGGCCCCTCCCCAGTGAATCTGGGGGAGGGAAGAGGTATTACACCCTAAGATGGGGAACCAAAGATGGCAAGAAAGAACATTTTGGATCTTCAAAGCTGTAGGTCTCCTCAATCTTGGCCACCCTCCTTCCTCCTCCACCTCCTCCTCCCCGAAGCCGCCCCTTTGGAGGCCAGCCCAGGCAGCGCCTCCCACCCACTTCCAGCTCAGCTTGCTCCTTCCTGGCAGAGTCTGCCTCCCGGACCAGTGCCAGACGAGACTCAGAGCAGGGCTGGGGCCTGGAGCCTGCAGGATCTGCTGAGGTCATGCATGAGTTTGAGGACCCTCCAAAGCTGGCCCCAGACCCCCTGGGGCCCACCCTCCTCCCAGCCCCCACCAGCAGCCCTTGCACTGACCACGTCTCCCCTTCTGCCCAGCTGTCCTTCTGGAGCCTTCAGCCAAGTGGGCTGGGGGTGGGGAGAGGTGTCTTATAGCAGCTGGGGAGAGAGCACAGGGAACTAAAAATATAGTTTATATGGCAAGGCTCCTCCCTCCTCTCCCTGGAGGCCCAGAGGGGCTTATTGGAGGAGGGCTGGCAGGGACCAGAGCCCAATATCCTAGTCGACAGGTGTAGCCCAGGGTCACCTGCCTTCCTTCCTGCCCTCACCCTACACCCCCAGCCTCTGAGGCTTACAGTCACCCCCCCAGCCCCTCCTCCTACCTGTCATCTGTAGGAGTCCAGCACCACCTCCATGCTGCCCCTCCCTCATCAGTCCGCCCTCCCTCTGTCCTGGTGGATCTCACAGAAATAGCTCCCCCTCCAAGAATCCCCCCTCCCCATGCCACCCCTTTCCCAGCAGGTGTGCCCTCTTCCTCCCCACCTTGGGCTCCAACATGGATGCAGCCTTCTCGGCTCTCTCTGCTTCGGGGTGCAGCACCCCATTCCTACCCTGTGAGCTTCTTCACAGGTAGGGATGTAAAAGCTACAGACACACTGGCCTTAAGACCCCTCCCAGGAGCCCTTTGCAATGGACACTTAAGAAAAAGAAACGGAAGCAGAGTTGCTTTCCAGCGTTTCAGGATAGACACTTTTCTAAGCCCCACTCTTCACAAAGGGAGAGAGAAGCACAGTGATATTAAGTTGCCCAAGGTCACAGGGCTAGGAAATGGGCCAAGCACGAAATTCAAAGCTGGGCAGTCTGGTTTCAGAATATGTGCTTCACAGATAGGAACTGGTCTAACCTGGGATTCTGCAAACCCCTACCAAAGAGCCAGTTCGATAAACTCTCTGAATTGTTTTATTGAACTGAGTCCATCCAGGTTCCTGGAGGTGAAGGCAAAGACAGTGCGCTGGGAGGCCAACAATCAGGAGGCCCTGCTGTCATCTAGTGGCAGCGAGGAGAAAAGCCTCCATCCCTGGCTCCGCCCCGCTCACTGCGTTCTTTTGTTTGTCTAGCCAGCCGGCCGGCAGGCAGACGGGATCTTTTTCCACCTTTATTTTCGTGGCACCCACCAAGACTGGCTTTCCACGTTATTTAAATAGGCCATGGTCCGTGCTCTCAAGGACCTCAAAGTTGGGGGGAAGGAAACGTACAAGGGGGATTAGAAACACAACAGAGATTTGAACAAAGAGCTACAGGCAAACGAGAAGGTGGCCCCCCAGGTCCACATGGAGAAGACCTGTTGGCAGAGGTGACAGCTGGACTGGGTCTTAACGTATAAGGGAGCTCCTGCAGGGCCTCCTAAGCAGAAATAGTGAACTGTGTATGCAAAGCCCAAGGGGTTCAAAGGAAAGGAGTGCTACGGGGGTGGGAGCTGTAAGACCCCTCCCTGCCCAGGTCCTCCTGCACCCAAGCAGGAGGTTTTGAATGGGGGACTTAGAACTGACATTCCAGGTCCACAAACACTCGTGCTCACTGAGTGCCAGGTTCTGTGCTGCGCCCCAAGGAGACCAGGGTGAGAATCAATCCTCCTTGAGCTTTAGAGGGAATGGGAGGAAGGCATGTGTAAACAGACCGTGACAGCACTGTGCGATGGGGCAGAGACAGGGGCAGTTCCACATCGGAGTAAAGACTTTGGAATCAGACACCTGGATTCGAGGCTTGGCTCCATCAGGTATTGTGCTGGTGATCCGGGGACGGTTTCATCACTTTTCAGGGCTTTTGTTTTTGTATCTGTAAAATGGGAACTTTGAAAATAATTGCCTATCTCAAATGTCATCATGAGGATTCAAAGACGAGTGCACGTGTAGGATTCAAGGTAGTGCCTGGCACACAGTAAGTGCTCAATAATTGCTCCCTGTGAAGCAAGATGCAAAGGAATCATAAAGGAGGAAATTATTAATTCCATCAAGGAGCATGCAGCAAAGAAGGTGATGTCTAGGTAGGAATTTGAAGGATCAACAGGGGTTGGAGCAAAGTGAGGAAAGAATATTCCAAGCACAAGGACTGAAATAGTCAAGGACATGGAAGTTGGTGTATAAGGACTAAGTTTTGGTTGTGGGTGGCAGGAAATCCAAAGAAACATGGCGTTAACAAGAGAATATTTGTTTCTCTTTCATATAGAAGTCCAGAGGTAGTGGTCCAGGGTTGGTGGGCCCATAACATGTCAGGACTCCAGCCCCAGTCTACTTCAGTAGCTCTGTCATGTTACACACATGGTCTCCGCCTCCCGATCCAAAATGGCTGCTCACGTCCAGTCATCACATCATCATTCCAACCAGCAGGAAGTCAAAAAAGGTGAAGACGCTGTGTCCTCTACCTTTAGGGACACTTCCCAGAAGTTGTGATCAATACTTCCTCTCCTTAAACATCACATGGTCACACTTCTCTGTAAGGGAGGCTGAGAAATGTAGTGTGTATTTCTATATGGCCATATCCCCAGATAAAAACTGGAAAGTGTTTTACTTAGAAAAAGGGGGAAATGTAAACTGGATGAAACTAGACTTTTCTGCCATCGGAGGTGTAAAGAACATGTAAAGATACAGGAAACTAAAAATATTTTGGTGTTTTTATGGTGGAAAAATTGATGGAGCAAGTAATGAAAGATGCAGCCTAAGAAATAAACAAAAGCTGAGGAAGGGTTTTGAGCACAGGAGAACCATGGTCTGATTTCCTGCATTGGAAACACCACACTAGTTGCATGGGGATAATGTAAGGTGTGAGGGAAGTGGAGGCAGGAGACATTTCTTCACAACATTTCCTTCTGAAAGTTCTCATGAAGCTAAGTTCAAAATGCAAAAAGGAGTACGTCACGGCTATTTATTGACACCCTGCTTATTTAACTTATATGCAGAGTACATCATGAGAAATGCTGGGCTGGATGACTCACAAGCTGGAATCAAGATTGCTGAAAGAAATATCAGTAACCTCAGATATGCAGATGACATCACCCTTATGGCAGAAAGCAAAGAACTAAAGAGCCTCTTGATGAAAGTGAAAGAGGAGGGTGAAAACGTTGGCTTAAAATCCAACATTCAGAAAACTAAGATCATGGCATCCGGTCCCATCACTTCATGGCAAATAGATGGAGAAACAATGGAAAAAGTGAGAGACTTTATTTTTGGGGGATCCAAAAATAAAAAACTTTATTTTCTTGGACTCCAAAATCACTCCAGATGGTGACTAAAGCCATGAAATTAAAAGACGCTTGCTCCCTGGAAGAAAAGCTATGACCAATCTAGACAGCATATTAAAAAGCAGAGACATTACTTTGCCAACAAAGGTCGATCTAGTCAAAGCTATGGTTTTTCCAGTGGTTATGTATGGAAATGAGAGTTGGACCATAAAGAAGGCTGAGAGCTGAAGAATTGATGCTGTCGAACTGTGGTGTTAGAGAAGGCTCTTGAGAATCCCTTGGACTGCATGGAGATCAAACCATTGTAAAGGAAATCAACCCTGAATATTCATTGAAAGGACTGATGCTGAAGCTGAAACTCCAATATTTTGGACACCTCATGCGAAGAACTGACTCATCTGAAGAGACCCTGTTGCTGGGAAAGATTGAAGGCAGGAGGAGAAGGGGACGACAGAGGATGAGATGGTTGGATGGCATCACCAACTCAATGAAGGTGAGTTTCAGCAAACTCTGGGAGATACTGAAGGACAGGGGAGCCTGGTGTGCTGCAGTCCATGGCGTTGTAAAGAGTTGGTCACGACCTAGCAACTGAACAACAAGTTAAACAAATTTTAACGTGACCGTCTTATACCCACCACTGAAATTCTATCAACATTTTACTAAACCAGTTTTCTCCGCTATCTAGCCAGCCTTCCATGCCTCCAATCTTATTTCCGAGGCCTTTCAAAGCAAACTGCAAACAACTGTCCATCCACTTCTTCCTAAATACTTCAGCATGCATGTCATTAGTGAGAATTCTGTTTGCGTTTTTTTCTTTTGATGTAAAATTTACATCCAATGAAGTCCACACAACTGAAGTGGACTCTTGCTGAGTTTTGATAAATTTATACACCTGTGTAATGTGAACCCCTATCAGGATATAGAACGCTATTATCATCACTCCCAAAAGTAGTTCCCACAGGCCCTTTCCCGGTCAGTCCCCGCTACCGCCCCTGCCCCACGCCCCTGGCCAGGCAACAGCTGTCCAGCTAATTTGGTTTATATAAACCACAGATTGGTTTGCGGGAAAAAGTGAAAGTCGCTCAGTCGTGTCCGACTCTTTGTCACCCGGTGGACTGTATAGTCCATTTCTCCAGGCCAGAATACTGGAATGGACAGCTGTTCCCTTCCCCAGGGGATCTTCCCAACCCAAGGATGGAATCCACGTCTCCTGCATTGCAGGCGGATTCTTTACCAGCTGAGCCACAAGGGGCACCCGTTAAGGGCCACCTCTGGGTTGAGGGAGAGGCGAGGCGGAGGGGCGAGGGGGAAGAGGGGACTGGCTCCCACAAGGGAGGCTGGGGACGCCGAGATGAGCTGAGAGGCCAGCATAGCGCCGGCAGCCCGAGCTGAGTTTCTGGCTGAATTAACTGAGCAGATGGTGGCGCTATTTACTAAGGCGGGCGGGGTACCGGGGAGGAGGGGATGGAGAATGACTCTCCCTAGGTTCCGTAGCATTTGGGCGTCTGTGAGACATCTGTCTAGCAGGCCTAAGGCGACACACGCGTCCCCGAGGCTTGCACTGTCGAGATGGCATCGGAGAAGTGGTGGCCGGGCTTCTCCAGAATCTCCATCTTTCCCCCGCCCAGCCCCGGCACCCACAGGACTCCGGCCCCCAGAAAGGAGAAGGGGCCCCTCCTCCGCGGATCCGCAGGCCACAGCCCTGCTTTGCCCGAGGCCGCCGCGGGAGGGCGGTGGGGAAGGCACCGGGGCGGCGAGTTCTGGCTGGCGGGATCCAGACAGGAACCCTCACTCCCGACTCCCGAAGGCGGGCGGAGGAGGCAGGGAAGGCAGGCCCCGCAGCCCACCCGGGCGGTGCCTCCCTTCCCTCCTCCCTCGCAAGCGTCCTGCAGTCGGATACTTCTTCCTCTCTAGCGCCTGCCGCCCACCTCTTCCCAAATTCCTCTTCCCTCCCCTTTAAAAACTACGAAAGCCCAGGTCTTAGCTACTCAGCTCTTCAGGGAGGAGGCCATTCGGTCCGCTTCTCCTGCGAGGACAGTGGAAACAGAGAAACAAAAGTGAAACCTGACCTTCAATCCCAGACCGCAGTCGGGTCTCCTAGACTACCTAAAATCAAACACAGCTCACCCTAGCAAAGTCATTTCTTTCTGAAAAACCCCCTTGGGCAACAAGAGATATTCCTCTTTCCCCTGAGCAAGACTTGGACTTACTCCTTGGGAGTTAAGGAATTCTGATTCTGCTAAGAGAGGCCTTGTCCCCACACCCACCCTCTCGGGCTGCAGCACAGAACATCCTGAATTTGCCTGGCCATTTGGAGAATCGTCTCATCAGACACAGGACCAGAGGGTGAGCTGTTAGTGTACAGGAAGTGGAGGGGATCACCCCAGGAGAGAATGTGAGGGAAGAGGAGAAGGACCCCAAGGAACACCCCAACATTTAAGAATTGAGAAGGGGAAGAGGAGCTAGAGATGGAAACTTCCAAGGATGATGGGGACCCTGGGAGATTATGGGGGCTGGGGAGTGACAGGGTCAGGATTGCATATAGAGGATGGTTGGAGAAGTCTTATGGGACGCGAGGATGAATATTAAGGACTCTTTATGCACCAGATGTAGGTCAGGGCTGAACCACAAATATGGAGGCATTCATGTATTACAGTACTAGCCACTATAAAAACATCCTCCAAATCTCAGTGGCTTGTTAGATCTTCACAGTGGCTCCATGGGTTTGGATCGCATTTACCTCACTATCCAGTGCAAGTGGAGAGAGGACTTTGTTTGCTTCACACAGTGATTCAGAGACCCAGGCTCTGCCCCTCAAGGACTTCAGAAACCTGATTCCTCCCTATCCAGCAGGCAAATAGATGGGTTAACAGTGGAAACAGTGACAGACTTCATTTTCTTGAGCTCCAAAATCACTCCAGATGGTGACTACAGCCATGAAATTAAAAGACGCTTGCTCCTTGGAAGAAAAGCTATGACCAACCTAGACAGCATATTAAAAAGCAGAGATATTACTTTGCCAACAAAGGTCCATCTAGTCAAAGCTATGGTTTTTCCAGTGGTCATGTATGGATGTGAGAGTTGGACTATAAAGAAAGCTGAGCACCGAAGAAATGATGCTTTTGAACTGTGGTGTTGGAGAAGACTCTTGAGATTCCTTTGGACTGCAAGGAGATCAAACCAGTCGATCAAAAAGGAAATCAACCCTGAATATTCATTGAAAGGACTGATGCTGAAGCTGAAACTCCAATACTTTGGACACCTGATGCGAAGAACTAACTCACTTGAAAAGACTCTGTTGCTGGGAAAGATTGAAGGCAGGAGGAGAAGGGGACAACAGAGGATGAGATGGTTGGATGGCATCACCGACTCAATGGACATGAGTTTGGGTAACCTCCGAGAGTTGATGATGGACAGGGAAGCCTGGTGTGCTGCAGTCCATGGGATCTCAAGGAGCTGGACACGACTGAGTGACCAAACTGAACTGAATAGATCCAGCAGGCAGACCACAGGAGTATGTGTGTGAGAGGTTTTACAGACCATGCCTGAAATGGAGGCTCACCATTTCTGGCCATAGTCCATCAGCCAGGTCACAGCCACGCCATGGGAATGAAATTTGTGTGTCCGGGAGGAAGAGAGGCTGGCTAGGTGGACACACAGCATTGTGTCTGCCAGTCATGGCCTGAGATAATAAAATGTTTTTATAATCTAGTGGGAAGATGAGGAAGAGGAGCTGGGAATGAAACATTCCTATAAATCATGTCTTAATAGTTCACAGAGTAGATGTTTCAGATTTATTAGGGCTGTTTAGGTCATCATCCTCCAGATGAGTTTTATCACCACTGATAAAATACTTGGGAAGCGGGAAAAGACTTCCCTGGCAATCCAGTGGTTAAGATTCTGCACCTTCACTGCTGGAGCCCAGGTTCAAACCCTGGTTGGGAACCAAGATCCCACAAGCCACATGGCATAGCCAGAGAAGGGCTAGCACCCTTTCTGATGACGAGAAAGGCATTCTTAAAAAGGGGGCATCTGAATAAGGAGCTGAAAGATGGTCAGAGAGGGCTAGGGAAGCAGGAATGCATATGGAATCTTCAGGAAACCCTGAGAAGACCAGTTTAGCAGGGTCAGAAGTTTTGTGAAGGGGATTGGTCATGGACGAGGCTGGAATGTGGGCTTGGAGCGGCTCAGGAATGACTTTGAACTTGAAGAATTTTGGCAGCTCTTCAGCAGGCCCTGTGGTTGTGGCTTAGGGTGGGGTGAGGTGGGGGTGGGGTGGAGGAGGAGGTTCCCAGCCATCTCGGATGAATCAGCAGGGTCAGTTAAAATTAGTCATGATGGCCCAGAGGACATACGCCAAGGCCAACAGTCATGTCAGTCCATGTGGCAGCCGAAGTTTGCTTCTCCGGGGACTGTTCGGGTTGGGGGAGCTCAGAGCCGGAGCAGGTGCTCTGGGCTGTCCGGGAACCACTGGGACTGCTGGGCAGCACCTCTCGGTTTCTGACCTTGACTGCAGGAGAAGGGGGCGCAGTTTGGCCCGACTCCCTGATTATCCTCTCGTGGACCCCCTTGGCATGGAGTGGTCTTCCCTTCACCTTGCCAACCCCTTCTTCATGGAGCCTACCTCACCAGTAAAACCGGGTTCTAGACTCTTTTGCTTGACCTAGGTAGTATTATTCACAATTGTAATTGTGAACTGGATAATGGTTAAAATTTTTAAATAATGCATTATTCAGCCAGTCACCTCCAAGGGCATGTCTCCCATCTCCTCTCTCCCATATATCCGGGTATCATCTTAAAGAGGAGAACATGCGTGGTGGTTAGGGGTGCATGTGTGTGCACGTAACCAGAGACAGAAGCATGAGGAGAGATTGAGATCCCATTAATTGAATCATCTAAGTTGCCCCCAACACACACACACACACACACACAGCAGTGAGGGGTGCTTACAGGCAAGAGGCAATGTACTACAGGATCAAGGCTATGGATTCTGACACCAGACTACTGATTTTAAATTATACCTTCATTGTTTGCTTGCTGTGTGACTTCAGGCAAGTTACTTAACCTCTCTGTGCCCCAGTTTCTTCATCTACTAAATGGCAGTCATAACAGTGCCTTCCTCACAGGGTGAAATTTAAGCTAGTAATTTAGGCTAATACCTAAAACTATGCCTGGCACAGAATTGAGTAAACGCTCATATACATGTGATCTCTGGCACCTATTAATAGTAATATACCACTTTTTTCTCAGACATCTGAGTTGAAATTAACAGACTCTTGACTGTTTTATATAATTAGTGAATTAAGGTCCCTCTCCCTGATGGACTAGGGGGTCCATGAGAACGTGTTTTGAATTTCTGTTGTCTGATGCAAGGCCAAGTTCAGGCTGATAAAAACAGCTGCACCACATCTCCCTGCCCCAGTCCCACACTACAAGCATGCACTGCTGGCCTTCCAGGGCCCACTGTGGCTCAAAATCCTTTATATAAAGAGGTCATTTAGCCCTCAGGACCACCACAGAAGGCTCTTGATAAATATTTGTTGAATAAAGAAATGCCTGCCACCCAGGAATAGGTAGATTCTGAATGGGAAAATGCTTTGTAAACTGTAAAGCATGCAAGTTGCGAGAATGGAAACACTTGGGACTCTTCCCCAAGGGCCTAGGATTCTTTCCACTTTTGACTTCATTGAGTGCCTTGGGAACAAGTCCTGTGTTCTAGAACTTTCCCTCCACTTGCCCCTCTATCTCAATGTAGTTGTCTAGGATATCATTTTCCCTTGTGATCTGTCTTAATGGTTACTAGTAGAATTCAACCCTTCTTACCTCCCCACCAAGAGATTTTATTTCAACAAAGGCAAGCACTAGCTTGTCATCTGACCTCTAAGAAAAACTCCTTACTCCCCTCTGCCCCGACCTGTTCAAAGCCCACCCTTCTCAACATGTCACTTCCTCAAGGAAGGCCTCCTTGCAGAGCCCCAGCATCATATAGACACCTCCCTCCAGGCTCCCATATATATCTACTACTGCGGGCAGGAATCCCTCAAAAGAAATGGAGTAGCCATCATGGTCAACAAAAGAGTCCAAAATGCAGTACTTGGATGCAATCTCAATAATGACAGAATGATCTCTGTTTGTCTCCAAGGCAAACCATTCAATATCATGGTAATCCAAGTCTATGCCCCAACCAGTAACGCTGAAGAAGCTGAAGTTGAACGGTTCTATGAAGACCTACAAGACCTTTTAGAACTAATGCCCAAAAAAGACGTCCTTTTCATTATAGGGGACTGGAATGAAAAAGTAGGAAGTCAAGGAACACCTGGAGTAACAGGCAAATTTGGTGTTGGAATGCAGAATGAAGCAGGGCAAAGACTAATAGAGTTTTGCCAAGAAAATGCACTGGTCATAGCAAACACCCACTTCCAACAACACAAGAGAAGACTCTACACATGGACATCACCAGATGGTCAATATGAAATCCGATTGATTATATTCTTTGCAGCCAAAGATGGAGAAGCTCTATACAGTCAAAAAAAAACAAGACTGGGAGATGACTGTGGCTCAGATCATGAACTTCTTATTACAAAATTCAGACTCAAATTGAAGAAAGTAGGGAAAACCACTAGACCATTTAGGTATGACCTAAATAAAATCCCTTATGATTATACAGTGGAAGCAAGAAATAGATTTAAGGGCCTAGATCTGATAGATAGAGTGCCTGATGAACTATGGAATGAGGTTTGTGACATTGTACAGGAGACAGGGATCAAGACCATCCCCATGGAAAAGGAATGCAAAAAAGCAAAATGGCTGTCTGAGGAGGCCTTACAAATAGCTGTGAAAAGAGAAGTGAAAAGCAAAGGAGAGAAGGAAAGATATAGGCATCTGAATGCAGAGTTCCAAAGAATAGCTAGAAGAGATAAGAAAGCCTTCTTCAGTGATCAATGCAAAGAAATAGAGGAAAACAACAGAATGGGAAAGACTAGAGATCTCATCCAGAAAATTAGAGATACCAAGGGAACATTTCATGCAAAGATGGGCTCAATAAAGGGCAGAAATGATATGGACCTAACAGAAGCAGAAGATATTAAGAAGAGGTGGCAAGAATACACAGAAGAACTATACAAAAAAGATCTTCACGGCCCGGATAATCACAATGGTGTGATCACTCATCTAGAGCCAGACATCCTGGAATGTGAAGTCAAGTGGGCCTTAGAAAGCATCACTATGAACAAAGCTAGTGGAGGTAATGGAAGTCCAGTTGAGCTATTTCAAATCCTAAAAGATGATGCTGTGAAAGTGCTGCACTCAATATGCCAACAAATTTGGAAAACGCAGCAGTGGCCACAGGACTGGAAAAGGTCACTTTTCATTCCAATCCCAAAGAAAGGCAATGCCAAAGAATGCTCAAACTACCGCACAATTGCACTCATCTCACACGCTAGTAAAGTAATGCTCAAAATTCTCCAAGCCAGGCTTCAGCAATACGTGAACCGTGAACTTCCTGATGTTCAAGCTGGTTTTAGAAAAGGCAGAGGAACCAGAGATCAAATTGCCAACATCCGCTGGATCATGGAAAAAGCAAGAGAGTTCTAGAAAAACATCTACTTCTTTATTGACTATGCCAAAGCCTTTGACTGTGTGGATCACAAGAAACTGTGGAAAATTCTGAAAGAGACGGGAATACCAGACCACCTGACCTGCCTCCTGAGAAACCTATATACAGGTCAGGAAGCATCAGTTAGAACTGGACATGGAACAACAGACTGGTTCCAAATAGGAAAAGGAGTATGTCAAGGCTGTATATTGTCACCCTGCTTATTAACTTCTATGCAGAGTACATCATGAGAAACGCTGGACTAGAAGAAACACAAGCTGGGATCAAGATTGCTGGGAGAAATATCAATAACCTGCAGATTCCACCACCCTTAAGGCAGAAAGTGAAGAGGAGCTAAAAAGCCTCTTGATGAAAGTGAAAGTGGAGAGTGAAAAAGTTGGCTTAAAGCTCAACATTCAGAAAATGAAGATCATGGCATCTGATCCCATGACTTCATGGGAAATAGATGGGGAAACAGTGGAAACAGTGTCAGACTTCATTTTTTTGGGCTCCAAAATCACTGCAGGTGGTGATTGCAGCCATGAAATAAAAAGACGCTTGCTCCTTGGAAGAAAAGTTATGACCAACCTAGATAGCATATTCAAAAGCAGAGACATTACTTTGCTGACTAAGGTCCATCTAGTCAAGGCTTTGGTTTTTCCTGTGGTCATGTATGGATGTGAGAGTTGGACTGTGAAGAAGGCTGAGTGCCGAAGAATTAAAGCTTTTGAACTGTGGTGTTGGAGAAGACTCTTGAGAGTCCCTTGGACTGCAAGGAGATCCAGCCAGTCCATTCTGAAGGAGATCAGCCCTGGGATTTCTTTGGAAGGAATGATGCTAAAGCTGAAACTCCAGTACTTTGGCCACCTCATGCGAAGAGTTGATTCATTGGAAAAGACTTTGATGCTGGGAGCGATTGGGGGCAGGAGAAGAAGGGGATGACAGAGGATGAGATGGCTGGATGGCATCACGGACTCGATGGACGTGAGTCTGAGTGAATTCCAGGAGTTGGTGATGGACAGGGAGGCCTGGCGTGCTGGGATTCATGGGGTCACAAAGAGTTGGACATGACTGAGTGACTGAACTGAACTGAACTCCAGGCCCCCATCCTATTCTTGCCAGCAGAATACTAAGTGAAAGTGAAAGTCACTCAGTCATGTCCTATACAGTTCATGGAATTCTCCAGGCTGGAATACTGGCATGGGTAGCCTTTCCCTTCTTCAGGGCATCTTCCCAACCCAGGGAATGAACCCAGTATCCCACATTGCAGGTGAATTCTTTACCAGCTGAGCCACCAAGGAAGCCCAAGAATACTGGAGTGGGTAGCCTATCCCTTCTCCAGCGGGTCTTCCTGACCCAGGAATCGAACTGGGGTCTCTTGCATTGCAGGTGGATTCTTTACTCACTGAGCTATCAGGAAAGCCACAGAATGCTAAATATGCCCTTATTATATCTCCAAGGGAAGATTTTGGAGAAGGCAATGGCACCCCACTCCAGTACTCTTGCCTGGAAAATCCCATGGACAGAGGAACCTGGTCGGCTGCAGTCCATGGGGTTGCTAAGAGTCAGACAGGACTAAGCGACTTCACTTTCACTCTTCACTTTCATGCATTGGAGAAGGAAATGGCAACCCACTCCAGTGTTCTTGCCTGGAGAATCCCAGGGACGGGGGAGCCTAGAGGGCTGCCATCTATGGGGTCGCACAGAGTCGGAGACGACTGAAGCGACTTAGCAGCAGCAGCAGGGAAGATTTTACCCATTTACTGATTCATTCATTCATTTGTGCAATAATATTTGTGACATCCGTCTTCCTTATCAGGTACTGTAGCACTTCAAGGATGTAGAGAATTATCTTGGTTTCTGAAGAAGAGAAGAGTATCAGCTACAGGCAAGAAGATGAGCGAAGGCATAGCAGTGTCACAACTTTTTTTTTAAATTAAAAATTAAAAAAATTTTTAATTTTGGCTGCACTGGGTCTTTGTTGCTACCCGTGGGCTTTCTCTAGTTGCAGAGAGCAGGGGCTGCTCTCCAGCTGTGGCGCGCGGGCTTCTCATCACAGCGGCTTCTCTCGTTGCTGAGCACAGGCTCTGCGGCACTCAGGTTCAGTAGTTGTGGTGCTAGGGCTTAGTTGCTCTGAGACATGTGGGATCTTCCTGGACCAGGGATCGCCAAGTAAGGAAGATGTGAACCCAGGGCAGCAAATGGCCCCTGGACTGAAAGGCAAAATCAAACAGATAAGAGAACCATCAGATATAGTGAGGTGGTGCCCAGGGGAGTTTTTCTGATCTCCTGGGTTCAACTATGTCTGAAGTCAATTGTATCCTGGGCCTCCCAGTTACATGCATTTGATCATTTGTTCATTCAACAATTAGTTACTGGGCTTCCCTGGTGGTCTAATGGGTAAGAATCTGCTGCCAGTGCAAGGGACATGGTCTGACCCCGGCTCCGGGCAGGTTCCACATGCCGCAGGGCAGCTGAGCCTGTGTCAGAACTACTGAGCTCGCACTCGAGAGCCTGTGCTCACCAACGAGAGAAGCCACCGCAACGAGAAACCGGTGCACCCCAGCTTGGGTGGAACCTGCCACAACTAGAGAAAGCCTGCATGCCGCAGCGAAGACCCAGCACAGCCAAATAAATAAATAAATCACATGATTTCTCTAAAGAAAAACAAGAGAGAAAATCCAGAAAAACACCTAGTTACTGAATGCTTACTATACTAGTCAGGGTTCTCCAGAGAGACAGAACCATTAGGAAATAGATAGATATGAAAAAACTTATTAGACGGCACTAGCTCATGCAGTTAGGGGCTGTGAGGTCCATGATCCACAGTTGGTGAGCTGCAGGCCAGAAGAACCAGTGGTGAGTGTCCATTCGGAGATCGAGGACTGAAAACCAGGAGAGCTGATGATGTAGGTCTCAGTCCAGTGGCAAAACCAAAGTCCCAGCTCCAGCAGTCAGGCAGGCAGCACACTCTGCCTTCCTCCACCTCTTTCTTCTATTCAGGCCTCAACATATAGGATAAGAGCCACGTTGCAGAGGGCAATTTGCTTTACCCAGTCTATGAATTCCAGGGTTAACCTCATCTGGAAACACCCCCACAGACCCAGAAATAATGTCTAGCCAAATATCTGGGCACCCTGGGGCCCTGTCAAGTTAATAAAGAAAAGTAGCCATCACGCCCACTATGCAATGCACACCTCTAGGAGGTGGAAATATAGCAGCAGGCGAGGAGAGGGTAGTGTCAGGGGATGGGAGTTAGTGTTTAATGGGGACACGTTTCAGTTTAGGAAGGTGAAAAACTTGGGAAATGGATGATGGTGAGAGTTTCACAGCAATGTGAATGTACTGAGTGCAACTGGACTGTACAGCTAAATATGGTTGGATAGTATGTGTTATGCTCTGTGACTTTTACCACAATTTAAAAAAAAGTTAAAAGAAAGGATGAAAATCCTACAAGTGGAGTTTACCCGGTAGGAGGTGTGAGGTGCAGGTAGAAAGATTTATAAATAAAATAAGCAAATAATTAAAATAGTATGTTCAATGATAATAAATGCTATGGGGGAAAAGCGACAAAGCAGAGAAGAGTCATAAAGAGCGTTGGGTGGGGAGTAGGGGATACGTTTTAAAATTTCGTTTCAAAACGTAAGTAAAATTTTAATTTAAATTTATTTGGTAACCATCTAAAGAGATAAAGAAAAGAAAAAAAAAGAGGTAAAGAGAAGAACCAGGGATAAATATTGAGAAAAAGCCTTCCAGCAGAGGGAGCAGCAGTTGCCCTGAGGCAGGACCATGCTTTGTTTGTTCAGTTAGGCACCACTCCTTCTGGCCTCTGCTGCCTGTGGCCTGTTCCTCTCACATTTACTGCCAGTCAGTGCTCACCACCTCACACAGTTGCCTTTATCTGAGTTCATGTGTGATTTAGAAATACCACCAAATACCTGCTGCTGCTGCTGCTAAGTCGCTTCAGTCGTGTCCGACTCTGTGCGACCCCATAGACGGCAGCCCACCAGGCTCCCCTGTCCCTGGGATTCTCCAGACAAGAACACAGTGGGTTGCCATTTCCTTCTCCAATGCATGAAAGTGAAAAGTGAAAGTGAAGTCACTCAGTCGTGTCCGACTCTTCGCGCCCCCATGGACTGCAGCCCACCAGGCCCCTCGGTCCATGGGATTTTCCAGGCAAGAGTACTGGAGTGGGCTGCCGTTGCCTTCTCCTACTATTTCCCAAACAGTGAAGCTCTCACCCTGGTGTCAATACGATCTCTCATTTATAGATGAGGTCAGGAAAGTTCAGAGAAGATAGGTAATTTTTTCCAGGGCAACCATCCCAGGAAAAGGCTGAGCTAAGATTCAAACCCAGGCTTGTCCACCTCCAAACCGGGTTTTGCAGCCCTGACTCCCACGGTCGGTGGTTGAAGACACTGAGTACATATTTGGGAAGAACACTGACTTCTTTGAAACTTATCTGTAATTCAAGCAACTGGCTCTGAGGACAGCAATGCCTTGAATAATCAAACTTTGGCCAAATATTCCATTTATACTGTGAATATTAGCCCATTTCATTTCATAAACCCCTTGTAAGGCAGGGACAGCTATGTCTGTTTTCGGGTGGATAAAGTGAGAATCCAACCAACCTGCTGAAACTCACAGGTCAGCCTGGTTGATGACTGTCTTAGTTTCTGGTTCCCTAATCCCCTCCTCTGGAGTCTGCAAAGCCCTTTGCCCTGGGCTAGGCTTTGCCCTCCGCATCCTTTTTCTGCCCTGGCAGATGGTCACCCCCTGAGCTTAGACCCCTACACCTAGAGGCCCCTTTGCAGAGCCACTGCGTGCCCTAGAAAGGATGCTGGCCCAGTGCTGGCCCTGTGGTGCTTTGAGCTCCCTGGGGGTGACCCTGCCAGCACTGACATCTCAGCCCCCCTGCTCTGCACCCTGCGGATGCTGGGGGCCAATCTTTCTCCGTGCTTTGAATTTCCACCCACCACTCTCCCTGGCTGGGAGCATCCACCAGCCTGGGAAGCTTGCATTCTATGTACAAAAGGGTCATCAAGATGGCATTTCAGGGAATTCCCTGGTGGTCCAGTATTTAAGACTCCATGCTTTTACTTCCAAGGGCCCAGGTTCAATCCCTGATCTGGGAACTAAGATCCCACAAGCTGCATAGTGTGACCAAAAAAAATTTTTTTTAAGTAAAAAGGGGCCTTCCCTGATGGTCTAGTGGTTAAGAGTCCTCCTGCCAACACAGGGGACATGGGTTTGATCCCTGGTCTGGGAAGAGCCCCCATGCCATGGAGCATCTAAGCCTGTGAGCCGCAAGTGCAGAAGCCTGTGCACCCAAGAGCCTGTGCTTTGCAACAAGAGAAGCCATTGCAATGAGAAGCCCGAGCACCACAACTAGAGAGTAGCTCCCACTTGGAGGAGCAAGAGAAAAGCCCGTGTGCACAGTGGAGACCTCAGTGCAGCCAAAAATAAATCTGTAAACTATAACAAGGATTGGCATTCAATAGATAACTACACATTAAAAAAAAAAAAGATGGCACTTGAAATGTAGTAACTCTGTGCAGGTTTTTTGGTTTCTCGACTGAACTGTGAGCTTCTCAGGGTGGGGACCAAGTTCAGGTCTCTTTTATTCTCTTAACCCATGGGAGACGTCCTGGCCTTATCAATAATCTTGGAGAAGCTGTACTCGTTTTCTAGGGCTCCTGTAACAAATGGAAGCAACCTGGTGGCTTAAAACAACAGAAAGTTATTCTCTCATAGTTCTGGAAGTCACAGGTTCAAAATCAAGGTGTTGGCAGGGCTGACTCCTGCTGGAGGTGCGGAGGGGCGGTCTGCTCCAGCCCCACTCCCAGCTCTGGGCAGTCACCGGGATCCTTGCCTTGCGGCTGCATCACCCCAGTCTCTGCCTCCGGCTTCACACAGCCCTCCCGCTGTGTGTCTGACTTCCCTTTGGTCTCTCTCTCTTTAAACAAACAGCTCTTTTTAGCATTTTATTTTGTTTTAGTTTTCTGTGTTCTTGGCCATGCCTCATGGCATATGGGATCTTAGTTCCTTGATCAGGGATTGCACCCATGCCCCTTGCATTGGAAACATGGAGTCGTAACCGCTGGACCACCGGAGAAGCCACTCTTGGGTCTCTTTTAGGGACTCTGTCATCAGATGTAGGGCCTACCCTCAATCCGGCTTGACCTCATCCTGAGAGTTTTAATTACATTGGCAGAGGATCAGACGGTTAGATAGCATCACTGAGTCAATGGGCATGAATTTGAGCAAACTCTGGGAGGTAGTGAAGGACAGGGGAGCCAGGCGTGCTGCAGCCATGGGGTCAGAAAGAGTCAGACACTAGTGACTGAACAACAACAACAATTACGTTTTCAAGGACTCTTTTCCAGGTAAGATCGCATTCACAGGTACTGGGGGGTTAGGACTTGGACCTGTCTTTGTAGGGTCACTAATCAGCACTGGAGTGACTTTGAGGAGATACCCCACATCCAAGGGCAAAGGAGAAGCCCCAGAAAGACAGTAGGAGGGGTGAAATCATGTTTAGAATCAAACCTCATACCCACCAGAGATGCTCAGAGGACTCAAACAAACCTTGTGCACACCAGCACCCAGAGACCCCACAGAGACTGATACAGAACTGGGTTTGAGTGTCTTCTGTGGAGGTGTGGGTCAGCAGTGGCCTGCCACAGGGGCAGGGGCTTTGGGTGCAGCAGACCTGGGTATGGCATACTCCCTCTTGGAGAAGGTTGCCATTAACCCCACCACAGAGCCGCCAGAACTTATACGGGACTGGGAAACAGATTTTTGGAGGGCGCAAACAGAACCTGTGTGCACCAGGACCCAGGAGAAAGGATCAGTGACCCCACAAGAGACTGACCCAGACTTGCCTGTGAGTGTCTAGGAGTCTCTGGTGGAGGCGTGGGTCGGCAGTGGCCTGCTGCAGGGCTGGGGGCACTGAGTATAGCAGTGCGTGCATGGGACCTTTTGAAGGAGGTCGCCATTATCTCCATTACCTCCACCATAGTTTGGCCTCAGGTCAAATAACAGGGAGGGAACACAGCCCCGCCATTCAACAGAAAACTGGATTAAAGATTTACTGAGCATGGCTCCGCCCATCAGAACAAGACCTAGTTTCCCCCTCAGTCAGTCTCTCCCATCAGGAAGCTTCCATAAGCCTCTTATCCTTCTCCATCAGAGGGCAGGCAGACTGAAAACCACAATCACAGAAAACTATCTGATTACATGGACCACAGCCTTGTTTAACTCAATGAAACTAAGCCATGCCATGTCCACCCAAGACGGACAGATCATGGTGGAGAATTCTGACAAAACATGGTCCACTGGAGAAGGGAATGGCAAACCACTTCAGTATTCTTGCCTTAAGAACCCCATGAACAGTATGAAAAGGCAAAAAGATAGGACACTGAAAGATGAATTCTCCAGGTCAGAAGGTGCCCAATATGCTACTGGAGATCAGTGGAGAAATAACTCCAGAAACAGTGAAGGGATGGAGCCAAAGCAAAGACAACACCCAGTTGTGGATGTGACTGGTGATTGAAGTAAAGTCTGATGCTGTAAAGAACAATATTGCATAGGAACCTGGAGTGTTAGGTCCATGAATCAAGGCAAACTGGAAGTGGTGAAACAGGAGATGACAAGAGTGAACATCAACCTTTTAGGAATCAGTGAACTAAAATGGACTGGAATGGGTGAATTTAACTCAGATGACCATTATATCTACTACTGTGTGCAAGAATCTCTTAGAAGAAATGGAGTAGTCATCATAGTCAATGAAAGAAATGCAGTCATAGTCAACAATCATAGACTATGATAGAGTAGCCATCATCGTTAACAATCTGAAATGCAGTATTTGGATGCAGTCTCAAAAATGACATAATGATTGTTCATTTCCAAGCAAACCATTCAATATCACAGTAAACCAAGTCTATGTCCTGACCAGTAATGCTGAAGAACTTGAAGACCTACAACCAAGGGAATATTTCGTGCAAAGATGAGCACAATAAAGAACAGAAATGTCATGGACCTAACAGAAGCAGAAGATATTAAGAAGAGGTGGCAAGAATACACAGAAGAACTGTACAAAAAAGATCTTCATGACCCAGATAATCACGATGATGTGATCACTCACCTAGAGCCTAAGATCCTGGAATGTGAAGTTAATGTGAAGTTAGGAAGCATCACTATGAACAAAGCTAGTGGAGGTGATGGAATTCCAGTTGAGCTATTTCAAATCCTGAAAGATGATGCTGTGAAAGTGCTGCACTCAATATGTCAGCAAATTTGGAAAACTCGGCAGTGGCCACAGGCCACAGTGACCAAAAGATCAGTTTTCATTCCAATCCCAAAGAGAAGCAATGCCAAAGAATGCTAAAACGACTCATCTCACATGCTAGCAAAGTAATCTCAAAATTCTACAAGCCAGGCTTCAGCAGTACGTGAACCATGAACTTCCAGATGTTCAAGTTGGATTTAGAAAAGGCAGAGGAACCCAAGATCAAATTGCCAACATCTATTGGATCATCAAAAAAGTGAGGGAGTTCCAGAAAAACATCTATTTCTGCTTTATTGACTATGCCAAAGCCTTTGACTGTGTGGATCACAAGAAACTGTGGAAAATTCTGAAAGAGATGGGAATAGCAGACCACCTGACCTGCCTCTTGAGAAACCTATATGCAGGTCAGGAAGCACCAGTTAGAACTGGACATGGAACAACAGACTGGTTCCAAATAGGAAAAGGAGTATGTCAAGGCTGTATATTGTCACCCTGCTTATTTAACTTCTATGCAGAGTACATCATGAGAAATGCTGGGCTGGATGAAGCACAAGCTGGAATCAAGAGTGCTGGGAGAAATATCAATAACCTCAGATATGCAGATGCCACCACCCTTATGGCAGAAAGTGAAGAGGAACAAAAGAGCCTCTTGATGAAAGTGAAAGTGGAGAGTGAAAAAGTTGGCTTAAAGCTCAACATTCAGAAAACGAAGATCATGGCATCTGGTCCCATCACTTCATGGCAAATAGATGGGGAAACAGTGGAAACAGTGTCAGACTTTATTTTGGGGGGGCTCCAAAATCACTGCAGATGGTGATTGCAGCCATGAAATTAAAAGATGCTTGCTTCTTGGAAGAAAAGTTATGACCAACCTAGACAACATGCTGAAAAGCAAAGACATTACTTTGCCAACAAAGGTCTGTCTAGTCAAAGCTATGGTTTTTCCAGTAGTCATGTATGGATGTGAGAGTTGGACTATAAAGAAAGCTGTGTGCTAAAAAATTGATGCTTTTGAACTGTGGTGTTGGAGAAGACTCTTGAGAGTCTCTTGGACTGCAAGAATATCCATTCTAAAGGAAATCAGTCCTGAATATTCATTGGAAGGACTGATGCTGAAGCTGAAACTCCAATACTTTGGCCACCTGATTCAAAGAACTGACTCATTTGAAAAGACCCTGATGCTGGGAATGACTGAAGGCAGGAGGAGAAGGGGATAACAGAGGATGAGATGGTTGGATGGCAGCACTGACTCAATGGACATGAATTTGAGTGAGCTCCAAGAGTTGGTTATGGACAGGGAAGCCTGGTGTGCTGCAGTCCATGGGGTCACAAAGAATCAGACACAACTGAGTGACTGAACTGAACTGAGTCGGCCCACTGCAGATGGAGAAACACAGGCCCAGAGGAGAATGGATTTTCTCAGGGTCCCAAGGGCAGCCTGCTCTCCAGATGCTAAATCAGAGCTCTGTTGCCCTCCAGTACAGGCCTGAATTCCGGAGACTCTCTGGGAAAGCCTTCAGTGAAAAACCGTCTGGAGACTGACTGTCTGGGCTTTGGGGGAGCCTGCCCTTTCCTGTGCAGAGTGGCTGAGAATGTGATCAGAGAGGGAGTTTCCTTTCCCGTTGGCTCTGTGCCTGGGGCCTGGCGGGGCTGTCAGGCAGACCCTGCTCTGCTCCGCTCCTCATCCTGCCTGCGCTCACAGTCACTGCTCCCTCCCTTCTTTCGCAGGCCTGGACACCACAGGGAGAGGAGAGGGACATGGTTCTTCTGACCTCAGGGTCAATTTCTTTCCAGGAGAAAGCTCCTGCCCTCTTTGGAGAGAGATGAGAACATTGCATAAAATTTAAACCAGTGACTGACTCTGAATACCTGATTCCTAGAGGCTGTAGAGCATCGTGTTTAGGATTCCAGCCTCAGAATCCAGACAACCCGGCCTAGGTTCAAGCCCCTGCTCTGCCATTCGCTGAATGTGCGGCCTTGGACACACTATTAATTCCTCTAAGTCTTGCTTCTCTCAGTGGAAAGAGAGGGGCAAAGACAGACAGACCTCCTGAGTTACTGAAAGGATGAACATGACCACAGTAGGCCCTTAGCCCAGAGCCTGTACTGAGATCAAGAGAGGTGACTGTTGTCCCCATGTGTGACCTGGAGTGTCACTGGACCTCGGGCTACAAATATAGTCAAATGTCAGCTGTGATCTAATTCATATGACCTCTAGAACTCAGCTTTTCCTGGAAGCTTCCTCTCTCTTCTTCCCAGGGTTTTGCTTTTCTGGCTAAATCACAACTCAAGTCCATACCAGTAGGGAATGGCCATGGGTCATATTAAGCCAATCCCGATTTTAAGAAATTCCAAGACAGAAAGATAGGGAGAGTCATTTTTAGTCTGACATCATCTTATTCAGTGCTGGCCAGGATGGTAACTTCAATTTCTTGCCTTAAGAAAATAACCTACGAACAGGCCCTGATGCCTGTTGTGGAGACCAAATCCTGTTGGTAGACCCTTTCTTCTGATGCATCCTCACTGCCTCACGGAAGCCTGAGATCTGGGGGCCAGGCTGCTGGTGAGGGCTCTTGGGGTCCTGTGTCCCACGAGCAGTATGTCACAGTGCCCATCTTGGCAGGAAGGAGCAAGGGGCTTCCTCCTTCTGTCCCAGAAGACTTCTTAGTCTCTGCATATCCACCCAACTCCTAGCCAGCAACCTTTGTGCCCTGCACAGGGTGGGATGTGAGTCTGTGTTGTTCTGTGTCAGGCCAAACATTGCCTTCCTTCCTATGGAATTTTAGAATCTAGACCGAGAATCTAGAACCTCAGATGTCAGCTGTCCAGCTTTGGGCCTCACCCTGCCAGCACTTCCTTGTGGCCACATGAAAGAGTTCAGATCCATAGACAGAAAGATCTGGTGTCAACATCTTTCCTGGCAAGGTGACAGGGACCTGGCGGAGACTGTCTTGACAAACAAAAACTCCATTTGCTGTGTTTGTTCAGCCACAGTTCCACAACAGCAAGTCCTTTCTCCCTGTGCCCTCTGACCTCTCCCCAGCTGCTTCTTCCTCCCCTGCCAGGCCCTATGAACTTGATGTCATGCCTCAAAACACGCTGCCCCCAAGGACTGAGGCTAGTGTGCAGCCCCACCTGCTTTGCGCACAGAGAACAAGCTATGAGCTGCTGGAGCTCCCTGGAGCCCTCCTGGATAACTTCCTCCATCTGGCTATTGGAACCACATGGACCATGAACTGTGGGATTTAGGTCACTTTGAGTCAACAAAGGTTCACTGTGCTAAAAGCAAATTGCCAAGGAGAAAAAAATGACACAGAGGCAGGCCCTGCCCTAGTGAAGAAAGGGGCATAAAGATAGGAGAACGCAATCTCATTTCTTCTGAAGCTCACTCCAGGCGAGGGCGAGACCAAATATATTTCCCGTGGGTGGCCTTCTTGAGGTCAAGGGCAGTCTAAAAAAACAAATCTGCAGGACTGGGGAGAGAATAAGGCTTGGATCCAAAGCAACAGTCAAGGACACAAAGGGCTCTTCAGTTCCTAGGATCTCAGAATCATAGAATGTTGGAGTCTAAGGATCATAGAATCATAGCCCAAAAAAAGATCCTGGCTCCTACAATGGGCTTCCTGACTTTCACAGATGGGGCGGGAGTCTGGCAGTTTCAGGGGGAAGCCCAATAGGCTTCTTACTCATTCCTGAAGGCTAAGGGTCCACCCAGCAGAAGACACTCCCTGTGGAAGACACTAAGATGAAGTTATGGGGATCCCCTTCCAGCTAGAGCCCAACTGCCCAGCTTTGCAGGTAAAGTGCAAAGGGGGCAGAACTGGGTCTGCCAGTCTCCAGGCAGACTCTGGTGGCCTCTGGACTTTCTGTCTTTGGCCACAGTAATGCTTCCCGTAGCCACTCTCCCACCCCCAGTAGTGCCTTAGAGACATCAACAAAAGCCCCAGGTGAGATAACATCACCTCATCCAAACAAAAAGGCAAGTTCTGGTTCCAGGAGGACCGATGCCCTCTGCGGCTCTCTGCTCAGAGGGCATCTCCCTAAGTCCCAGCTCCAGAGAGGGCAGGAGACATCCCAAAACAGAGTCTTCTGTTGAAGCAGAGTGGGCAGCTCAGCCAGGGACCTGCAGAGCCGCAGGGCACCCAGATCCACACACATACACACCCACCTTGGAGGGTCAGCTGCTTGGGAAACAGGCTACTCTGCAAAACGCTACCCAGGTGATCTGTGAGCCAAATTGGCACCCCCAGCTCTTAGATCGCTGACCCTCCTCATGGAGGACAGTCATGAGTTGATTTGTCCAGAAGAGCCCCCCGCCCCTCCCTGGGCTGTAGGGACCTTGTTTCTTCCTCTCTTCAACCTCAGGGCTTTGGTGAGGACTTTTGGAAAAAGCACACTGTGTTCAGTATGGGAGAGGGAATGTGACCCGGGCTGGGGAAACCAACGACCATTGTCCTCTGACCACAGGGACCAGCAGGACATGGGACACAGGGTAACCCAGAGAGCTCTTCCCAAGGAATCTTCTTCCTAAATCTGGTGGAGAAAGTGCTCTTCCATCTGCACTGCAGGAACCAGAAAGACATAAAGAGGAATAGGCCTGAGGCTGTGTTCTCTCAGTTATGGGGGGAAAAAAAAACAACAATCTATGGACTTCCTGGGTGTTCTTGTGGTTAAGAATACACCTCTCAATGCAGGGGACACAGGTTCCATCCCTGGTCTGGGAAGATTACTCACGCTACAGGGCAACTCAGCCTGCGTGCCACAACTCCTAAGCCTGCGATCCGAAACAAGAGAACCAACTACAGTGAGAAGCCGTGCACGACAGCTAGAGAGTAGCTCCTGCTTGCAACAACTAGAGGAAGCCCACACGCAGCAGTGAAGGCCCAGCACAGTCCAAAAGAAAGCCTGCCTATAACAGGACAGAATGAGGTTGGAACCCGGCCCTTCTCCCCTCTGAGGGAAGTCCAGAGTTTGGGGAAAGGAAAGAGTGAGCGAGAGCACGACCACCTACAATGGACTCCTGGTCTCAGAGCCTGTGGTCCCTGCAGATGCCTGATACTCCGTAGGTTTTTCTTTGGTTCTGTGAGCAATTAGGACATTAGCAGCCCTGAAACACTCTCTATGACCCAGTTCACGTGGCAATTCAGAACACACGCACACATACGTGTGTTATGATTATATGCATATCATTTTCATGAAACAATATGTAAGCCCTTATGAGGTATGATACATTCTGATACTTTCCATTCTATTCCATGTCATTTTCCTTTACTATTAGTCAACTAATAAAATTAAATCCATTAAATTGATTTCATGACACATTGAAAGGGTTGTGACCTGCAATATAAAAATAACCAAGCCAGATCAAAAGCCTGCCAATAGAGCCCTGTTTTCGCCAACACTAGTTCAGGTTGTGTTTGTCACTTGCAACCCAAGACTAACTAGATTCACTTCTCTGGCATGCCCTCTGCTCCCATTCCAGCCCCACCCGGCCCTGGCCAGGCTTCCACAAGGAGCTCAGTTTGCCAACTCACTTACTCACTCATCTATGCAATGAATCCACCCTGGGTTCTGACCCCAGCCCTGGCACTTAGTGGTGGCATCAGATCTCGGGTGAGGGCCTCCACCCCACCAGCTCAGTCTGGGCCACTGTGAATTAGGCTTGTGTCCCCCGCCTCTTAGAGGGACCATGTGGGTCAAATGAGAGCCTGCATGAAACGCTCCCAGACAGGGCTGCACATGGGAAGGAAGCTCTGCCTGTGCCATCCCCATCCTCCAGCCCCACCAGTGCAAAAATCTCGTTTTAATTTGAGTTCCGAGAATGAGGGAGAAACACCCCTTCAGGAGTTTCTCAAGGACTTCCCTGGTGGTTCAGTGGTAGAGTCTGCCTGCCAACGCAGGAGACCTGGGTTCAGTCCCTGATCCGGGATGATCCCATATGCCGCGGAGCAACCAAGCCTGTGCACAACTCCTGAGCCTGTGCTCCAGAGCCTGAGAACAGCGAGCTGCTGAAGTCTGAGTGCCCTAGAGCCGACGCTCAGCAGCTACAGAAGCCTCAGCAATCAGAAGCCCACACCCAGCGCCACGAGAGAGCAGCCACTGCTTGCCACTAGTAGAGAAAAGCCCCTGCGGCAACAAAGACCCAGCGCAGCCTAAACAAACACCTGTGTGCTGTGTGCTCGGTCGCTTCTGCCGTGTCTGACTCTTTGCAGCACCATGGACTGTAACCCGCCAGGCTCCTCTGTCCATGGGATTCTCCAGGCAAGAATACTGGAGTGGGCTGCCATGCCCTCCACCAGGGGACCTTCCCGACCCAGGGACTGAACCGCATCTCTTATGTCTCCTGCATTAGCAGGTGGGATCTTTAACACCAGCACCGCCTGGGAAGCCCAAATGAATATATATAAAATTATGTACATAAAAAAGAGTTTCTCCTATCTTCCATGAATGGAAAGTGCTGTGTATGTGAAAAGGGTAACAATGAGAGAGCAACTGTTGGCGATTCTTCCCACTGTCCAGATAAACCTGTTTTACACCCCTAGGAAGTGGGTGAAATGGTGCTGGAGGGTTATTAGGACAGGCAGCAAGAGCCTGGAACCCAGGGGTCCCAGGGCCAAGTTCAGTGACCCTCTCTCCCCTGAGACTGCTGCTTTCCTGCTCCGACGAGAACTGGACTTGGCTTCCCGGCAGAGCGATGGGGGTGGAGATGGTACTTTTGCTACATTTGGCAAAGTGGTCTCAGACAGCATTTACTCAAACTATCCTAAATGCCAGGGAGACAGGCAGCAATTCCCGGAATCCAAGGATTTGGGGATCAGAGTGTTCCTTGGTCCCCTTCTCCGTCCCTCATGCCAGGGACTGTCACTGCCCCAGCCAGGGACAATGGAGCTGGCAATTGATGCCTTTCAGGGCCATGAACATGGAGCCACAGTTGGGGATTATTATAACCTTGGGCCTGAGAGTCCTGCTCTGAGCCGCCCAGTGGGATTCAGGTTGCTGACTCTCCTGTCCTGGGTCAGAGGAGGAGCCAGTAAGCAGCTGTTGCTGTTATTCAGTTGCTAAGTCATGTCTGACTCTTTGCGACCCCATGGACTTCAGCATGCCAGGCTTCCCTGTCCTTCACCAGCTCCTGCAGTTTGCTCAAACTCATGTCCATGGAGTCTGTGATGCCATCCAACCATCTCATCCTCTGTCATCCCCTTCTCCTCCTGCGTTCAATCTTTCCCAGCATCAGAGTCTTTTCCAATGAATCAGTTCTTCACATCAGGTGGCAAAAGTATTGGAGCTTCAGCTTCAGCATTAGTCCTTCCAATGTATTCAGGGTTGGTTTCCTTTAGGATTGACTGGTTGATCTCCTTGCAATTCAAAGCACTTTTAAAAGTGTTCTCCAGCACTACAGTTCAAAAGTTAGCAGCTGGGCTGGGCCATTTTCCAATAGCTCAGAGTGGGGAGGGAGCCCCTGTGTTCAGCTCAGGCCCTTGCCTAACAGAGAACCTCAAAGAGCATAGCGTGGCATGTCCTTTGGGAAATCTAACACCTTCACCATTTGTCGGTGTACCGTTCAGAGTCATTAAGTACATTCACATGGCTGTGCAACCATCACCACCATCCATTCACAGAACCCTTTCCATCTCACAAAACTAAACTCTGTCCCCATTAAACAACATCTTCCCATTCCCGCCTCCCCACCAGCCCCTGGTAACCAGCATTCTACTTCTGTCTCTATGAACTGGACTACTGTAGGTGAAATTGGAGGGAAGGGGGCAGGGTACAAACTCTAAAAGAATAACATAGCCCGAAAACATGACATAAACTGATTAGAACCAAATAAGTTCAAAATGGCAGACAAGTCAGCTTTCACTAGACCTTGAGCCTCAGTATAAACTCACTGTAACACATCAGCAAGCCAAGTGCTACACCCACTAGCACCATTACAATTCTGAGGCCACCCATCAAAGGCCAAAAAGTGGCCCAGTTCCTGGAAGTCCTGGCTCCTTCCCCCAAACTGTTGGAATAATCCTCCCACTGATCAGCCTATGAAATTACCCAACCTGGTAACCCATAGCCTTGCAGTGCTCTGGCCTTCTGAGATGGCCCACACATTGGCTATGGAGTGTGTTTCTCTCTAAATAAATCCGCTTCTTATCTATCACTTTGTCTCTCCCTGAATTCTTTCTGCGGTGAGACAACAAGAACCTCTGATCTTCATTAAGTCCTGAAACCATGTGTGTGATCTCAGTTAAAAGACCGTAAATTCAAGTCCCAATCTGAGTTACATAGTTTCATTGGGACCTCATCAAAGTGGAATTGTGCAGTATTTGTCCCTCACTTAATTTCACTGAGCATAATGTTTCCGAGGCTCATCCATGTTGTAGTATGTGTCAGAATTCCTTTCCTTTTTTAAAGGTTAAATAATATTCAAATGTGTGTGTGTGTGCGTTTGCTTTCCTTGTGTTGGCAATCCAAATTCATGAGCCCAAAGAAATACGAGGTCAAACAAACCAAAACATTGGAGTTAGGAGCAGAGAAAAGATTACTGCAGGTCTGAACAAGGAGGATGGGTGGTTCATCCTCAAAAATCCAAACTCCCTGATGGTTTTTGGGGGAAGAGCTTTTAAAGGGAAAACTGGGGGGAGGGTTGCAGGGTGTGTGGCCTCCTTCTGATTGGTTGGTGGGAGGTAACAGGGTGGGGCTCCAGGAATCTCAGGCAGCGGCCTCCGGTTCCATCCAGGCTGGGGTCTCAGAGCTTGTGCAGACCTGAAGTCCCCCTTGGCCACGTGGGTGGGAGCCCGCTCCAGCAGCAGAACTCTGAGTTGTCTGTCGGATTAAGCCAACCCCTCGAGTAGAAACTAGGACTTTTTACTGCTGCACTGTTGTTTCTTGACTGCTTTCTCTTTGTTTCTGTGTCCCCTCCCTCCTAATTAGTAATCTAATAACTGAGCTGCCCTCTGGAACTCAGGGAAGATTTAGGAGACTGAAGCCTTTTTCCTGTAAATAAGAAATAGGGGACACGGAAAGGCTCTTGTACCCAGAAGGGTCCCTTTGGGTCTTGTTTGGTTTCAGTCCTTCCCTTTTCTTTGATACTCCTCAGTCTCAAGGATAACAGGTGTGGGACAAGAAAGAGAATAATTTTTTTTGGATAGAGAGGTTAATCATAACCTTGACAGAGGAACCCAGTTTTAGGGAGGACTTTGTTTTACATGGACACTTGCTTGTCTCCGTCTTTTGGCTACTGTGAATAACACTGCTATGAATGTGGCGGTACAAATATTTCTGAGCTCCTGCTTTCCATTCTTTTGGGTGTATGCCCAGAAGCGGAATTGCTGGGTCGAATGATAATTCTATTTTTAATTTTTTTGTAGAGCTTCCATATTGTTTTCCACAGCAGCTGTACCATTTTACATTCCCATCAGTAATATACGACTGTCCAATTTCGCCATGTCCTTGCCAACACTCATTTTCTTTTTTTTTTTATTTAAAATTTTATTTATTTATGGTTACACCAAACAGCTTGTGGAATCTTAGTTCCCCAACCATGGATTGAACCCAGGCCCTCAGCAGTGAAAGCACATTCTTAACCATTGGACCACCAGGGAATTCTCCCTCATTTTCTTTAGTTTAAAAATAATAACCATTCTAGTGATAGTGAGGTATCTACAGGGGACGTCATGTGGTGGTGATGGGGAGCCCAGCTCTACCCCTGCTCACCTCCAGGACCTGAGATTCTAGTGAGTGCAGGAGGGGTGGGGCAGGACGCTACTCAAAGGATCCTGTATAAGTTCCAGTCCACGTTCAGTTTCTCCCAATAACCAGAACACATGAGCCTGAAATCCAGGGTCACCTCTTGGTCCATGTCAAGCCAATAGATACAACCAAACCAGAGATCAGGAAAGTGAAAGTGAAAGAGATCAGGAGAAGGAAAGATTTATTACTTACAGTAAGTAAAGAGAACACCAGAGATCTTTCCCAAAGCAGTGTCTTCCTGAGCATGAAAATTAAGGAAGTTTTAAGCTAGGATACATGAATATTCATAAAGAGGCTTGAGCAGGGGAGAATTCAGCATAGCGTTGGGGCAAAGATTGACAAACCACTCAATCCTAAAGGAAATCAGTCCTGAATATTCATTGAAAGGACTGATGCTAAAGTTGAAGCTCCAATACTTTGGCCACCTGATATGAAGAGCTGACTCATTGGAAAAGACCCTGATGCTGGGAAAGATTGAAGGCAGCAGGAGAAGGGGATGACAGAGGATGAGATGGTTGGATGGCATCACTGACTCAATGGACATGAATTTGGGTAAACTCTGGGAGTTGGTGATGGACAGGAAGGCCTGGTGTGCTGCAGTCCATAGGGTTGCAAAGAGTAGGACATGACTGAAGACTCAATTAAATTGAACTGAAAGGTTGACAGACTCCAGCCTCTAGTTGATTCATGTCAGTCAGTTCAGTTCGTGTCAGAAGGGTCAACATCACCATTCTGTCTTCCACGTGGGTGGAGGGCTTAGTTCCTGCAAAGCTCAAAGATATATTATTATGAAAATCCCCTGAGGAGGAACTGAGACTCAGTTTTAATGCTAAACTATTGTTTCTTGATTGCTTTCCTTTGTTCCTGTGGTCCCTCACTTTCCTTAAGATCATTGATTACTGAGAACTGTTCAAGGGCAAGTATTGCAGCTAGGCTTACATCACAAAATGGCTTAGGCCAAACTGGTTTCTCTTACATCAGGAAAGCCATTCCTGGTCGTTGTCTCTGGGGACCCCATAACTTATCTGCTTGCTTACAATTCTATGACTTCTGGCTTTATTCCTTTAGAACATTTAGCTTGGTGTCCCCTCAAAAAAAAAACAAAACCTCCACCAGTTCACAGAGTTCACTTAGTATATTAAACTGGAAGTTAAAAAAGGAAGCTGGCCTTTGAAAAAACAGCACAACTTCACTGAGATAAATTCACATATCATACCATTCACTTATAAGATGAACAAGTCAGGGGTGTTTGTATGATCATGGAGTTGTGCAGGCATCACACTAATTCCAGAGCATTCTCGTCATCCCCAAAGGAAACCTGATACCCATGAGCAGTCTCTCCCCATTCCTCCCTCACGCCTCCCTGGGCAACCACAAGTCCACTTTGGTCTCTACGCATCTGCCTCTTCTAGACATTCCATGTGAATGGAATCAGTCGCCGATATGAGCAAAGGATGAGATGCCATTAGCACCTGTCGCATTTGCCTGCACATCCTCTCTTGGTCTTTTCTGGGATCAGCACCCTTTCTGTTGAGTAACTGCCTCTCTTCCACCACATATAGTGCTGGTGGGGGTGCTGACCAACAAATCTCACCTTCATGCCCATCACCCTGTTGTAGCCTGAATGTCTGTGCCCTGCCCCCCGCCTCCAACATTCACAAATTGGAATTCTGCAACCAATGTGAGGTTATTAGGGGGCAGGTCTTTTGGGGGTGACTAGGTCATAAGACACAGGAAATGTGGGTTCAATCCCTGGGTCGGGAAGATCCCCTAGAGAAAGAAATGGCCACCCAATCCAGTATTCTTGCCTGGAGAATCTCATGGACAGAGGACCATGTTGGGCTATAGTCCATGGGGTCTCAAATGGTCGGACACAGCTAAGCAGCTGAGCAGGTCACAAGGATGGAGCCCTCCATAATGAGATTTGTTGTTGTTCAGTCACTCAGTTGTGTCCAACTCTTTGCAACCCAATGGACTGCAGCACACCAGGCCTCCCTGTCCATCACCATCTCCCGGAGCTTGCTCAAACTCATGTCCATTGAGCTGTTAATGTCATCCAATCATCTCATCCTCTATTGTCCTCTTCTCCTGCCTTCAATGTTCTCAGCATCAGGGACTTTTCTAATGAATCGGCTCTTTGCATCAGGCGGCCAAAGTATTGGAGCTTCAGCATTAGTTCATCTAATGAATATTCTGGATTCATTTCCTTTAGGATTGACTAGTTTGATCTCCTTGCAGTCCAAGGGACTCTCAAGAGTCTTCTTCAACACCATGGCTCAAAAGCATCAAGTCTTCATCATTCAGCCTTCTTTACAGTCCAACTTTCACATCCATACATGACTACTGGAAAAACCACAGCTTTGACTACATGGACCTTTGTTGGTAAAGTAATGTCCCTGCTTTTTAACATGCTGTCTAGATTTGTCATAGTTTTTCTTCCAAGGAGTAAATGTCTTTTAATTTCGTGGCTCCAGGCACCATATGCAGTGATTTTGGACCCCAAGAAAATAAAGTCTGTCACTGTTGTCATTGTTTCCCCATCTATTTGCCATGAAGTGATGGGACCAGGTGCTGTGGTCTTTTTTGAAATGTTGAGTTTTAAGCCAGCTTTTTCATTCTCTTCTTTCACTTTCATCAAGGGGCTCTTCAGTTCCTCTTTGCTTTTTGCCATAAGGATGGTTTCATCTGCATATCTGAAGTTATTGATATTTCTCCCGGAAATCTTGATTCCAGCTGTGCTTCATCCATTATGGGATTTTGCATGATGTACCCTGCATGTAAGTTAAATAAGCAGGGTAGCAATATACAGCCTTGACATACTCCTTTCCCAATTTGTAAACAGTCCATTATTCCATGTCCAGTTTTAATGGTTGCTTCTTGACCTGCATACAGGTTTGCAGGAGGCAGGTCAGGTGGTCTGGGATTCCTATCTCTTTAAGAATTTCCCATAGTTTGTTGTGATCCACACAGTTAAAGGCTTTAGCGTAGTCAATGAAGCAGAAGTAGATGTTTTTCTGGAATTCTCTTGCTTTATCTATGATCCAACAGATGTTGGCAATTTGATCTCTGGTTCCTCTGCCTTTTCTAAATCCAGCTTGAACATCTGGAAGTTCACGGTTCACATACTGTTGAAGCCTGACATTTAGAATTCTGAGCATTACTTTGCTAGCTTGTGAAATGATTGCAATTGTGCAGTAGTTTAAACATTCTTTGGCATTGCCCTTCTTTGGGATTGAAATGAAAACTGATCTTTTCCAGTTCTGTGGCCACTGCTGAGTTTTTCATATTTGCTGACATATTGAGTGTAGCGCTTTAACAGCATTATCTTTTAGGATTTGAAATAACTCAACTGGAATTCCATCACCTCCACTAGCTTTGTTCATAGTGATGTTTCCTAAGGCCCACTTGACTTCGCATTCCAGGATGTCTGGCTCTAGCTGAGTGATCACACCATCGTGGTTATCTGGGTCGTTAAGATCTTTTTTGTATAGTTTTTCTGTGTATTCTTGCCCCCTCTTCTTAATATCTTCTGCTTCTGTTAGGTCCATACCATTTCTGTCCTTTATTGTGCCCATCTTTTCATGAAATATTCCCTTGGTATCTCCAATTTGCTTGAAGAGATCTCTAGTCTTTCCCATTCTGTTGCTTTCCTCTGTTTCTCTGCATTGTTCATTTAGGAAGACTTGTAAAGGAGACCCCAAGCTCCCCTGGTAAAGAATCACCTGGCAATGCAGGAGACTCGGGTTTGATCCCTGGGTTAGGAAGATCCCCTGGAAAAGGAAATGGCAACCCACTTTAGTATTCTTGCCTGGGAAATCCCATGGACAGAGGAGTCTGGTGGGCTACAGTCCACGGACTTGCGAAGAGTCAGACACGACTTGTCAACTAGGCAACAGCAACAACAGGAGGCCCCACAGAGCTCCCTGGCCTTTTCCGCCACGTGAGGGCAAGTGAGAAGTTAGTTCTCACCAGAATCTCACCACCTGGCTGCCTGACCTCAGACTTCCAGCCGCCAGACTGAGCAGCAAATCTTGTTTACAAGCCACTCAGTCTGCATAATTTCGTTACAGCAGCCCAAATGAACTAAGACACACCCCAGCACACAGGGATGGCCATGTGACACCAGCTAGCCAATCAGATTCTCTGGCAGGAACACAAAACTGGAGCGGAGGAGAGGGACAAGTGGCCGAGTCATGTGATGGAAGCAGCCTTGTGCATCAGTCCCGAGGCCCCGACAAGTTACCAGGCTGCCTGCTTCCTGGTCTCTCCCAGCCTTGCTGGTCCAGATGTACCTTTGAGGCTGGAGCTGCCCCAGAGGCCTTCCGAAAGATTCTGAAGTTTAAGTGAGCTCTGCTAGAGTTCTCGAGCTGCCGTGACTGAGCCCACATGCAGCAACTGCTGAAACCCGTGTGCCCTAAAGCCTGTGCTCTGCAACATGAGAAGCCTTTGCACTGCAGCTAGAGAGTGGCCCCGCTCTCTTCAGCTAGAGAAGGCCTGTGCACAGCAATTAAGACCCAGCACAGCCAAAAATAAGCAATAAATAAATACATAAGTAAAAATGAGCCCTGCTGTGCTTTTGATTTAAATGAGTGATTATGTAATATTCTAAAGCAATTATTTCGTGTCCCCTTAAGATTTAGTAAATAAAGGGAATGAATCAAGCATTAAAACAAATAAATAAACAAGTTCAAGAATCAGTCTCTGTTGCTTGCAGTTCAAAGGACTTAATAAAATCGTACCTCCAGGCAAGTGTCTGATATTCAACTCGATGATGCTTCAGCCACAATGAAGGGGCCAGGCCCCAGGCCAAGGGAAGGTGAAGCTTGCTCAGTTGTGTCCAACTCTTTGCGACCCCTTGGACTGTAGCCTACCATGCTTCTCTGTCCGTGGGATTCTCCAGGCAAGAATACTGGAGTGGGTTGCCATTTCCTTTTCCAGGAGATCGTCCCAACCCTGGGATCAAACCCGGGTCTCCCGCATTGTAGGTAGATGCTTTACCATCTGAGCCACCAGGGAAGCTCAGGCCAAGGGAAGGTGACCAGGAAATTCTGATTTCCTGCAATCTGGCTGATTAAACAGATTGGTTTAATCTGTTTAAACCAATTGAAACAGATTCCCAGTTAGGTCACTATGGTAAAAATGTTGTGGTTTATTTTCTTGCTTGTTTGAAGATTCCCTGGAGAAAATAATGGCAACCCACTCCAGTATTCTTGCCTGGAGAGTTCCATGGACAGAGGAGCCTGGCAGGCTACTCCATGACTGAGTAACTAGCAGTTTAACATCTTTAACTTTCGTTAACAGTAGAAATTCTCTAAGTGATTGACAAGCGTAACTAGGATATTTTTAAAAATAGCCCCCAATGCATGTGGTGGTGGTTTAGTTGCTAAGTAGTGTCTGACTCTTGTGACCCCATGGACTGTAGCCTGCCAGGCTCCTCTGTTAATAGGATTTCTCAGGCAAGAATTCTGGAGTGGGTTGCCATTTCCTTTTCCACCCCCAATGCATAGTTCCCTTTATTTGCAAACTGTTCCTCTCCCCTCAACCCCGATCCTGTTCAACAGTGGCTAAATCTTGTGCTTCATTTCCCAAAGAAGAAGAATGGGAGGACAAGTCCTCAGGGTATGGGAGGGTTGGACATGATTTCAGTTCAGTTGAGTTCAGTTGCTCCGTTGTGTTCAACTCTTTGCGACCCCATGAATCGCAGCACGCCAGGCCTCCCTGTCCATCACCAACTCCTGGAGTTCACTCAAACTCTTGTCCATCAAGTCGGTGATGCCATCCAGCCATCTCATCCTCTGTTATCCCCTTCTCCTCCTGCCCTCAATCCCTCCCAGCATCAGAGTCTTTTCCAATGAGTCAACTCTTCGCATGAGGTGGCCAAAGTACTGGAGTCTCAGCTTCAGCATCAGTCCTTCCAATGAACACCCAGGACTGATCTCCTTTAGGATGGACTGGTTGGATCTCCTTGCAGTCCAAGGGACTCTCAAGAGTCTTCTCCAGCACCACAGTTCAAAAGCATCAATTCTTTGGCACTCAACTTTCTTCACAGTCCAACTCTCACATCCATACATGACCACTGGAAAAACCATAGCCTTGACTAGATGGACCTTTGTTGGCAAAGTAATATCTCTGCTTTTGAATATGCTATCTAGATTGGTCATAACTTTCCTTCCAAGGAGTAAGCGTCTTTTAATTTCATGGCTGCAATTACCATCTGCAGTGATTTTGGAGCCCCCAAAAATAAAGTCAGACACTGTTTCCACTGTTTCCCCATCTATTTCCCATGAAGTGATGGGACCAGATGCCATGATCTTCGTTTTCTGAATGTTGAGCTTTAAGCCAACTTTTTCACTCTCCTCTTTCACTTTCATCAAGAGGCTTTTTAGTTCTTCTTCACTTTCTGCCATAAGGGTGGTGTTATCTGCGTATCTGAGATTATTGATATTTCTCCCGGCACTCTTGATTCCAACTTGTGCTTCTTCCAGCCCAGCGTTTCTCATGATGTACTCTGTATATAAGTTAAATAAACAGGGTGACAATATACAGCCTTGATGTACTCCTTTTCCTATTTGGAACCAGTCTGTTGTTCCATGTCCTGTTCTAACTGGTGCTTCCTGACCTGCATACAGATTTCTCAAGAGGAAGGTCAGGTGGTCTGGTATTCCCATCTCTTTCAGAATTTTCCACAGTTTCTTGTGATCCACACAGTCAAAGGCTTTGGCATAGTCAATAAAGCAGAAGTAGATGTTTTTCTGGAACTCTCTTGCTTTTTCCATGATCCAGCGGATGTTGGCAATTTGATCTCTGGTTCCTCTGCCTTTTCTAAAACCAGCTTGAACATCTGGAAGTTCACGGTTCACGTACTGCTGAAGCCTGTCTTGGAGAATTTTGAGCATTGCTTTACCAGCATGTGAGATGAGTGCAATTGTGCGGTAGTTTGAGCATTCTTTGGCATTGCCTTTCTTTGGGATTGGAATGAAAACTGACCTTTTCCAGTCCTGGTTTAGTGAGTAGCTTTCCAGGAATGGGAGGGAAAGAGGCGGAGGAAGAAATCACCTGCAATTTCTCCCCATTGTGCTCAAACTTGGCATAAGTGGTATAAAACCTTCCAATGGGTTTTGGGGTGTGGAGGGCGTGGCTGAGAGCAGTAAGGAGGCTGTTGCTGTTTAGGTGGATAGAGGGGCTGAAACACCTCCTGCCTCCCCGGCCTGAGTCCAGTCTTCCCACTGAAGCCCCCAAGGCCTGAGTGAGGCCTGGGAGACAGGCTGAGGGATAAAGGACTTCACAGAGAGATAGGAGCCTGGTCTCAGGGTGGGCTGGATGCTGGGGGTGGAAAGGCTGAGAAGCTTACAGCTCCTCAGAGCCAGGCTGGCACCAGGGAGCCAGCAGACCGATGCCAGGGGGTATTTCACCAGCAAGAGGCAGCAGGCACCCAGTTGGAGGGTTGGGCAAAGGGGGCCTCTATGCAAGGCAGCCAGACCCCAGAGGGACCACACAGGCACCTCCAGCCAGATGCCACCCAGGGCATAGCAAACTTCGGGAAGGGAAACGCCCCTGTTAAAAGGAAACAGAAGGGCTTCCCTGGTGGCTCAGCGGTAAAGAATCGCCTGCCAGTGCAGGAGACACAGGTTCGATCCTGATCCAGGAGGATCCCACATGCCCCAGAGTGACTAACTAAGCCCGTGCACCACAACTATTGAGCCTAGTTCTAGAGTCAGTTCAGTTCAGTTGCTCAGCCGTGTCCGACTCTTTGCCACCCCGTGGACTGCAGCCCGGTAGTCTTCTCTGTCCGTCACCCACTCGTTCTGGATTCTGGGAGCCGCAGATGCTGAGCCCCTGCACCCTAGGGCCCGTGCTCTGCAACAAGAGGAGCCACCCGATGAGAGGCCCACACACCTCACCTGGAGAGTAGTCCCCACTTGCTGCAGCTAGAGAAAAGCTAGCAAAACAGTGAAGACTCAGCACAGCCAAAAATAAGTAAATGAGTAATTTTTTTAAAAAAGGGAAACAGTAGCCCCCAGATGGAGTCACTCAGGTTAAACTCACAATGGCAAAGCAAGACTTAGCACTTACCCTAACAGCAGCATCAACTCCCCAGGAAGGGGACCTGTCATCAATCAGCCTGGTGGGGTGATTCCGTTCCCTTTAAGAGGTACGCTTTGCCTGAAACAATGCACTCATTCTCTGCTACTAATTTCCTTTTTCTATCTCTTTCTCCCTTGAGAAACCTTTCCTTTTCTACAATTCAGCTCAGCTTCTATTTGCTAAATGGGGCACCGCCTAATTTATGAATTGGTGCATAAAGCCAACGTGATCCTTACATTTACTCAGTTGAGTTTTTTTTTTTATGCCCTGATAGGAAATTGGGGCCTGAATTTGCCGAATACTCACCCACAAATGACTTACTCTGAAACCATGCCTGATAGGGTTAAAAAAACCCATATTGAAACTGTGCCCCATTAGAGTTAATAGAAACTGGTGACTAAGAAATTCCTGAGCTTGCGTTGCAGAACAGGAGGTAAGAACAGCTTGTTAAAAACTCCCCCGCTTGTAACCCGCCTTCCCTGACCAGGCTCACCTTAATTATTTTCTGACTTCTTAACCCCCCTATGCAGACAAGTCTGCGTATGGGTCACTGTAGTAATAGGTAGATGGGCTCAAGTTGTTTTCCAAGAACTTAAGGTTGACTCTGGTCCGTTTCAAGCCAGCTAAGAGTGTAGGGACCACCTACCCTAAAACTGGACCTGCTCAGGTGTTCAAAGAACAACCTTTTGACATCAAACTACACCCTCAGATCACACTAAGAGCTACCACTTTAGAACACAACTCCCCCAGAGAAGGATGTGACTCAGATACACTTGCACAGAACCCTGATCACCTCACCTTTTCCTCTGCCTCCCATCTCCCTGCTTCTTTATCCCGTAAACATCTCAAGCCCATTGTCTTTAGGCAGGCATGTCTGAGATTCATTCTCCTATCTCCTCACTTGGCTGCCTTGTGAGTAAACTCTTTCTCTGCTGCAACCCATGGTTGTCAAGAAAATGTTGCCGAAAAGATTGTGTTTCATACGCAAGAGATGGAGGTTTTTTTCTTTGAAGCAAGTTGGAGATGGTTAGGGGAGTTTAAGGAAATGAACTGATTCATGTTCATCTGGGTTACAGGGTGTGCTTTCTGTCTCACCAGAGAAGCAGGTTTCCTGCAGGTGACAGGTAATTGGCTCATCCAGCATCTCTTGGGGCTATGGTTTCATAAAAATCACTGTAGCAAACACACCCTGCTGCCCTCAGTCCAATGGCCGGCCAGTCCCTGAGGCTCCCAGGACTGAGGAGAAGCCACGCCTGGTGTGTTGCCAGGGAAAACAGCAGGGAGGCCCGGATGGCCCGGTGGCCCAGGGTTGGTCAGTTCCACCTCCAGGATGGCTTCAGGTCAGAGCATCTCCAGGTGTGGGAGGCCAGGACACCAGGGCTACAAAAGTCCCCATGAGTCCCAGCTCAGGGCCCTCCAGCTTCTCATTTCTGCTCACCGGCCCAGGAAAAGCAGTCAGTCCCCATCCTGCAGACCAAGCCTGGCTGGGTGGGCTCCCCACCACGCCCCCCAACAAAGCAAAGCCCCCAGCGTGGCCTCAGGGGGTACTGAGGAGAGGGCCTGGGACCTCTGGGCATATAAATGTAAACAAATCACACAGCCCTAGGTTCCAGCTGGTGTGTGAACACACACACACATACACACACATGGACAAATCTCAGCCCATGAATGCCCAAAAGGCTGTTCCCACAGGCACAGGGTCTAGAACTGGGACTGTCATTTCTTAGCTATATGACCATGGGGCAGACCACCCCACCCTCTTGAGCTCTCAGTTTCCTCATTTGTGAAATGGGAGGGAGCATCAGGACCACAATCCCATGTCTCAAATCAAAGGGGTCAGAAGCGTTTCAGTTTCCAATTTGGGGGATTCTGGAAAGGTGCAGATATTATATATTATGTAACACCCCCTGAAGCCCTCTTGTAGAGTAAACCCTAAACCTGGGAGTTTTTGTTGTTTGTAATGCAAGAGCCTGACTTAATCTTTTATTGCTGAGGCATCCGCTTCGAAGATGGTGATATTGAATAAACACATTGGTAGCCCCAGCACTCGATAAAAAGCCAGCTGCCTTCCCCATGGAGGCCCCTTGGTTTTAGAGCTCTTGGTTGATTTTAATCACTGACCATTTGGGTCACTTGCTCCCGTGCCTTCAATTTCCCTCTTATGTTTAAATTTACCAGTAAAGAGGGAGCCCTTGAAGACTCAGGGCCCCACCTTTGACCCCAGTAAAAGCAGAACCCCAGGCTCTTCTGCTCTGTCTTTTCTCCATTCCCCTCTTAACCACCCCCCCACCCCAGGTCTTGTAAGTAATAAACCTTTATTTAATTAATCAAATTTTTTTCTTTTATGTAATTTTATAGTCCATAGGGTTGCAAAGAGTCGGACACAACTGAGCTACTAACACATAAGTCTTAAACCTTTATTTATTTTTAAGTTTTTTGATGGTTATTGCTGCAGGGCATCTTGTAAGCTTGAGAACCCCAGGGGTGGTCCAAACACAACATGGGTTATTGTACACTGAGACCGGGGCTTCCCTGGTGGCTCAATGGTAAAGAATCATGCAGGGAACCAGGGTTTGGTCCCTGGGCGGGAGAAGCCCACATGCTGCGTGGCGGCTGAGCCCATGAGCCGCAACTGCATAGCCAGTGCTCTAGAGCCTGGGAGCCGCAACTGCGGAAGCCCACGTGCCTGGAGCCCGTGCTCCTCAGCAAGAGGAGCCGCTGCGACGAGCCACTCATGCACCCCAGCTAGAGAGGAGCCCCGCTCGCCAGACTAGGGAAAAGCCCACAGAGCAGTGAAGGCCAGCACAGCCGAAACCAAATAAACGAATAAATGCAGTTATATATATACATAGCCCTGAGATCAGCCCCAAACACCCTCCTTGTTCAAACATTAGGTATATTTCTGCAGGGAAACTGAATATTCAAGAGAAGGTGGATGCATCAAAACTATACACTTGTTCCAGCTCAGGTCATTTTACCACCAAACGAACTATGAAAAAACATTTCTGTTTTCCAGAGCCTTTTGCGTTTCACAGTCACAGAAAAGAGGTCTTCGACTTTGAGGTTGACCCCCTCCTCGGAGGGCAGGTGAGCGCTCTCATGGCAGGACCGTGGACACATTTGTTAGGTGTTGGTTCCACGCTGGGCATTGCCTCATTTGCTTCGGGGCTCCTCACTCTGGCTCTCTGACACAGGGGCTGTTTTACTAAATACCCATTTCACAGATGGGGAATCAAGGCCAAGGGCAGTTGAGAAAGCGGCTCGCAGTGACACAGCTCCAGATGGTCTGCTTGACTTCAGAGTCCTTGCAGGACATAAGGACCCTCGCTCTGCTCTTGGAACAGTGCAGCCATTGCTCAATAAGCCCCGGGGGGGTCTCCCCCCACCGCACGCCCCCCCCAAGAGGTGCTTTGGCATTGACACTTCGGTGCCTGCCTCACTGAACTTGAATCCAGTTTTGCAATCAGAGCCTCGGGTCTTTCCCATGATGAGCAAGACCAGCTGGAGACTCTGCTCTGTGTTTTTGCCCTCCTGCAGCCTAGATGCTCACAGCCCTCCGTTGGATCTGAGGCCCCTGAAGGGGAGACGAAGGCAGGCCCTTGGGACCTGAGGCCACGGTGAGTGCTTCATTGAGAGCAGGTGGGCCAGGAGACCCAGGAGGAGGGCTGCTCTGCGGCCTCACTTCTAAAGGACAATGGGCCCAAGAGGTTGCCCCTGCAGTTGGTTTGGGAAAAAGAGTTACTGTCAGGAACCCCCATGCTGTTCAAATCCCCATCCAGCCAGCTCCTAGTGTCAGCTCGGGTCTGAAATTCAGTTTCTTTACTTGATAAATTGGGATAGAAATCGCTCCCTCAGGGGTCATTTGAAGTTTAAATAAAAACATGATTAAGCATGTGATTAGACCAACCAAACTGCATCTTCCCCTCCATTGGCTGGGGACCCCTGGATCATAGACAGAGAGAGAGAGAGGCCCTGGACCCCAGAACATAGGCGTCATCACGGGCCAAGGCATTTCCCTAGCTGTTCTCTACAAGAGTGGTTTAGGAGTATCATCTTTATAGGAAAAGATGCCAGATGAATTGTCTCAAAATTGCCACCTGCAATGTTTCTTGGGTTGTATGCTTATTTAGGGAGTTTGAGGGGCAGGGGTTGGTGATAAAGATTAAGGGGATTATCTCAAAGCTGTGTTCCAGAGTATCCAACTTCTCTGACATCAATGGTGTATATGAGGGAATTGGTTTGAGGGGAAGGGACAGAATACGGCAGAGCTGAAGGCTCCCCAAGCAACAAAGAAAGTATCATACATATCAGCTCTCATATGAAAATGACTTCTCTAATCCTCGCCCATCATTTCCATCCCTCTCCCAACATAACATCCTGTGACATCTCCCGAGAGAAGGTCAGTAGTGAGAGGATGGGACCTGGTAGGACCAAAGGGCTCCCTGCTGTCACTTTAACTCTTCATTTAGTAGGAATAATAGGGGAAATGGGGGAGCTTTCAGGAGCTGCTGGGAAATGCTGGGGCTCCTCCAGGGTTTCTCAGCCTCAGCACAGCTGACAGCTTGGACTGGACCGTTCTTTGCTGTGGGGCCATCCTGCACACTGTAGGGTGTTTAGCAGCATCTCGAACTCTACCCATTAGGTGCCAGGAGCAGTGTCCCCTGACGCCCACCGCTGAATGTCTATGGGCATCACCACTATCCTCCGGGGAGAAAGCTCATCCCTGATGGAGATCCACTGCTCGAGACCTAACTGGAATCACACGGGGCTCCTCCACTTCCCAAGTGCTCGACATTTGCTTTGTAGTGTATTTCTAGCATTATTTATTTGGGGCTGTGCTGGGTCTTCATTGCTTCGAGAGCTCTAGCTGCGGCTAATGGGGCCTTTTCACTGCAGTGACTTCTCTTGTTGCGGAGCACAGACTCTAGGGCGTGTGGGCTTCAGAAGTTGCAGTTCCCAGGCTCTGGAGCACAGGCTCAGTAGTCGTGGCACACGGCCTTAGTTGCTCCCTAGCAGGTGGGATCTTCCCCGATCAGGGATTGAACCGCCCTGGCAGGCAGGTTCTTTACCACTGAGCCATCAGGGAAGCCCTCTCATTTTTTGAAGCTACTGAATGTTTTTAAAACCATGACAACATGAAAGAATTTCACAGACATTGTGTTGGGAGAAAGAAACCAAAGAACTGACGCCATTGACGTGAAATTCAAGACCAGGCAAACAAATGAAAGGTTATAGAAATCGGCGTAGTGATCACCCGTGTGGTGGGGTGCGTGTTGGCTGGGTTGGGGTTAAGGAAACCGTCTGTCCTTTATCTCGATCTGGGTGGTGATGACTCGGATGTGTGACATCAAAATGTATGAAGCTGAGGACTTTATTTTGTGTACTTATCCTATAGAAGCTCACCTCAACATATAATGTAAAAACAACAGTTTTCAAATATTTAGTCCTTTATGTCTTATTATTATTTGGATTTCGCATCATCTAAAATCCCTCCACTCTTGAGTTTCTTTTTTGAAGTTTTAAAAATCTTTTTGTCCATAACTCATAGCAGGTGGGATCTTAGTTCCCCAATCGGGATTGAACCTGTGTCCCCTGCATTGCAAGTGTGGACGGAAACTTAACCACTGGACTGCCAAGGAAGTCCCCACACTTGAATTTCATATGATTTCATGGAGCTTGTTTTCTGTGTCTTCACCCAGAAAATCCTTTGAGTCGTGGTGACAGCTCTCATTCTCCCGTGGACAAAATGAGCATGGATTTGGTGCCACAGAACCTGCTGGACAGGTAGGCAGGGAAAGCCTGCAAGACCGGTGTCAGTTTGCAAAGGTAATCCAGAGCCCTGTGTCCCTGGGGAAAGGGTAATTTCTGCAGAAATGCTTAGGCATTCTCACGACATGTGACAAATGTGTTCCAGGAGAACAGCCATGAATGAGGCCTGCCTTCTCACTGGTCATTATGTATGTGAAGATATGTCCCTGGGAGAAAAATATTCCACTACACTATTTTGGAGCACAAGTCAAGTTCTTGTTAGGTACCTGACCCTGGGCAACAGGACTCCGAGGGCAGAAACTGCCCCCTTGGACGTCACTTCTGTGAGGTTAATGTATCACCAAAAAAGCCCTTTAACATTGCCTCATTCATGAATTTAAGCTCCAGCATGCATTCATCAGCAGACATAGCATCGCCAGCCCCACATAGGCCATCAGCCAATGTCTCCTGAGGGAATTAGGTGAGCTACATATGTGTAACAGAATTAGATTGTAGTTCTGTGTCAGAAGGCATTGCTGCCTAACACAGGATGCGTGCATACTCAGTCATTCAGTCCTGTCCGACTCTGCGACCTTACAGACTGTAGCCTGACAGGCTCCTCTGTCCACTCTAGTATTCTTGCCTGGAGAATCCCATGGACAGGGGAGGCTCGTGGGCTGCAGTCCATGGGATGCCAAGGAGTTGGACACAACTCAGTGACTAACACTTTCACGTTCCATCTGGGCTTTCTTCCACCACAGAAAAGTAAAGGAGGAAGCTTAGATCTTCCCCAGGGCTCCTTCCGCCTCTGATATCCTCCTGTGGGCCTCACCTGGCCTCCTCAGCTCGCCCTGAAGGAGTTGCACCCAGGGCCCTGAGCTTGAGGAAAGCACCTGAGGGAGCAGGCTTTCTTCCTCACCCCCCAGACTACTCTCCCATGGAGGCCAAGCCGGTGAAGATCCCTCGGTACTGCCTAAGGACACGGAGGGGAAGGGGAAGGGAAGGGGTCCTCTTGTCCCTGACTTCTTCCGTGAAGAATCAATCTGCTTAAGAGAGGGAGGAAAGCCAACCAAGTGCCAAGGAGAACACTCAGAACATTAGCGATCATTTATCTCAGCCCTCTCAGTGTGACTCCTGAGAGAAACAAAGGCACAGCAGAGTAACCGAGTTCAAGGGCATCAAAGTGAAGGATACAATACAGTGCCCCTTCCCGCTGACTCACCCCTGCGTGTACAGGGCTCCCAACCTCCCGCCCAGCACCTGGTCGCCTCTTCCTCCTACTTTCTTCAGACCTTTCCCTGCCCCCAGTTAGTCCCAGGTTCCTGATCGTGACTCGGATCTTAGCATCGGCCACTGCCCCAGCTCAGTTACATTTTCATAGCCTCTTTGAACAAGGTTGAAAAAGTCCCTTGGCGCTAATCCTTTTCCTCCATCCCTTTGGCTAAGGCTCCATTTCTCTCATTTCCTTCCAGATGCCCCTCTTACATCTTTCTTCTCTGAAGCAAATTAGCAGCTCCTAACGATGTTCTGGGACATTTCTTATTAATAGTTGGGTTAGAGGTAACAGAGATGCTAGGAAGATGCAAGGAGAATGTAAAGTCTGGAGTGGCAAGAAGATCCAGAAACCATGTCGGTGCCGGGGTCCAGCCCCGGTGGACCCAGGGTGATTTGAAGCGGAGATGGGGTAGGCGAGGAAAAAACTTATTTATTTATAAATATAAGATTAGATTAGGAAGAAATAGTGTAGTAGGAAAATTAGTGGAGAAAAGGGGCTGCATAACTTGGTTTATGTGGAGAACTAATAAAGCTTCAGACAAGGAACTTGCACCATCTATGTTAGGCCACCGGCGTCCTCTTGAATAGAGGGGGGTGCCCTACCTTGGGCTCCCTCTCGCGTGGATTTTAGAAGCCGGGGCAAGTAAATAGACATGGCGAGCCTCCACACCCCAGATGGGAATTCAGCCTGAAATTAGAGTAAAGAGGAGACACGGGGGAGACCAGTCCTTCCAATGACTGGCCCAGCCTCTATTGTCTAGAAAGGCCTTTTATACATTTTTGATTGTACATAGAGATCAATGGGTAATAAAAAATTATGCAGTGTTAACAGCCCAGACTCTTATCAAAACCAAGCTTTTCTCTCTGTATACCTAGTTGTATACACAAGTCTTAGGTGATTTACATCATCTTTTGGCCAAAAGGGCCAATTAACATATTACAGCCTTTTTTCTGATAAGGGTTTTTCAACCAGAAGACTTATTTGTGTTGTTTTTTTAAAAGTCTGGTGCCACTCTCAGAAAGTGCTAAATAAAGTTACATTCTTATATAGAAAAGATACAGCAATTTGTAACAAGTAAAAGGAGTACAGTGATTTATAACAAAAGAAAAGTAACTAACTCAAAAGTCTAGTGTTGCTAACATCAAAACCACTATATACCTTTTTCCATATCCTGATTACATTGATTAATATCTTCTCAGGTGCCTAAAAGATAAAGAATATGGAGGCCTGGCAGCAATCATTGAGTCAACAGTGAAAATCTGTCACCAATATGATTTTTAGCTGTTTAGAAAAGGCTCTGTATCTTTAAGATGCTTTAAGCTTTGTGCCTCTCATGGTTGGGGGGCTGTAAGCAATTTACAAGCTGTAAAAAGTCTAGGGGAACCTGTTAGGCAAGCTAGAGAGTTATCAGAGGGGGTTTGAACTGAAACATCCCTTTCAAATGCAGAAGACTAAAGCCCTGAGTTAACTTTATCTAGAGTGTGTCTGAAGAGTGGAAAAGTACAATACAATAAGGCAGACAGATTCTGGTTTGGGGGGTACATGCTCAGGAAATTCCAGGGGGAAACCCTGAGGTTTGACTCGCCTTGCCCATCAGGCCTCTCCACATGACCTTGTCATGGGTGGGATTCCTCACACTGGCTCCCAGCACGTGGGCTTGGCTAAGAATTTAGCTTTCCCATCCGGGGGACTGGAAATCTTTATTTTACTCATCCACAGGGACGCGGATGACATTCTTCTGTGTGATGATGTGAAGCCGCAAGATAGTGACCTGTCAGCTGAAGAAAGAATATTTTTGGAAGAGTTTCCCAACTTGAAAGGGGAGCTGGACGTGGACATCCAGAAGCTCCATGCCCTTGCACATCACATTGACACAACACACAAAACCCTCACCAAGACCAGCGTGGTGGCCAATTCCATCACCGTGGTCTCCAGAGCCATGAGCATCCTGGGCTTAGTCCTTGCTCCGGCGACAGCAGGGGGAAGCCTGGTGCTCTCCACTGCAGGTAGAGTTTTGGGGACAGCAGGGGAGGTCACCAGTATCTTGACCAATGTTTTGGAACGTTTTCACAGTCAAGAAGCCCAAGCTCAGGTTGGTAGCCTAATGCCCTTCCGTGGCCGAAAAGTCAGGCAAGCTGGGACGGACTACATCATGGCCGCTGGAAAGGTGATTCAGAATTGTAGAAGCACCATCGAGGATGTTCAGAAGAGCATCCGTGCCTTTCAGATCACCAAGGCCCACCCACACCTGGCCACCGCTGCCAAGCGCCTCCTGACCACTGGCCAGGTCTCAGCCCAAAGGAGCAGGCAGGTGCAAAGGGCCTTCGAAGGTACCACGCTGGTGATGAAAACCAAGGCTCGCTTGCTGGGCAGTGCGATGGCTGGCTTTTCCCTCAGCGTGGACTTGGCCTCCCTCCTCAAGGACTGGAAGCAGCTGAAGGAGGGAGCCAGAACAGAGCTTGCAGAAGGGCTAAGGGCCCAGGCTCAGGAGCTGGAAAGGCAGCTGACACAACTCACCCAGTGCTACGAGAGCCTGCAGCAGAGGGTGAGGCTGTGCGGTCCCTCGTGGGTGGCACAGAGCGGGGGGAAAGCTTTAACTGGGTGTATGGGCGCTGGGGCCTGTGGGAGGGGTCATGAGGAAGCCAGTGTGTGTACAGTTTGCCTGCCTATTCCCGAGGATGTGGGGCGTCTGGTGGCCCTGGAGGTCCAAATGGCATCAAGTGCATCTTGAAACTGTTCTGGATAGACCTGTCCTGCCTTCTGTTTTCCCATCAAAGCTTCTTCTTTTTGTTTTTTAACTTTTCTTTATTTAGAGAAACAACTTTTTATTTTGTATGGGAGTCTAGCCAATTAACTATGTGGTAGTTTCAGGTGGACAGCAAAAGGCCTCAGCCATACATGCACATGTACCCCTTCTCCTCCAAATTTCCCTCCCATCCAAGTTGCTACGTAACATCCGCCAATGCTCCTTGACTTCCCTGTACTGGGAAGAGGGTCTTCCCAGCAGTACAGAAGAGGACACTGAGTCCAAGGGAGCGTTAGGGATTGAAATGTATCCCCCTAACCTTTATACACAGAAGTGCTAAGCCCAAAGGTGACGTTTTGTCGCTGGGGTCTTTGGGGGGCGGTGACTGGGGTTGAATGAGGTTGTAGGACTGGGGCTGTAATCCTCGGAGACTGGTGTTCTTATAAGAGGAGGAGGGAACACAGGGGGACTCTCTTTCTCTGCCTACACCGGCACAGAGGAAAGACCATGTCTATAAGCCAGGAGGCGTCCTCACCAGGAGCCCAACCGACCAGCACCTGAATGTAGGGCTTGCAGCCTCCACAACTATGAGAAAATACATTTCTGCTGCTTAACCTCCCAGACTGCAGTGTTCATAAGGAGCTTATATAACTTGCCAAATGCTTGCAGCAAGGTGGAGGGAATCAGAATGACAGCCGGGAAGCCTGACCTAGGAGCCTGGGCTTGGATCTCCATGCTGAGCTGCCCCAGTAGCTTCACTCTGATTGGTGTTTTTGTGGCTTTTTTTTCCCCCAGAAACTCTTGCAAGAAAAAAAGCCTGTGAGCTCTTCAGAGGGAACCATGGGGACTGTGCCTCTGCCTCCAGCCACGTGTGGGGAAGCTGGATCCCAGGTGACAGGGGAAGATGAAGGCAATTGAGCTCGGGGTCTCTGAGTGGAATCAAAGGGGACCAGGGAGGGGGAGGGCAAGGTTGGCAGAAGCAATGCCTGGAGACTTACCAGCTGGCAGGCCCACAAGGGGCTGGTGAGTGTCACACTGTCTGCTAGTGGGAGTCAGTTGGTCCCCCCTCTTCCTTCCTGCATGTAACTCACTCCCTGGACTCCAGCATCTCCTCCCCTCACGCTTACTCTCTTGCATTGTTGACGCCAGGCTCTAGGTTAAGTACTGACATCAGACACAAGGGCTCCAGGGATAGAGGATATGTTGTGTTCTCCTTCGGGTTGCCCTTCTCTGTCCTTCCCCTCCCCGACCTGGGCAGTAATTGCCAGAGAAGTTCCTGGAGGTTTGCACAAAAAAGGATGTCACTGGAACCTGCTCAACCAGATTCGCATTAGGAAGGGGCCTCTCTGTCCTTCTCACTGAGCGCAAGTTCTTGGAGCTCCTCAGGACCTTGGAACCTGTAAGGACTCTTAATTCCCAGTTCACCCATCTTACATCTTTTTTTTTTTTTCTTTTCTGTGTTTCAGCTCCTATTTTAGAAGTCATGCATGGACGTTCAGCACAACTTTTTAAAATTCAGTAAAGTAATAAGGGAAGAAAATAGTGCCCCAGTCAAGGCTGACAGCTGCTGGTTATTTTGCTGGAGAATTTTCTTCCTGTGCTTTTCTTGCTTTGGGCATTACTGCCTACTGGAGAGCCTTCTTCAAGGTTGCATTGTAAAATAGATTTTTCCTGTAACCCACTGAGTTTTCTTTCTTTTTCATTCTCCATTCCCTCATTTGTCTGCAGAGCTATAACCTTCCATTCTGGTGTTTTCACTTAGGAATATTTTCTACCATTCTATGTTTCCCTGTGTTTTTATAGACATTGTGTTTTTTTGTTACAAACTATTCTTTTGACTGTACCTATAACCTTTTAATTAGATATATATTAGTCATCACTGTTAAGTGGCCAAAACCAATTTAAACAGACTTATACAAAAGAAAAGAATTTATTGGCTCATGTACTTTAAAACCTTAAAGGAACAGTGAGCTTCAGGGGTGTGTGTGTGTGTATGTGTGTGTGTGTGTGTGTGTGTGTGTGTGTACCCAGGGGATTAAAATGATGTCATCAGGCATCTGTCTTTCCATTTCTCAGAAAGACTTCCGTCAGGTTCAGCCACCTTTGCCTCATCACCCCCAGGTGTGCCTGCTGCTGGCTGGGGGCTCCCACGTGGAAAGGGGCGGGGCAAAGTCTAGAGTCCCACTCTGATTGATCAGGACTGGTTCACGTGCCTGTGCTGGCACTGGTTGCTAAGACGGGCTATGGGAACTCTCTTCTGATTCAGGGTTTTTAAATAGTTGTCTCCCAGGCTGTGGTTCCTGCTTTTTTTGCTGCCATTCCCTTTTTATAATTTTTTCATGAGCCTAACAGTAAGTAAACAGCTTTCATCCCATTTAATATTGTTCTGTACGTGTGCATGAGCACTGTTCACGTTCTGAATAAATATTATCAATAATACTTGCATAAAATACTGTGTTCACAAAACTAGGGGGTTTGTTTGTTTTGTGGAAAGTTTGGAATGAAAGAAAAGAAAGAATCAGACAATGGAGACTGGAGATTCACGTCTGAGGCTTATTGGCCTGGTTACATTTCTGAGTTTTGGTTTGTTGAGCCACGAAATAAGCGTCGCCTGAATAAAATCCAGGACTCCATCTGGGTGCAGATATGCAGCATCCAGCTCAGTGCAGTCTGGGAGAAAACGCCTTGACATAAGCTCGAATCCTTGCTAGCGCTCTGAGTCAGCATGCAGAGAGGATGAGGGTGGAGGCTGGGAAAGGGAGGGGTTCTCTGGTTCCTCCACTGGGGCAGAAGCTTCTGGAAAGAAGACATTCCTCTTCTCCCCCGCCCCTTTCTCCATCCCTTCCTTCCTTCCTCATAGCCCAGACAGCTTCTGTGCCATCTTCTTCCCTGAAATGCCTTCAGCAGGCAGCACCCCCACTACACACACACTTCCCTATTAGGGTCTACGTCCCAGAAACATGCTCGTCTACATCACCTGGAATTCTGGTGAACAAATGCCTTCCCATCATTTTATCTCCCCACTGGTTACATCTTAGTCCTCTTTGCCAAGAGAAGCCCATTGACTCCTCCTGTTACTTAGGGCAACCCCCACCCCCACCCCCACTGTCCTCCTCTCCCTTCTGGATTGAGTGGGGTTCTTCATGGGTGCCCTGGGGGTGGCACATGGCCCTCCATCACAGTCAGGAGTTCTGAGACACCTCTCAGTTCTGAGGCATTCTCTATAAGATGAAGAAGGTGCAGTTACATGACCCAGTGAGAGCAGAGCCATCAGATACCAGATGCCCCTTGGATACCTACCCCTCTCCTCAGGGTCCTCTGCCTGCCTCTTGTCTGTAGAAAAACTTTAGCCTCCTATGCCTTTCCTGAGTTCCAAAGAATAAATTAGAGAAGTGAAAAAATGCAGAAAGACAGGAAAACAGTCAAGCAAGACAAAATGATAATAGTCTAACCCACTAAACAAAGTCAGGAACTTTCAGCTCTCCCTCCAGGCCTGTAGAGAATACTCTGAGCTCCTCCTGAGTTGTTTTGCAGATACTGAAACCCCCACCAGGGGGAGGAAGTTAACTGTTTGCTGCCCGCAAGCCCGCAAGCGCATGGATCCCAGGCTGGTCAGAACCAGATGGTTGACAATGTTGACAGTTGATTACCTCACCACCTGCCAATCAGAAGTCTGTCCACGAGCTGGTCATGCACCCCACAATCCCCCTCCCTCACCCTGTCTTTAAAAACCATTCCCTGAAAGCCATCGAGGAGTCAGCGTCTTTGACCACTAGCTTCCCGGCCTCCTTGCTTGGAGCCCTGCAATAATACGTGCTGAACTTACCTTGGTGTCTGTACGTTGTCTTTATTGTATGCAGGTGAGTGGACCCAACTTTGGTTCCTTCTGTTACTTCCTAACCTTCTTTTAGAAAAACTAAAACAGGGACTTCCCTGGGGCTCCAGTGGTTGAGAATCCACCTGCCAGTGCAGGGGACTCAGGTTTGATCCCTGGTTGGGGAACTAAGATCCCGTATGCCACAAGGTGACTAAACCAGCATGCTGCAACTAGAGAGAGCCCTTGAGCTTCAACTAGAGAAGCTTGAATGCTAAAATAAAGACCTAGCACAGAGAAGATATACAAAAATTTAAAAATTAAAAGAAATAAAAATCTTTTAAAGCTCAGAAGAACCAAAGACCAAAATCAAATTCTCTTCTAGAGCCCAATGCAATTTTTCAAATCAAGAAAGCATCCTCCCCAACATCTTATTTTGACCAGTTTCAGCGAATGGCATTCTCCTAGTATAGTTTTTAAATTTAGGAGTAATTTCAAACATATGGAAGTGTTCAAGAGTGTGTAAAGAACTCCCGATTCATGGCCATTCTTTGCCCCCGTGCCAGTTTTCAATGTATTGCCTCTCCGCTCCAAACCCACCCTTGAGTGCACAGCCTGTGAGTGCAGAACCGGACCCTCTTGATGGTTCTCTGTTGCCAGCTGGCTCCATGTTAAGCTTGGTCAGTGCAGGGTGTACCGCAGGGGGAGCGGTGTGGGCGCGTGTCCTTGTCCCCGGGGAGCTCAGTTGTCAGGTGGACTGGTAAATTCAAGATCAGCCCCAAGGCAACTTTCTGCGGGTTCCATGCATGCAGCTTCCCACCTGAGGCTTTCCCTGAAGGCGGCTTCTGCCCAGTTGGATTGAGAAGGTCGACAGCGGCCCCTCCACCTGGTAGTTTTTGCCTGCCCCTCAAAAGGCAAGCATCAGATGCCTAGTCCAGTTTCATATTCGGTTTTCTATGGGACTGTTCGTAGTTTTTTAGTGGACTTGTTGGAGTTCTTTAAGTTTTCTGGATACGGGTCTTTTGAGGATCAGGAGACCATGCAGTAATGAAGATGGAGGCAGAGGCTGGAAATGGGGGTTGAGTCAAGCAGACCGTAGGAGCTGCAGTAAAAAGCCTGGGCTTGGACTTGAAAGCCAGGGGCATCCTGAGAAGGGTTTCTTGTCACTGAGTTTCTTGCCTAGTTTGGTCAAGGACTGGGGACAGTAGTGCTTCCTGGGAGTTTGATTAGAAATGTGGAATTTCAGTCATCTGAATCCTAGTCAGGCATCGGACAAGACCCCAGGGGACTTGTGTGCACATTGTGAGACGTGCTGCCCCATGAGGAACCCTCAGCATCTCTGGAGCATCCTGTCTCTGTGGCCGAAAAGGAGGAAGTGGGCAGAGTTGTCTTCAGACATGGTTTCTGGTCCAAGGTAAATGCCCTCATTCCTGTGAGCTGTTCACTAGCTGAGCTCTTTTCCTGACTAGAGGGCTGAAGTATGGTGATAAGCAGCTCCCCAATTCCCGAGAGCTTTGTCTGCTGCCCAGGCAGCACTGCAGATGGCAGTCAGCTGTGGCCCAGACCTTTGGAAACCCAGCTCAAAGCTGCCTCATCTCATCTGCCTCACTTTCCAAAATGAGAGATGTGCCTTCAAGTTGTGGGGACCCAGCATAGAAGCAAAAAGTGGGCCAACCTGTGTCCACACTCTGCACATACCAGGAGAGATGCTCGGTGAACACACTTCCTACTGAGCTGCCTTCCCTTGGCTATAAGACGCAAGGAACATAAATGCACTGACCTTATGTGTTGTGTGGAGCAACGTGGGAGAAAACGAATGTAAAGTCCTTTATTAAATAATACACCCTTCAAAATACTCGTTTGTACAGTGGCTGAGGGTGGTAGAAGCAAAAGAGATTCATGTCTTTTCTCTTGCTTATCTGAAGTGTCGGTATCTTTTATAAAACACAGGTAAAAGGTAAATGGGTTCTGAACACAAAGCTGAAAAGATGCATCCTTTGTCAGTTTCCAGATGATTTCTGAGTAGACCTAAGCTATCGTATGCCAGCAAATTTGGAAAACTCAGCAGTGGCCACAGGGATGGAAAAGGTCACTTTTCATTCCAATCCCAAAGAAAGGCAATGGCAAAAAATGCTCAAACTGCCACACAATTGTGCTCATCTCACACGCTAGTAAAGTAATGCTCACAATTCTCTAAGACAGGCTTCAGCAATACGTGAACCGTGAACTTCCTGATGTTCAAGCTGGTTTTAGAAAAGGCAGAGGAACCAGAGATCAAATTGCCAACATCTGCTGGATCGTCGTAAAAGCATGAGAGTTCCAGAAAAACATCTATTTCTGCTTTCTGACTGTGCCAAAGCCTTTGACTGTGTGGATCACAAGAAACTGTGGAAAATTCTGAAAGAGATGGCAATACCAGACCACCTGACCTGCCTCTTGAGAAACCTATATGCCGGTCAGGAAGCACCAGTTAGAACTGGACATGGAACAACAGACTGGTTCCAAATAGGAAAAGGAGTATGTCAAGGCTGTATATTGTCACCCTGCTTATTTAACTTCTATGCAGAGTACATCATGAGAAACGCTGGACTGGAAGAAGCACAAGCTGGAATCAAGATTTCCGGGAGAAATATCAATAACCTCAGATATGCAGATGCCACCACCCTTATGGCAGAAAGTGAAGAGGAACTAAAAAGCCTCTTGATGAAAGTGAAAGAGGAGAGTGAAAAAGTTGGCTTAAAGCTCAACATCCAGAAAACGAAGATCATGGCATCTGGTCCTATCACTTCATGGGAAATAGATGGGGAAACAGTGGAAACAGTGTCAGACTTTATTATTTTGGGCTCCAAAATCACTGCAGATGGTGACTGCAGCCATGAAATTAAGACGCTTACTCCTTGGAAGAAAAGTTATGACCAACCTAGACAGCACATTGAAAAGAAGAGACATTTCTTTGGCAACAAAGATCTGTCTAGTCAAGGCTATGGTTTTTCCAGTGGTCATGTATGGATGTGAGAGTTGGACTGTGAAGAAAGCTGAGTGCTGAAGAATTGATGCTTTTGAACTGTGGTTTTGGAGAAGACTCTTGAGAGTCCCTTGGACTGCAAGGAGATCCAACCAGTCCATTCTGAAGGAGATCAGTCCTGGGTGTTCATTGGAAGGACTGATGCTGAAGCTGAAACTCCAGTACTTTGGCCACCTCATGCGAAGAGTTGACTCATTGGAAAAGACTCTGATGCTAGGAGGGATTGAGGGCAGGAGGAGAAGGGGATGACAGAGGATGAGATGGCTGGATGGCATCACCGAATCGATGGACATGAGTCTGAGTGAACTCCGGGAGTTGGTGATAGACAGGGAGGCCTGGCGTGCTGGGATTCATGGGGTCATGCAAAGAGTCAGACACGACTGAGCGACTGAACTAAACTGAAGCTATCATGAGTCAAAACATCTTTTCTTCTATAATCCTGAGAGCTAATAGCATAGCAAACATTATCCTGGAAAGTGAGAATCACGGCATTGGCACGCACACCCCCACTTGCAGAGCCTCTGAAGATCTCTCCATCTCCATTTCTGTAGCTGCTGCTTGCTTGCTCTTGTGATGGGGGTTACTATGGAAAGGTTTTTTTTTTTTTTTTTTGCATTTTATCTTTAGATGGGGCTAAGGCATGGCGAGGGGCTTTCCTGGTGGCTCAGATGGTTAAGAATCTGCCTGCAATGAGGGAGACCTGGGTTCGATCCCAAGGTCCAGACGATCCACAGGAGAAGGAAATAGCAACCCACTCCAGTATTCTTGCCTGGTGATTTTCACAGAGGAGGGCTACATTCCATGAGGTCGCAAAGAGTTGGACACAGCTGAGTGACTAACAACACCATATTTTTACATATTTGTTCTGTTTACACTTCTCGGTTTTCTTCTTCGGGGATTCCAATGAGCATAGGTTGGAGTTCTGCCTTTATTTCATCTATTTTTGCCAAATCTTTTCAGCATTTCATTTTGCTCAGTATTCTCATCTGTCTTTTGTGTGGCTTTTTTTTTTTTTTTAAGTAGTGTCTCTTCCCCCTTGTATGACTGCTAATAAGCATTTGCTTCTGTGACAAATTCACTTTTCTTTTCTGGGGGGGTTGAATCAAGAGGCATGTGGGATTGTAGCTCTCAGACCAGGGATCTAATCCGGGGCCCCTGCAGTGGAAATGTGGAGTATTAATCACAGGGCCATAAGGGAAATCTCTTATTTTTCTCTTCTTTTCCTTCCTAAGTTCTACCAGTTGCCAGTGAATTTCCTCCAACTGTCTGGCCATGCCTTTCCTCAGCCCTCAGATCTCTGTTTATAACCTTGCATTTTAGAGGAAATTGCTTTAGTAATTTTTTAAAAAATTAATTGCAAAATAATTGTTCACAATTTTCATCAGCTTTTGGCTTCACTTTTCTGGTGAGGATTCTTTATCTGTCATCTGTTTTTGTTGTTGCTGTTTAGTATCTTCCTTTTTATCATTACATTTTTTATTGTGGTAAAATATATAATACCACATAAAATCGATCATTTCATCAGTGGTATTAAGCAAATTTACATGGTCGTACAACCATCACCACCATCCATCTTCAGAACTTTTTCATCTTCTCAAATGGAAACTCTGCTCCCAGTAAACACTAACTTCCTATTCTTCCTCCCCCTCAGCCCCGGGTGCTACTGCTACTGCTAAGTCACTTCAGTCGTGTCTGACTCTGTGTGACCCCATAGACGGCAGCCCACCAGGCTCCCTCGTTCCTGGGATTCTCCAGGCAAGAACACTGGAGTGGGTTGCCATTTCCTTCTCCAATGCATGAAAGTGAAAAGTGAACGTGAAGTCGCTCAGTCGTGTCTGACTCTTAGTGACCCCATGGACTGCAGCCTACCAGGCTTCTCTATCCATGGGATTTTCCAGGAAGGAGTACTGGAGTAGGGTGCTGTTGCCAACCACCCTTTAATTGTGTCTTTTTTTAAAAACTTGCATTGTGTAACTTGTGGCATCTTAGTTCCCTGAAAAGGGATCAAATCCAGGCCCCCTGCAGTGGAAACACAGAGTCCTAACCACTGGACCAGCAGGGAAGTCTCCAAATTGGACTGTCTTAGGTGCCTCAGATAAATGGAATCATACAGTATTTGGCTTTTGAAAGTTCAGTCGTATCTGACTTTTGCGACCCCATGGACTGTAGCCCGCCAGGCTCCTCTGTCCATGGGATTTTCCAGGCAAGAATACTGGAGTGGGTTGCCATTCCCTTCTCCAGGGGATCTTCCTGACCCAGGGATTGAACCCAGGTCTTCTGCATGGCAGGTAGATTCTTTACCGTCTGAACCACCAGGGATCTGTGACGGGTTTATTTCAATTAGTTTTGTTAAAATAACTTTCTAGGCTCAAGATGCTTCTGCCTAGTGTGCCATGTCAGTAAACCCAAACGTAGACAATTTCCCTGTGTCTGTAAATGGTCTGCTGACCAGAAACACAGTGTATCCAGTCGGCTGAACCCTAAACACCAAGCCGTTCTGGGCCTTCTCATCCCAAACAAGGTTGATTATATGACCCCAGCCAATCAGATAGTTTACTTTTCTCGTCCTTGTTCTTTATTCTATAAAAGCTTCTTGCCTGCCACCCTGTTTTACACTCCTCCAAAAGGACACTATCTGCTTCATGAAGTGTTAAAGGTTATTTGTATCACCTAAAATTTTTTCATTAATCATTATTTAAACAGTATCAATACAATGTCCTCAGTGTTCATCCATGTAGTTGCCTTGTCAGAAAATCATTTCTTCTTATGTCTGAATAATATTTTGTGCTATGGATGCACTACCTTTTATTCTGCCATTCATCCATTGACGGACATTTGGGTTGTTCCACCTGTTAGCTATTGTGAATAGTGCTAATATGAATAGGCATATACCAATATCTGTTCTAGACCGTACTTTCAATTCTTTTGGATATATACCCAGAAATGGAATTTTGGGATCATATGGTCATTATAGTTTTAATTTTTCAAGTCACTGATTTACCGTTAGCAGTGGCCACACCATTTTATATTCCTGCCAACAATGCACAAGTGTTCCAGTTTCTTCACAGTCTTGACAATACTTGTTGTCCTCTGGAATTTTTGCTTTTTGTTTTCATTTCTTCCTGCATCATATTGTGGGTATGAGATGGTATCTCACTGTGGTTTTACTTGGCCTTATTGATTAGTGACGTTGAGCATCTTTTCATGTGCTTGTTGGCCATTTGTATATCATCTTTTCATCTATTTATTTATCTTTGGTTTTGCTGGGTCTTTGTGGTTGCTTGTGGGCTTTCTCCAGTTACAGTGAGCTGGGGCTACTCTCTAGTCGCGATGTGTGGACTTACCGCAGTAGCTTCTCTTGTTGAAGAGCACGGGTTCCAGGGCATGAGGACTTCAGTAATTGTGGCCCACAGGCTTAGTTGGCCCAAGGCATGTGGGCCCATCCCGGATCAGGGATGGAACTCATGTCCCTGCATTGGAGGTGGATTCTTAACCGCTGGACCACCAGGGAAGTTCTATATATCTTCTTTTGAGAACTGTCTGTTTAAGTCCTTTGCCCATTTTAAAATTCGGTTGGTTGCTTTTTGCTGTTCTTGGGTTAATATTTTTTGTGTAGACTTTGTGTTGGTTGCCTTTTCTCATGAGCCAGCTTTTTGTGAGACATCCAAATAGAGAAGAAGCCTGGGCTGTGTTCTAGGCTCAGAACTGTTCTTTCTAATCTAGGACCATCTGCATGTCTGATCTGAAAGTGAAAGTGTTCATTGTTCATTCGTGTCTGACTCTTTGCCACCCCATGAACTGTAGCCTGCAGGCTCCTCTGTCCATGGAATTCTCAGGAAAGAATACTGGAGTGGGTTGCCATTCCCTTCTCCAGGGGAGCTAACCAACCCAGAGATCAAACTTGAGTCTCCTGCATTGCAGGCAGATTCATTAACATCTGAGCCACCAGGAAAGCGCATATTTCTGCTGCTGCAGCTAAGTCGCTTCAGTCGTGTCCAACTCTGTGCAGTCCCATAGACGGCAGCCCACCAGGCTCCCCCATCCCTGGGATTCTCCAGGCAAGAACACTGGAGTGGGTTGCCATTCCCTTCTCCAATGCATGAAAGTGAAAAGTGAAAGTGAAGTCGCTCAGTTGTGTCCGACTCTTAGCGACCCCATGGACTACAGCCTACCAGGCTCCTCCATCCATGGGATTTTCCAGGCAAGAGTACTGGAGTGGGGTGCCATTGTCTTCTCTGCCATATTTCTGATCGAAGACCTTATACCCCACGTCCAAGGTAAGAGAAACCCAACTAAGACAGTAGGTGTTATGAGAGGACATCAGCGGGCAGACACACTGAAACTAGAAAACTAGCCGATCCGATCACACAGCACAGCCTGGTCTAACTCAGTGAAACCAAGCCATGCCGTGTGCGGCCACCCAAGACGGGCAGGTCATGGTGGAGAGGTCTGACAGAATGTGGTCCACTAGAAAAGGGAATGGCAAACCACTTCAGTATTCTTGCCTCGAGAACCCCATGAACAGTATGAAAAGGCAAAATGATAGGATACTGAAAGAGGAACTCCCCAGGTTGGTAAATGCCCAATATGCTACTGGAGATCGTGAAGAAGTAACTCTGGAAAGAATGAAGGGATGGAGCCAAAGCAAAAACAATACCCAGCTGTGGATGTGACTGGTGATACAAGTAAGGTCCCATGCTGTAAAGAGCAATATTGTGTAGGAACCTGGAGTGTTAGGTCCATGAATCAAGGCAAATTGGAAGTGGTCAAACAGGAGATGGCAAGAGTGAACATTGACATTCTAGGAATCAGTGAACTAAAATAGACTGGAATGCATGAATTTAACACAGATGACCATTATATCTACTACTGTGGGCAGGAATCCCTTAGAAGAAATGGAGTAGCCATCATGGTCAACAAGAGTCCGAAATGCAGTACTTGGATGCAATCTCAAAAACGACAGAATGATCTCTGTTCGTTTCCAAGGCAAACCATTCAATATCACAGTAATCCAAGCCTATGCCCCAAGCTGAAGTTGAATGGTTCTATGAAGACCTACAAGACCTTTTAGAACTAACACCCCAAAAGATGTCCTTTGCATTATAGGGGACTGGAATGCAAATGTAGAAAGTCAAGAAACACCTGGAGTAACAGACAAATTTGGCCTTGAAATATGGAATGAAGCAGGGCAAAGGCTAATAGAGTTTCGCCAAGAAAACGCACTGGTCATAGCAAATACCCTCTTCCAACAACACAAAAGAAGACTCTACACATGGACATCACCAGATGGTCAACACCGAAATCAGACTGATTATATTCTTTGCAGTCAAAGATGGAGAAGCTCTATACAGTCAGCAAAAACAAGACTGGGAGCTGACTGTGGCTCAGATCATGAACTCCTTATTACCAAATTTAGACTTAAATTGAAGAAAGTAGGGAAAACCACTAGACCATTCAGGTATGACCTAAATCAAATCCCTTATGATTATACTTCCACTGTATAGATTTAAGGGACTAGATCTGATAGACAGAGTGCCTGATGAACTATGGAATGAGGTTTGTGACATTGTACAGGAGACAGGGATCAAGACCATCCCCATGGAAAAGAAATGCAAAAAAGCAAAATGACTGTCTGAGGAGGACTTACAAATAGCTGAGAAAAGAAGAGAAGCAAAAAGCAAAGGAGAAAAGGAAAGATATAAGCATCTGAATGCAGAGTTCCAAAGAATAGCAAGCAGAGATAAGAAAACCTTCCTCAGTGATCAGTGCAAAGAAATAGAGGAAAACAACAGAATGGGAAAGACTAGAGATCCCGTCCAGAAAATTAGAGATACCAAGGGAATATTTCATGCAAAGATGGGCTCGATAAAGGACGGAAATGGTATGGACCTAACAGAAGCAGAAGATATTAAGAAGAGGTGGCAAGAATACACAGAAGAACTGTACCAAAAAGATCTTCATGACCCAGATAATCATGATAGTGTGATCACTCACCTAGAGCCAGACATCTTGGAATGTGAAGTCAAGTGGGCCTTAGAAAGCATCACTACAAACAAAGCTAGTGGCAGTGATGGAATTTCAGTTGAGCTGTTTCAAATCCTGAAAGATGATGCTGTCCAACTGCTGCACTCAATATGCCAGCACATTTGGAAAACTCAGCAGTGGCCACAGGACTGGAAAAGGTCACTTTTCATTCCAATCCCAAAGAAAGGCAATGCCAAAGAATGCTCAAACTGCCACACAATTGCACTCATCTCACACGCTAGTAAAGTAATGCTCACAATTCTCCAAGACAGGCTTCAGCAATATGTGAACTGTGAACTTCCTGATGTTCAAGCTGGTTTTAGAAAAGGCAGAGGAACCAGAGATCAAATTGCCAACATCCGCTGGATCATCGTAAAAGCATGAGAGTTCCAGAAAAACATCTATTTCTGCTTTCTGACTGTGCCAAAGCCTTTGACTGTGTGGATCACAAGAAACTGTGGAAAATTCTGAAAGAGATGGCAATACCAGACCATCTGACCTGCCTCTTGAGAAACCTATATGCCGGTCAGGAAGCACCAGTTAGAACTGGACATGGAACAACAGACTGGTTCCAAATAGGAAAAGGAGTATGTCAAGGCTGTATATTGTCACCCTGCTTATTTAACTTCTATGCAGAGTACATCATGAGAAACGCTGGACTGGAAGAAGCACAAGCTGGAATCCAGATTTCCGGGAGAAATATCAATAACCTCAAATATGCAGATGCCACCACCCTTATGGCAGAAAGTGAAGAGGAACTAAAAAGCCTCTTGATGAAAGTGAAAGAGGAGAGTGAAAAAGTTGGCTTAAAGCTCAACATCCAGAAAACGAAGATCATGGCATCTGGTCCTATCACTTCATGGGAAATAGATGGGGAAACAGTGGAAACAGTGTCAGACTTTATTATTTTGGGCTCCAAAATCACTGCAGATGGTGACTGCAGCCATGAAATTAAAAGACGCTTACTCCTTGGAAGGAAAGTTATGACCAATCTAGATAGCATATTCAAAAGCAGAGATATTACTTTGCCAACAAAGTTCTGCCTAGTCAAGGCTATGGTTTTTCCAGTGGTCATGTATGGATGTGAGAGTTGGACTGTGAAGAAAGCTGAGTGCCAAAGAATTGATGCTTTTGAACTGTGGTGTTGGAGAAGACTCTTGAGAGTCCCTTGGACTGCAAGGAGATCCAACCAGTCCATTCTGAAGGAGATCAGTCCTGGGTGTGCATTGTAAGGACTGATGCTGAAGCTGAAACTCCAATACTTTTGCTACCTCATGCGAAGAGTTGACTCATTGGAAAAGACCCTGATTCTGGGAGAGATTGGGGGCAGGAGGAAAAGGGGATAACAGAGGATGAGATGGCTGGATGGCATCACCGACTCAATAGACATGGGTTTGGGTGGACTCTGAGAGTTGGTGATGGACAGGGAGGCCTGGCGTGCTTTGATTCATGCGGTGGCAAAGAGTCAGACATGACTGAGTGACTGAACTGAACTGAACCCCCTATTTCTCCTCAGGCAATGGAATTGGCCGGTTTTCAGACTGTTCATAATGCATATTCTTTTTCTCCTTCCTGTCTTGAGGACAAACTGCTTCTAATTATAGCTTCTCTTACTGTGTTTCCTCACTTAGTCATTTAAATAAATTTTTTTAAATTGGAGGATAATTGCTTTGCAGTGTTGTATTGGTTTCTGCCATACAACAATGTGAATCGGTTGTAAGTATCTTCAACGTTTCTTGGCACCAGTTCAGATTTATTGAAAAACTTCTTCTTACTATTTTCTTAAAATGGATGTTTTTTTTTTTTTTTTTTTTTTTTTTTTTTTTTGTAGTTTTTTACTTTGGGAATGCTCTCCACTTGAAGAGGCACAATTTTTCCTGAAATCTTCAATCATCATCCACTTTTTCTGCAATGTGTAATTATTGGCATCTTCTCCCCTTTCCTCTCAAAGCCCTACTCCTTCCCAGTGCTTTTGGCTTCCTTCTAATCTATTTTACCTACTTTCCCTATTTTCTAATAGATGGTGCCTGAATCCTTTCTTTGCTGCTTTGGGTAATTGCCAAGAAAAGAGACACCGATAGCTCGGCCCATTCTTCTTTACACAGAAGCAGTTTCAGAGCATTATGTCAAAATGGAGATAGGAAAGACTTGACATCAGAGGAAATACCCTTCCCCCTACTTCTCCTGCCTCTTAGGCAATTTCCTCTGAGTCTTTAAAGGGTTCCTTTCATTCCTTATTTCCCTCCCTAGGGTTTCCTCCCAAGCTTTCTTCCCTCACAGTTACGAACTCCCAGGCCTGAGTCACTGGGTCTCAGCGCTGTAGGAAGTCACCACTTCTCTGAATGACTGTGAAGTCTGTTTTCTCCTCTCTGGGGTGAAGCCACATCTCTGGCCCAGGACCCACTGTCATCTGTAGAAAGAGAAGCACCCAGGAACCTCAGAGGCCCCATGACTGCAGCCTCGACTGAACTCCACCCAGGAAACCGTCTCCTTTTCCTGGCATATTCTTTTCAACACAGTGCACTGTCTTGGCCGACAGGGGATGACACTGGGAACTGGGGAGGGACCAGGCCCTCGGTGTGGGTGATCCCAGCTCCTCAAGGGAAGGTGCGGGTCTGATGTCCTGCTCCTGCCCTATTTCCCTGAGACCCAGCTCCCACTCCTATAGTTACAGACATCTCATCCTGGGTCCCTTAGCTACAGGGACTGTATTTTACAACTCTGAATCAGAACGTATATTCAGAGCAGGATAGAACATCTGTGTTACCCGCCCTGGCCCCTGCCACTCTCAGCTAGCAGGTTTCTGTGATCAATTTGGGGGTCATCTCCTGGTTGCACAATCAGGACCCCCAAGAAGTAACTGAACTTGGCCTTGGTCCAGCCGTGCTTCCTTACTCAGTGGTCCTTGATGGAGGTATTAGGAGAAGGACATTGGTGGCGGGAAGGCAGAAAGCACATCCTCTTCTTCTGGTTTGGACCTGAACTTCCAGAGCAGAGTCTCTGGCAAAATGGATTTAGTGATGAGGCTTTCAGTCCAAGAGAGCCTCTCATTTGCTTTAAATCCAAACCGAGGTCTCAGGAGCATGCTGACCTCCAGCTAGTGAACAGATATGGGAGGAAGGAGAGAAGAGGGCACAAGGCAGAGGAGCTCAGCCAGAGACCACATCCTGGTTGAGGATGGAGGAGGAAGCAGAGAGAGCTAGTGTTCTGAGCATTTGTGAGCAGGTCTTGAATAGAATAGCCGTGGTTGGGGCTAGATGTGGCCCCTCGGTGTCAGGGAATCTAAGCCAGAGGACTATCATGCCGTCCTCGGGGGAAGTGAGGAAAAGCAAGCTTCTTCCCAGGTAGTGGGGTATTCTGAGCTTTCTCAGCAGAAGCAGAAACGTGATGGAATACAAAATAGGATGACTCCTGAAACCAGCTGGGAAAGTGATGAAACATGGTCAGGGTTCTATCTCATCTCTAATCCTATGTGTCAATCACAAACCTCTCAGAGACTGTTTACCAAAATGGGGAAGGAAACAGCCTGGCCCGTCTCCTGGAGACCAGAACACCACCCCCACCATTTGGCTTGACTCTGCCTTTTCTCTGCCTTAGTCCTGTTACCTCCCCCATCACTCCTTCCCCAAAATGAAGCAGAGTTCTCTCCCCAAGGCCTCTTCTAGGCCACGACAGGGGAGCCTGTCAACCATGGTAGTACCATGAACTATGAGCCCTTATTCTAACGTGTCCCCAGTAGCTGTCATTTGCCAGAGGAGGAGATGGTTGGATGGCATCACTGACTCAACGGACATGAGTTTGCACAAACTCCTGGAGATAGTGGAGGACAGGGAGGCCTAGCTGCTGCAGCCCATGGGGTCACAAAGAGTTGGACATGACTCAGCGACTGAACAACACCACCAGGTACATGCAGATAAGAAGGCAGAGAGGACTTCTTTGGTAGTCCAGTGGCTAAGAATCTGCCTGCCAATGCAGGGGATGCGGGTTTGATCCCTGGTTGGGGAACTAAGATCCCGCATGCCACAAGGCAGCTAAGCCTGTGCTGCAGTTACTGAGCTCTCACTAGCGGTCTGTAACTAGAAACCCCAGTGCAGTCACAATTTAAATAAACCAATAAGAAAACAGAGCCATTTCTACCTTCCAGAAGCTGTTCTGGGCAGCATGCTAAACTGCTCACTACATCAGCTGAAACCTACTCACCATGTGCATCTGTGGAGCATATAAAAACCAAAGAAATAAAAAGCAGGATTCTTAAAATAGGGTGGCTTGAATCCAAGTGGAAAAATTACGACCATCAGTTCAGTTCAGCTCAGTTACTCAGTCATAGCTGACTCCTTGCGACCCCATGAACCACAGCACGCCAGGCCTCCCTGTCCATGACCAACTCCCAGAGTCCACCCAAACCCATGTTCATTAGGTCGGTGATGCCATCCAACCGTCTCCTCCTCTGGCATCCCCTTCTCCTGCCCCCAATCCCTCCCAGCATCAGGGTCTTTTCAAATGAGTCAGCTCTTCACATGAGGTGGCCAAAGTATTGGAGTTTCAGCTTCAACATCAGTCCATCCAATGAACACCCAGGACTGATCTCCTTTAGCATGGACTGGTTGGATCTCCTTGCAGTCCAAGGGACTCTCAAGAGTCTTCTCCAACACCACAGTTCAAAAGCATCAATTCTTCGGCGCTCAGCTTTCTTTATAGTCCAACTCTCACATCCATACATGACCAATGGAAAAATCATTTTTTTATGACCATACGTGATAATAATTAATAGCACTAATAAGTAAAGGGTATCAAATTGGGTGAAAATCAGATTGGAATAATTTTCTGCCTATAAGAGATATCCTGAAGTAAAATGCCACAAAAGTCTAAACTAATAGGAAAACTTACCACAATGTAAATTTTTAAAAAGATGACAATATTTAACAACAATTTATCCAAACTTTGTCTTACTAGGTGCTCAGTTGTGTTCCTTGCACTAAATGCCTTTTATCCAAGTTAGAGATTTTATAGCGATAAAAGAATGAGTCATACAGATGTCACATTACTGTTTTTACTTTATTGGTTTTTATTATGAAAGCAGGACATGATGCTTGAGTGAAAGTTACAGGTGTGGGTCCCCCTCCCCCCAACCTCAACACCTCTCTCCCAAGCTGAGCCTGCTCAGATGTATCTCCTTCCAGAATTTTCCCTTAGTCCTATACCACACATTTAATACTTAAAAAAAAATGGAGATTATATTAAACTATTTTTCTTTTCTTAATATATTTTGGGTCTTTTCCCAGGTCACTTTATGTATGTTCTTTCTGTGTCTGTGTAAGCCTTTATTATTTTTAACAATATAGTTATTTGGCTATGCCAAGCCTTAGCTGCGGCACCTGGGATCTTCAGTCTTCCTTTCGATATACAGGACCTAGTTCCCTGACCAGGGATGGAACCCAGGCCGCCTGCATGGGGAGAGTGGAGCCTTGGCCACTGGACCACCAGGGAAGTCCCGAGCCTTTATTTTATGTTGTTGTGTTTTAATGTGAACAGTTCCCCTGCATGCATATTTCAGATTGCTTCTATTTCTTTTTACCACTTCAAGAAACTGGCGGACATCCTTCTGTGTGTTTCTCTGTGTATGCCATTGCAGGGTGAATTTCTAGAGGGAGGGTGTTGAGTTTCAGGCATATGTACTTTTTATGCTGTGATCACTGTTTCAGAAATTACATCATTTTATGCTCCCACAAGTGTTTAAGAGGGGACACTCTGCTCCTTCTTTCTCAGCAACATAGGTCGCTTTCATTCTTCTTACTTTTGCCAAAGTGATAAAAAAAAAAATGGGGTCTTGCTGAGGTCTAAATTGCATTTTTGGGCAGACTAATGACGTTAAGTATCTTTTCATATATTTGTTGGCCATTGTATTTCTTCGGTGAAACACCTTTTCAATGGGCATGAGAAATACCTATTTACAGAAAATGAGAACCAAGTGCAGTTTGAAATGTCAAGGGTTTTGTTATTACTTCTTAAGTCTTTAAAAAAGAATAGGCGTGGAGACAGAGTGGGAGAGCGAGGTTTCAGGAGTGGGGAAGAGAAATGGAGTAACGTTTATGAATCACACTAAAATCAGAAAAAAATAAAAAGTGTCCCATGAAGACGTGGTAAACCTAAGCAAGTCTCTAAGTTTTTTTAAGCTTTCAGCAAATAAGCAGTTTTCATGTTAGGAAAATTGTCCTAGAAATAGAAAACATAATATGCTATTGAGTTCATTTTTATGAAGCAAATATAACAATAATAATAAACCTTGATTACCAAGAAAGACAACTTATTATCATTTGTGGCTCTAAGATGAACATATTAAACACACTGCTAGAAAATAAAATCTATAACATACTGAAGCAAAATTCTGCAATAACAAAGTTGAGGTTTTTATGAACTATAAGGAAAATTTGATATATGTAAATTTATGCACATAATATACAATATTCACGGGCTAAACAGGAAAGGAAAATTATGGTCTTCTCATTGGAGTCTGAAAACTCAGCACCTAATCCTAATACAAATCTAGGAATAAAACATACTGCCTTTTCATGAAGAAAAGTAGTTGTTGTAAACCAGCTGCCAACAATACTGGAGTCAATTTCATAAAATTAAATAATTTAGGAATCAAGCTAACCCAATAAGGTATGGAACCAAAATAAGAAAAATAAATATTAAAAAATAGAAAAGAAAACCAGTATTAGGTATTCATGGAATATTCATTTCATAGTTACTGTAATTAGTAAAAATTCAGCAAAGCACAAGGGAAGTATTTTAAATGAATAATATTTCTACAGAGTAACAAAACAAGTTAGAAAACATGACATTATAAGATATTATTCATAGTAGCCTCAAAACAACTCAAAGTACCAAGGAAATAATGTTAGCACAAATGCAAAGCAGCAACAAATCTTAAAAGAAAAATTTAAACGAGAAGCCCTGGGGAGGCTATACCAAGAGACTATTATTATTCACAGTATATACAGAAATTAAAAGATGCTTGCTCCTTGGAAGAAAAGCTATGACCAAGCTAGACAGCATATTAAAAAGCAGAGACATTATTTTGGTGACAAAGGTCCATCTAGTCAGAGCTATGGTTTTTCCAGTAGTCATGTATAGATGTGAGAGCTGGGACCATAAAGAAAGCTGAGTGCCAAATAATTGTTGCTTTTGAACTATGGTGTTGGAGAAGACTCTTGAGAGTCCCTTGGACTGCAAGATCAAACCAGTCAATCTTAAAGGAAATCAGTCCTGAATATTCATTGGAAGGACTGATGCTGAAGCTGAAGCTCCAATACTTTGGCCACCTGATGTGAAGAATTGACTCACTGGAAAAGACCCTGATGCTGGGAAAGATTGAAGGCAGGAGGAGAAGGGGACGACAGAGGATGAGATGGTTGGATGGCATCACTGACTACAGACATGAGTTTAAGCTGGCTCCAGGAATTGGTGATGGACAGGGAAGCCTGGCGTGCTGTAGTCCATAGGGTTGCAATGAGTCGGACACGACTGAGCGACTGAACCAAACTGAACTGATATACTGAAATCTTCCCAATGGCCCACATTTGCAAATACAACAGCAAATAACTTCCTGCATCAAGTTTAACTAGAAAGATAAGCTGTCCCCAGCCCCTGCATGGGTGTCATTGTCCACAGAAGTGCATGAAGTCAGAAAACAGAGGAGGACGAGGAGTTGACCATTGGCCTGGTCACTGGTCAGAGTGGAGACATCAACCAGGACAGAATCAGTGCCATTTTATAAAAAACCTGAATACCCCAACGGGCCACAATAAAGGAGTGTTTCTATAAACACAAAGGTACATCCTCTCTTGGTGAAACAGCACAGAGTCACCAAAAATATCCTCATGACAGTTGTGTAGCAATATGAAAAAAACTTGCCTTATAATATTACTACATTTAAAAAATAAGACAGACAGGGACTTCCCTGGTGGTCTGATGGTTAGGACTTGGAACTTTCACTGCTGGGGCCCAGATTTGATCCCTGGCCAGGGAACCAAGATCCCACAAGACATGCAGCATGGCAAAATAAAATAAAAAGACACAAAATGACAAGTATGTAATAAAAGTCATGAGGAAAAGAATATGCATTGGAAAAACAGGTAAATGAATAAAATCAAGAGATGTTGTGGTCTTAGGAGTGGATCTTTAATTATATTGAAAATATATTTAAAGTGATTTCTGAGCAACAAAATGTGCAACAGAAGAGTCTTTAAACAAGGATATCTATGCAACCCTGCCTGTGTTGGAGAGGAAAAATTATTTGCCTTCTACCTTTCAGCATTCTAGAGTGAAATCCCTGTAATAAAAGACAGGTTAACACAGAAAGAAATAGACAGAAGTTAAGGAAGGGTAGGCTTCTGGGAAGCTGGAATCCTAGGTTATTAGGCTAATCCCATTACTGTTTGGTTTATAATCTAGGGGGAGTCACCTTGCCCTTGGGACCAGCTTTTTCCTCTGTGATGGGGAAGGTGGCATTCACTGATGGTGCAAATGTGGTAGATAAGCACTTATCTTGTGTTGGGGCTGCAGAAAGCATCACGGGCCAGCTGCAACATTCTTTCTCAAACAGCCTGGATGCAGTATCCCAGCTCTCCTCGTGAAAGTGGTCCAGATACCCTCACCAACAGTGGCAGGGGAGATCATGTCTCTTTGCCATCTATGTGCAGATGAGCTCTACGATGTAGGCTGGAAAGGGGCTGAACTCCTAAGTGTATGGAGATGTCCAAAAGAAAATGCTAACTTAGCCTTTTAAAAAAATTGAAGTATAGCCAATGTATCAATCTTAAGGGAGATCAACCCTGAATACTCACTGGAAAGACTGATGCTGAAGCTGAAGCTCCAGTATTTTGATCATCTGACGTGAACAGACGACTCATTGGAAAAGTCCCTGATGCTGGGAAAGATTGAGGGCAGGAGAAGAGGGTGTCAGAGGATGAGATGGCTGGATGGCATCACCGAGGCAATGAATATGAACTTGGGCAAACTCTGGGAGACAGTGAGGGACAGGGAGGCCTGGTGTGCTGCAGTCCATGGGGTCGCAAAGAGTCGGACATGACTGGGCGGCTGAACAACAACATAGCCAATGGATAACAGAACGTAAGTTGCACAAATACAATACAGTGATTCACAATTTTTAAAGATTCTATTCCATTTATAAAGTTAATATAACATATTGGCTATATTCCCTGTATTGTACAATATTCCATGTATGTTATTTATTTTATACATAGTAGTTTGTTCTCCTTAATCCTCTTGCTGTTTCTTGCCCCTTCCCCTTCCCTCTTTTCTCATTCATTTGTTCATTCAACAGATTTTAATTAAATGAGGCCTGTGACTGGACATGGAACAATAGACTGGTTCTAAATCAGGAAAGGGGTACGTCAAGGCTGTATATTGTCACCCTGCTTATTTAACTTATACGCAAAGTACATCATACGAAATGCTGGGCTGGATGAAGCACCAACTGGAATCAAGATTGCCAGGAGAAATATCAATAACCTCAGATATGCAGATGATACCACCCTTAGGGCAGAAAGTGAAGAAGAACTAAAGAGCCTCTTGATAAAAGTGAAAGAGGAGAGTGAAAAAGTTGGTTTAAAACTCAACATTCAAAAGACCAAGATCATGACATCCGGTCCCATCACTTCATGGCAAATAGATGGGGAAACAATGGAAACAGTAACAGACTTTATTTTCTTGGGCTCCAAAATCACTGCAGATGGTGACTGCAGCCACGAAATTAAAAGATGCTTGCTCCTTGGAAGAAAAGCTATGACCAACTTAGATGGCATGCTAAAAAGCAAAGACATTACTGCCAACAAAAGTCCATCTAGGCAAAGCTATGGTTTTTCCAGTAGTCATGTTTGGATGTGAGAGTTGGACTATAAACAAAGCTTTATAGTACTGAAGAATTGCTTTTAAACTGTGGTATTAGAGAAGACTCTTGAGAGTCCCTTGGACTGCAAGGAGATCCAACCAGTCCATCTTAAAGGAACTCAGTCCTGGATATTCATTGGAAGGACTGTTGCTGAAGCTGAAACGCCAATACTTTGGCCACCTGATGCAAAGAAATGACTCCTTGGAAAAGACCTTGATGTTAGGAAAGATTGAAGGCAGAAGGAGAAGCGGATGACAGAGGATGAGATGGTTGGATGGCATCACCAACACGATGGCCATCAGTTTTGGTAAGCTCTGGGAGTTGGTGATGGACAGGGAAGCTTTGTGTGCTGCAGTCCACGGGGTCACAAAGAGACAAAACTGAGAGGCTGAACAGAACTGAACTGTAGAAGGGGCCAAGGATTTAAGGAAATGTTCCCAAACGTTGGAATCACCTGGCACGGCTTTAAGAAATAGTGGCGAGTGGGCGGGTCTGACTTCCAGTGACAGGGATTTATTTCACTGATCTGCGACATCACTCGGCGTGGGAAGTTTTCAAAGATCTGCAAGTAATTCTGTTGAGTTTGGGAACTGCTGCATTAAGGCATGAGGTCCTTTTTTTTCGGACTCTACGGCATAACATACTTTTACTCTGTGGATACATGTTCTAGCTTCTTAATAACCAGGGGGCAGATTTTGGGGGTAAACCATGAAACACAGGATTCACCTTCTGAGGGTCTTGGCGGCCTCTTCCCTTGCCTGTCATGGAACACAAGCTTAGGGCAGGTCCCACAGGGCACTGAAGACATTATGGGAGAAAATACAGTCTCTGTTCTACTGGCACTGGAGGCTCAGTAGGGGTACATACCCCAGATAAGGTTTTAACAGGAGAGGCAAGTGGTAGGAACAAGGGCAGGCCAAGGGGGATGCGGTGCTGTGGGAGCCCCTCAAGGGGCATCTTCTCCTGGGATGGGCGGGCTCTGGGGGGAAGGGAGGGAGTACCTGAGGGTGAGAAGCTGGTGCTTCGCCATTCTGTTTTCACCACATGGAATCCTGGGCCTGGGCCTTTGCCAATCAGCTCACTGAGCACTCTCTGCCCATTACCTACATGCATTTCCAGCCAGAGGGGCCATTCATTAAGTTATTTGATGCAGACGTGTTAATTGAGTACCTCTGTGCTGGGCATCAGACCAGATCCTGCTGTGAACTAGGCAGACAAGGACAGGGAGAGCATTACCTCACCCAGCCCTGTAACCTCTGGGCAAGCATGTGAACCTTCAGGGAGACGGCAGTGACACTCCACAAGTGAACACACTACTTCCTTCTCCTTTATGTCCTAGTTACCCTGTCCCATGAACACCTTGTGTGCCAGAGGCAGAATGCCAGTCTTTGACTATGCCCGCAAAGACGTTCCCAGCAATGGCAACACAGGCAGATCAGCCATGGTTCCTGATCACCCCTGGGGACACCAGGAACACCTGGGATGGAAGGAAAGTTTGTCAGAGACCAGATTTTCGGTGTGGACAAGTGGGGCTGGAGACCAAGAAGACCTACATATTCATGTGAATTTCAACTGACTTTGGGACATATTCAGAACACGTTTTCCAAATTGTATAAAACCACACAGTATATTTATGACTAAAATGAAAAAAAAAATCCTTTAAAGTCAACTACGCTCTGCGGCTGGTCTATATCCTTCCTTGCCTTGCCCCCACCCCATCTCTCATCACAGCCCGCAGCACTGCTGAGATCTGATCTACTTTCCTCGTACCCCGAGGAAAAGTCAGCAATTTGACAGAAGCCGTTACTGAGAGACAGTTATCCCTTTATCTCAGCGGAATTTAGAACCGTGAAAAATTGGACACAGTTGAAACGTTCCAACACTAGGAGTCAAGACTTGTTAAATACAAACCATTCGTCCACTGGAGAGCCCACAGTGTAGTGATCAAGAGGATGTTCACGAGAGCTATTAACTGGATTCACATGGAAAATGTTTATCAAGTACGGTGGACAAGGCAGGGTGAACATTGTATATGCACTTTCTCACTTAGACTCTAACCAGGGGAAATACACCTTTCAAACCTGGGAGTAGAGAAAACAAAACCTTGCAAGGAAGCTGAGCAAGGTCACATTGCAGCTATGGTGGTGGCTGCTTAGTTGCTAAGTTGTGTCCGACTCTTGTGACCCCGTGGACTATAGTCCACCAGGCTCCTCTATCCATGGGATTTCCCAGACAAGAATACTCGAGTGGACTGCCATTTCCTTCTCCAGGGGATCTTCCTGACCCAGGGATCGAATCTGCATCTCCTGCATTGCAGGCTGATTCTTTACCACTGAAGGGAAGCAAGGAAGCTATGGTTATTTAGAGGTCGTTTCGTTCCTTTTTTTCCTTTGATGAGATCTCTATGGTTTGAATTAGTTTTATGAATTGGAAATAGATAATACATCAAAAATACTTTTCTAAAAAGAGAGGACCAACTCAGGGTCTGCTGGTCTTAACTCAGCTTCCTCCAACAGTTGAACAGGCTCACCCTCACGAGTGTTGGAGGTCACAGCAGGACGAGCATGAGCGTGTCTTCTTGGGAGGCCACGCCCATAATGCTCGCCTTGGCTGAAAACCATGAGCCCACGAGGCTGAGTCTTTCGGGTTTCTGGATCGAATTCTAACGAAGGGTGGCTGAGGAAGGCCAGGGAAGAAGGAAAAGGCTCGGGAGCTTGCATGGCAGCCAGGGAGCCAGGGGAGAGGCGGCAGTTTCTGAAGCAGGTGAGGGTGGCAGCGGGGACACGTGGAGAGGATGGGAGAGCACAAGGGAAGGGGAAATTTCTGAGGGAGAGACAGGAAGGCAGCTCCCGAGGGGCTGGAGAGCAGGCCTCTCATTCAGGGAGCTCTGCATTTGCTGCCTTCCTTTCTCCATCTTAGAATTCGGATCCAACCTCTACCTTGGGAGCCTCAGGGGGAGGCAACAGCGGGATTGCTGAGGATCAACACACGCAGGCAGGAGAATGGTGTTTCTCTCTTTTATTTAAAAACAGTGCTTCATTACCATTTGCGAAGGCAGAGGCAGTGCTCTTCCTTCGCTTAGAGTTTATAAAAGCCAGCAACATGATCAATAATTTATACACATGGATAGTAATACAAAAAAAAAAAATAAGGAATCAAAGCTAAAGATCTAACTACTCCGACCTTCACAATTCCAGCTACTTGATAATAATAGGAGTAACCCAATGAATACTGTATGGTCTAAAAGCTACTATACAATATGATTCTTAACGAGAGGGAAGGGATTAGAGACTGTCACAAAGCCCTGGGTGCTTCTCTGGAGTTGGCAGGGAAACAGGACCCTGGGCAAGCAGCTCGGGTGTCCTAGGAAGTGATTCCGGAGGGCGGGAAGGGGAGGGAGAAAAGGCGAGGCGGTGGATTATGTGAGCATCCCACGGGAGGCCCCCGTGCCCTGCAGGTACCTGTTTTGCCATGGCAACAGGAGGGGGCCTAAGAAACTGCAAGTAGGGATGGTTCCGTCCTTGCCACAGGGAGCGGGGAGAAGAGGGGAGGTTTGCTGGCGATTTTAGCCTTGCAGAGATTTGGACTGAAAAGCTCAGAGACTCAGGTGGGTCAGCCTGTCGGGGACAAGCCAACCCACCCTGCTCTCTCAGGACTCTGCAGCCCTAGCATAGTGTATCAGCCCCAGGTTTGCTCCAGCTGTTCACAAGCAGGATTATAACACAAGGAGAAAACAATTAATATCCCATAGGGGGAAAAAAAAGGATCAATTCATCACTCGATATATAATACAGCCAAAATGAGCTGCCAAAACTTTGCGCACACACACACAAAATACTGTGAACAGAAAAATACAAAAAAAAATGAAGAAGCTGGGGGCCTGGCAGGGTATTGATGCTGCTTAAAGCACTCATCGGTCCCCAGAAAAACCAAACCAAAAAACATTTTTTAAAAAATTCAAAAACATATGTACCCCCTGGGAATCTGGCATTGGTAATAGGGGCGGGGAGTGGGGGTGTGGGGTTGGGGGGAGAAAAGAGAATTGCTGTTCCCTTTTGCTGGCGGATGTGAGCTGAGCCCTCACCACACCGGCTGGTGTGTGAGTCACTGCCAGGCGGGGCCCCTCCAGCTGGCAGTCCCCTTCAAGGCCAGGTCTGAGTGGTGGCCGATGAGCAGTTCTCTCCGTTACCAAGCCCTGCCAACCAGCACTACCATGGCTGAAGGATCGACCGTTTTCCTGAGTAAGCTGTAACTGGCTACAGTTCTGGTAACGTGGAGAACTCAGCTGCTGCGGCCGCAGGCCCATGGGCCCTGCGCGAGCGCTCCCCTGGCCCCCTCGGCTCCTCCTTCCTAGTGCACTGGAGTTGGGAATTGGAGAATCTGCTGTGGCCTGGTCTGGAAGCCTTAAAGATGGGGGCCAGGGACTCGATGGCAGCCGCTGGACCAGAGGGCACCCCCCGGCTGAGGACACCCAGAGTCTACTTGGAAAGGGCCCTGCTCCTCGCTCCAGCTCCTGATGGCTACTGCCTGGTTGATCAGTCAGGTGAGGATGAAGGAAGAACACAGGAGAGGGGAAAGGGAGGGAAGAGGCTTTCAGACAGTAACATTTCCAAAAAAATAGTGTTTTATGCAACAGAGCATCAGGCTTCACCGGTGGTTACTATAAACGGTCAAACATTTTCAAGAGCATGACAAAAGAAAAACACACAAGCTTACGTTGGATGTTCACCTTGCCCACTATATATTTTTTTTCCTATCTCAAAACAGTGCAAACAGTAACTTATGCTTTTAAAACACCACTATCCCTTCCCCACCCACCAAAGTCCCTTTCCTCCTATCTTCTGGGGGAAACAAGTCTGTGATTTTGCACATGTTACTGTGCTATAGGGGGTTGCAAGCAGCAGAGAAGCGGTGGGCTTGGTGGAAGGGGGCGGTCCCCAGGGCTTCCCCTTCCCCTCCCTACGGCTCTGTCCTATCCTTGCTGGGCTCATCCTCCTGCCAGAGCGAAGGGGGCTGCCCAGCCCTTCACAGATAGACCTGGAGGGTGCTCCTACCCCGAGTTCACACCTCCCTCCTATCTGGAAGCTATGTGACTAGTTAGAATGTGGCGGTGACTCAAACTTCTCTGCCAGAACTCTAGAAAAGTAGAACCTAAACTAAGAGCAGTTCAGCCCCTGAGGAATCACTTGCAGGAAAAGCTGCTATCATTGACTTCTACTGAATAGAGCCCCACTAGCTCCCCTGAAACTAAGAGCTGAGCCCCAGTTCCCTTCTTTTTCAAGGAAAGATAATATTGGCTCAAGTCCACCTGTGGCTGCTGGAGAAGGATGGTGCCGGTAGGTTTTGTAAAACCTGAGAGCCTTAAAAATGACGAATCACAACAGCTGATCAGGGTCAGTGGGAGCTGAATTATGTAATATAATGGATTCTGGAGAAGCTCTGAGGACAGCTCTCCGGGCTGAAAGACGGATATTCAGATAAAGGTGTTCACTAGAGGACTCCTGGAAGCAGCCTGGCTTCTGAGAGTAAGAAGCAGGGTACAGAAGTCTACATGGCGACCTGCAGTAAAGCTGTCGAAGTCATTCACGTGACTCAGCATGGGTAAGTTTTCTAGACTTATCCACCAGCATCCTCTAACAAACTCACGAGATGCCAACTCTTCTGACTTTATTTCTGAGTCCACTGGGAATGAGAGTCAGGAAGAAACAAGCACTGATGGTTCGAGGAACCTGCCTCTGATGAAGTTGCCTGTGTGGAGTCTCAAAGTTCAGAAGCTGATGGGGTAGACTGATGCCAGTAAACTGAGGTGCTTCAAGAGCCCCAATCAGTGCTGACACTGAAAACCAAAGGCCCTTTAATAACCCTTTAATAACTATTTAGTCTTTCTTAGTAAAGGGAGCTGAAGGAAGCAGTGTTAACACCATCCCTGGAAGTACAGCAGAGGCCTGCTGGGAAACACAGAGCTTGCCTACCGAGTCCTCAGCCAGAGCCAGCTGAACTGAAATGTACGAAAGCTCAGGCCTCCGCCTCTTTTAAAAAGGGCTGTGGAAGCTGCCTTCCCTGCCTTTCCCGTCACCATTCCCTCTTTCTGGAAAAAAGAAAAGAAAATCCTTGAACTCACTGCCCTGTTCTCTTCTGCCACGGATATGACTATTTAGAATTTGGCCTTGTCTCCACTGAAGCAGTGGCTCACCATTTGTAAGAATGGCCCCTGTGTGAACAGGACAGAACATTTCTCTCAGATTCTTTAGTCAGTAAAAGCTCTCCCTCAAAACAAAAGTGAAAGAAAGAAAAATCCTCTCTGCCCCCAGTCCTTCAGACTGTGAAAGCCCCACATCCCATTCCCCTACCCCAAACTGAAATATTTATATACACACAAGAAAAATTGTCTTAACAGCAACAAACCAAACTTTGGCTTGGGGAGGAGAACCCTTAGAAAATGGCCAATGGACCGGGCAGTCTGGCGCACTCTAATTGTGCGTTCCTCCCCAGAGTCACTAAGATTGCATCGAGGCCTCTAGCTTCCTTGATGTCTCCCCTGATTCCAGGGAAGCCTCTCTCCCAGTTATTAGGACAGAAAGGATTCTGAAGGGGGAGAAGGTATGTATTATACATGACAGGTCAGGCCCCCCCCCCACCCCAAGACAGATCCCTCTGCTTACAAAGAATGCTTGATGCTGTCATACGTCAGTCATTTTAATTCAGGGACAAGAATCAGGATCAGGCAAGAACATGTGTGGAGGCAGGAGTAAAAAAAAAAAATTAAAACAACAACAACAACAAAACAACAAACCAAAACAAACCCATAACAAACCAGAAGCTCCATGTCTCTGAATTGCTCCCTTTAGCAGCTATCCCACGGGTGAAAGGTCACCCTAGTACCAATGTGAATAGACCAGGGAGCCAAATGGACCGTGCTTTTCCATTTGCTAATGCCTTCATTTTGGAAATACTGCAGGACCCTTGCCTTTAACAGCTAATAGCTAGAAGAGAAGCCTAGCCCCCCTGCCCTGATAACAGACAGAAAATTGAAGCCAGGTAGTGTAGCAGGGACTCACTGTGTGGCCACATGAGTGGCTCTTTCTGGCAACATGTGAAGTCCTGGCCATTTCAGACTCTCCTTCCTGTACGGGAGGGAGGGGAGCAGCCTCAGGGGCTTCAGTTTCATGTCCTGTAGTGTTCACCAATACCAAGTGGTCCAGGTGCTCAGCTGGCTGTCTTTGGAGGATAATGAGAAGCTGGGTGAAATGGCCATGAGGGCTCCAGGCTGTGGACAGAGACGTGACTCGCACAGGCTCTGGAAGATGAGAAGTCCTATGGCTTTGCAGCTCATACAAAGTGCCTTTGCCTGCCCTTACACGCCCTGCTCACCAGACTTCAGGGACAACTGACCTAGGGCTCGGTGCTTTATCTTTTGCCAACAGAGCCTATATTACATGTTTTATACTCTGAGCTGACTTCCTGATGCAAGAGAAACACTGGGGATATCAGGGCACCTTGTCAGATATCATCTAACAACCTTTTTCTTGCCCTCATCCTCTTCACTGCCACTCGACAATTTGGACTTTCAGCCTGCAAGCCATGCCCAGATCTCTGGGGAAATCTGGCCACTGGCTATTTATTCTTCTATCCCTGGGTCCTAAATTCTTGAATCTTGAGGACATGGGAGCAGGGTGTTAGTAAACGGAGAGATGAGCTAAGCGGTGGTTCAAAGAAAGGGAAGAAGCCCAGCAGGAACGCTAGGGTTTACAGGAAAGAAAAGAATGGTCTTTCTCAGACTCCAGAGTTCATTCTGAGACCGGATGCCTAATGAGGTGTTTATTATCCACAGTCTGAGCGCATGTTTGGAAATATTAATACTATAATTCCAAAAACCATGCCAACTATCTCAGGCTGTGCATGTTAAGATGATTATAAAAAGAATGGAGAAGACAGGAGGGAAGAGGAGATGAAAGTGTCTTTGTGATTCTCCTGCTTTGCAAGCACACATTCCTATCATCTATTAGCATGTGGATTCCAGCCACAGCCAATCAGAATGGCCTGCCAAAGACCAGAAACTCAGAAGACTAGAAGGATATCCTGTTGCAGAGAGGTCTCTTCTACTTCTGCTTGTCCCCCAGCCAGTCAGCACCAGATTCACTTTGGTAATCCTGTCTGCTGATTTCTGATCAGGTGCATGTATCAGCTCCTAATGTCTCTTCTTCCTCATTAACTGCCTCTTCCGTGACTGATAGAATAAGCTAAGCACGGAGATACAGACATGGAAATGCATTTTTTTTTTTTTTACCACAGTTAAAAAAAAAAAGAAAAAAAAAGAAAAAAAATGCACAATCTTTGGAACAAAAGAATTAAAGGCAGAAATTTAAAGGAAAAATACATATTCAAAGAACATAGTGAGGTATAAAAAAGTATTCTCTCTTTTTTTGTGTTTTTTTTTTGTTTGTTTGTTTGTTTTTCCTCTTCATCTTGCTATAGAGTTCCTCTACTAGTAAATATTGCAATAGCCAGGCCTCATGAACTGGGGGGCTGTCCCACTTGCAGGGGTCTCACGTCACTTCAGTAGGGGGCAAATCGGCTGTAGCCACCTCGGTATAAACTCGCCTGCAGTAATTAAAGACACAAAAATTATTAAAAGGTTGATGAGAGAAGCATTGTGAAAGAAGACATATGTCCTGAGAAGGTTTTTGGACAAACAGCTTCCTTAGAAGCTTCAACAAAACTGGTTAGACAGTGTCTAGTGCGTGAGGTCAGGAAACTAACTTCTATCTCCAAAGTGCTCAAATCGGGACCCAAATACTTATTGCCGACCTGATATTCTCAAGGGGAGGGGATCATAACAAGCCACTTCATTATTTACACGAATTAGCACAGAAGAGAAATTGTGCCCAGTTTAAAACCAGGTCTGTAAATAGGTGGATTTTGAAAAGCATGTTGTCTTGTTTACCTTGATTATTTCAACATAATCGTGGCCTAAAGCAGATTGCTGACTTTACCTACCTACCCTTTACCTGACAATGGAGAACATGGGACTTCTGATCACTATCACTGTCATATCCCATGCTTGGGATGGTGCTGGATTTAATCCTGAGTTAATCTTTCAATGAATAAAGCCTATTGCCTCAGTAATTTATAAAAACAACAACCAGGTTGTTTCTTGATGTACCGATTTTTATCTTTATATGTATATGTATATGTGTGTATATATATATAGCAATGGCACCCCACTCCAGTACTCTTGCCTGGAAAATCCCATGGACAGAGGAGCCTGGAAGGCTGCAGTCCGTGGGGTCACTGAGGGTCGGACACGACTGAGCAACTTCACTTTCACTTTTCACTTTCATGCATTGGAGAAGGAAATGGCAACCTACTCCAGCATTCTTGCCTGGAGAATCCCAGGGACAGGGGAGCCTGGTGGGCTGCCATCTATGGGGTTGCATAGAGTCAGACATGACTGAAGTGACTTAGCAGTAGCAGTATGTATATATAGCTGGGGTTTTAGCTGGACTTTATTCCTTTAATCATTATCAAATGATTTATCCTTTTCAATCAAAAGTTCCTTAGGACCATATCACTCCTTGGGTCATTCTTATAGTATAGGATTTATAATATTTGGGCACTAAATAAAACCTTAGGAATTCCCATCCCTTTCTTTATATTTTATGTTCCTACCTCAATTCTGACACCTCCCCCACCCCCACCCAGACCCTATTACTTCCTCCTACAGATCCTCATCACTAGACTCAGTGTGGAAAATGGCAAGCTCTCGAACACCCTTTATGTCTTAACTGGGACCCATCATCTGCGTCCCTCTCAGACATGGCCACCTGTGTTCCCAGGCCCTTGCTTGGTGGCACTGAAGATGGCAAGAGAAACTCTGGCATGAGGTGGCATCTCTGTGGACTGGCCACTGCTGAACCCAGTAAGTCCTGGTCACTGGACCTGGAGGTGTCCTGGGGGATTATTCTAGATGAGCTCTATGGATGCTCTGTATACTTCTAAGAAAATATTGTATTTTGCCACAAATGTTACTAATAAAATATCTTTGGAAGGCAATTGCTTGCTGATTTCTAGTACTATCTACTGGAAGGCTTAAGAATAGGGACATCTTTTGGCATCTGCATTTGAAACAGGTGAAGTTTTCTGAAAACTTTACTGTGAAAACTAGAGAGTCCTATGTCCCCAGGTGTTAGCTAACACCTATTAGTAAAACTCTCCTCAGGCATGCATCTAACATCTGTGGCAACATAAAACAGCAGACTCCTTTCTGCTGTCTTTACCCAGGCCGGGGGCTCACACGAGCACACAAAGGAGCCACATGAAATTTACAGGTAGTCCTATTGGATTTAATACTTGGGCAATGGAAACAGGGCTGAATTTATTACCTCCATAGATCTTTTATAATCTGTAGGTAAAAGTCAGAAGTAAAATGTTTAAAGAATAAAAAAAGGCACATCTACTTACCACAGCGCCAACTCCATAGCTAGCGGCAGGGGCAAGGGCATGGTAGGGGTCGGCTGTGTACACCCTGCCATAACTGAAAAAAGAAATCCAATCAGGGATAAAGAGAAAGAAAAGACAGTAATCAAACAAAAAATGCAAAAACTTAAAAGTGTGTTTGACTAGGGATTTGTGAGTAACTTAGTCTTGGAATGCTATTAGGAAACTAGCAGAATGGAAAAAAAATCTGTCTGCTCCTAAAGGCAGTAACTGAAAAATCTCTGAAGTACATCTATAAAACGGAAAAGAAGGGCATTGGTGATGAGGAAGCGGGAAACCGGGGTCAGAGCCAGAAGGGCCCAAGAACAAGATGGAAGGAAGGGTCTGAACTGGTGGGTTTCTGGTGGGGCAGGGTCTGGGGAGGAGGCCTGCAGAAAACCCAGCTCAGCAGCAGCCCCGTGGCCCAAGTGCCCTTCTGGAAAGGGTGCAGGAAGGGAAGGGGGTGGCGCAAGACGGCGGGGCTCGCCCTCCCTCAGCACCTACCCGTCGCTGTAAGCGGCTGCAGCAGCGGCAGCGGCGGTGGCTGCGGTCGCAGTGGCGGGCTGTGCGTATCTGTAGGCTGCGTACCCACCCTACAGGAGAGAAGAGAACTCACTTTACAGACACCTCTCCCCCCGGGGGACAGGTGAACACACACCCGCCCACACGCAGACAGACGGGACGCAGAGACAGACATGGACACAGACACACACGTGGGGAGAGTGTTTCAAACTGCATCAGTCTGCATGTTGCTCCTCAGTGCAAAATTAAGCTCGACCCAAGACAGGGATTTGATTTGCAATTTGTAGTAGTAACATAAGTAAACTACACTGGGGTACCTGTTCTCAAATTTAAGAAGTGAAAATATGATTTAAAATACTTTTTAAAAATTAAAATATGGTTGATGTACAATGTGGTGTTAGTTTCAGGTATATATCTAAGTATCTATTCTTTTTAGGATTATAGGTTATTAGAAGATATTAAGTAGAGTTCTCTGTGCTATACACTAGGACCTTGTTGGTTGTCTATTTATATATATAATAGTGTGTATGTTTTAATCCCACGCTCCTAATTTATCCCTCTTCCCCTCAAATGAAGATATATGATTTTGGATCTATCTTTGTTGGAACCTTCAGCAAGGAAAATATTTACAGCAAGTTGGGAGAACTTTATCTGACAGGAAATGGAAACTTTAGAATTAAAACATTTAAGTTTATATGTGCTATCTTCAGATTCTCTGACATGTACTCAAACTGATCTACTGCTAAAAGACAGCAGTTTATAGAGAAAGGGCCCATACAAGTGCTCTGCTCCATGTGGCCTAGCATGATTGCCAAGAGGCTAGGACAATCAAATGACATTTAGAAGGAAGAACCAGTGTAAACCAGGGGCTGGCAAACCTCCATACGTGGGCCAATGTGGTCTGCCACCTGTTTCTGAAACTAGCTGTAACACAGAACGTATGGCCAATGAAGATGAAAGGCTTTACCACTTGGCCCCCTACAGAAAAAGTATGCCAACTTGAGTCTATATTTCAGACTCAGGCACATCAGATTACAAAGAGCTGGGGGCTCCTTGGGCCAGGTTCAAACAGATTAGGAAGCCCTTCCCAACTCCCCAGAGTATTTAGCCGCATTTGCTTTTCTTCCCTAGAAGGTTTTGGGATCCTTACGTCCCAATCTCACAGCAGGCTCTGCAGCTTTTTCTCCACGGGTTCAAATATCCTCTTAGTCCCAAAGAGCTTCCAGCTCCCCTGTCCTGCTATTTTACCTCCGTTTAGATGAATCAAATACTCAAAAGGTTTTTACTGCCAGGGGGAAGCATGTGTATTTCTTCATAAAGTATTTCAAAGATAATCACAACAACAAATGGCACATGAGACAGGCTACTGAAAAAAGTGGAAAGCCCTATTTTCCTTCTTTTTCTTTACCTTTTTAGAATTCATCTATTTTGCCTAAACCTAATTCAGTTGTGTACTTATATTATTGTCTTAGCTCCATCAGATATAGCAAAATACAACCATGTCCATTTGGAGGGCTTCTCAGCAGTGAGCCACAGCCCATTTCATTTCCATAGATTAGTATGTCTGTTTCTCATGGACATCTGAAGCTTTCTGCCCTGAGCTTTCTACTTTCGATCTCTTCAAATGTTCAATTTTTGCTAAGTCTACAAAAAAAAATTTGAATTTTTCTGTATTGTTTCTTAGGATTGAAAACAAGCATTTTCTAATGGGACCTCTGGTCTTCTTAACCACCTTACTGGGCAGCTTCTAGCTTGCTGCTTTTATTTCTGTCCAAATCTTCTGGAAATACCTGTAATTTCTTCCTACGGCTTTTTGCTTTTTTCTTACATAATTTATGCTTTCTCTAACTGACGACACTGTACTGTGGGGTGAAGCATACTTCTGCTCTTTAAATTTATGCTCCTCAAATTCATCAGAAGTAGCTGCAAATGTACATTAAAAAAAAAATCTCTGATTGGTTTTCAGTGGTTTTGTATTATTCCTTTATTGTTTAAGTGAATGATTTGAACACTGCTTCAATTATAGATCTTTCCATAGATATTTACATAAATAAGAAAATTCTCATTAATATTACTAACACTGGTAATGGGATGGGGCCATGGCAGGAGCACCCTCAGGGGCTAGCTACAATCCACAAGCTTCCTGAGTTCTAGCCAGGTCTACCAGGACACACAGGGCAGACTGATTTGGGTAAAGCCCTATATCCAGGCTGCAACACATACCCTGTCATACATACACGCCTAAGTATCTACATTATATATAAACTAACTCAAGTATCTCCTTCCTTCACTTTAAAAAAAAACTTATAAAGAAGAAATGAAACAGTAAAACCAACTGTTAAACAAAACAAGATGTTAATCATTGTAGTTGAGATTTTAAGCTTTGTATGAATCTTGCTGCTGCTGCTGCTGAGTCGCTTCAGTTGTGTCCGACTCTGTGCGACCCCATGGACTGCAGCCCACCAGGTTCCTCCATCCATGGGATTCTCCAGGCAAGAGTACTGGAGTGGGCTGCCATTGAATCTTGAAGGTTCACTTTTTCTGTATCATTATAAATGGTTGCACTTATTTAGAATTAAAGTTTGCTTGTGTGAAGTCTAGAGCAGGGCCATGTTCAGGAAAACCTCTTTGTAAATGAGGATGTGGTAAACAAGACATCAGGAAGTCTGTCCCTTCAGCAGGTTTTCAAAATCCAAAATAATCTCTAAAAATGGAAAAAGTCAAGGTAATAAAAGCAATTAAAGCCCAATGTAGACTACCCGGGTAAAACAACTAAAAACTTAAGTTCTATGCCATGGAGCAGAGGTATACGTTCCCATAAAAATACTAACTAGATTCTCAGTAAGTCCTGGTATGTCAGATATACTGGGGATTGTATTCAGTCATTAAATTTGAGCAGCAGTGCACTAATTCTGGAAGAAAAGAAGTTCTGAATGAGGTTACTAATAGACATTTCCTCTTGGTTTCCTCAGCCTGCAAGAAACCAGGGGAACCTTATTGGTTTGGGGGCAATGCTATTGTTATATTATTTTTTTTTTTGAACTTTTTAGTTTATATTGGGGTATAGACAATTAACAATGTTGTGACAGTTTTGGGTGAACAGTGAAGGGATTCAGCCATACATATACATGCACCCATTCTCCCCCAAAGCGGTAATGTTACTGTTGATCAAGACAATTTTAAAAGGATCAGGCTGTGGGAAAGAAGGCTCCTTCCAAACCAGAAGGAAATGCAGATAATCTACCTCCAGTCCTTTCCTTTTCCTTAAAGTGAACTCTGACTCTGGAGCCTGAATCTGATGAGGGTCTTTTGCCATTCAAAATCAGAAGCGCAGGACAGAGATGCAAATATTTTATTAATAACAAAAGGCTCAAGAATGTCAACAGAATTTTAAGAAAACTACATCTATTTGTTTTTTTTTAAAAAAGCAGATAATATTTCCACGTCTACTCTTCTAATTACTTTACGATAATGGCGCTATAGACAGGCTCTTTTAGGAGAGATCTACCTTTAGGACAGGAAGTAATATCCTAATTAACCTGTTAATTTCATCGATGACTACCCCCAAATTAGACAAGCTAAACTGCATGTCACAGATTTACTCCTCTTAGATGTATTCTTAGTCTAAAGTATTTCTGATGGTGCTTTCAATTGGTTATTCAACAATGTGTCTCACCATAATGTAAGCCAGTGAACATTCAGGCATATTTATTTCCAGTTTGGATGTTGGAAGGCATAAAGCATCCAGGAGGAGAAACCATTTTCTCAACTTTCACTTCTATGAGCAAATCTGAAGTTGTTTATGGAACATGAGAACAAAGTGCAGTTTGAAACACCAAGGGTTTCATTGCTGTTTCTTAGGTTTTTCAAAAAGAACAAGGGTGGGGGAAGGGATAGGAGAGACAGGGTTCAGGCGTGGGGAAGGGGTATGGCGCCACATTTATTAATCACATTAAAAACTAAGCATGCCAACATCTGGAGCTAGAACGACCAGCAAAATCACCACGTTCAGACTCGGATTGGCTAACTCTATCTATCCCAGCATTCTCTTGGGACAGCGGTTCGCCCTAGGCTCTACCACAAGCTCGGTGAAGTACACAGCCTCAATTACTAGAGCGTGCAGCCACAACGACCTGGTATTACGGAAACAGTCAGTCACCACTCGAGTTAACATTCCAGACCCTAACGACTGGCCCCTCCCAGCCCAGAGAAAGAGTCAATCTGGCCCGCCCGAGCCCTGGCCCACACCACGATGTTAATAATTATAACAAGCAGTAACCCATCTGTTATATCAGAGAAGGGAACAGAGACTCCACTGAGAGATTTAGAGTGAGATGTTAACATTTCTTCAGCTGACTGCACAAACAAACAAACAAAAAAAGAGGAGAAATAATTCATTTGGAGATATGAAGTCATGAGATAGCTGATGTGTATTGCTTTGAACCATGCACCAATGCAAAACTGAAGCAACCATTAATAATAAAAATTAAAAAGGACATATGTATTTACACACAATCAGACCTGTTTGATCTGAAGCAGTTTGCAGATTCTATCTGTGTGTGATTTGAAATAAAACAAAAAATGGGGATTAGCATGGCCACAGCACACCCTAATGTCGGAGGGCAGACACGGACAGCTTTTTGGAACCTGACAGCTGGATAAATCTGGCATGGCTAAGCCTGGTCCAAATATTCCACACGCCCCAAACAATTACTTTCTTATTCCTTTGTAATTCATTTTGACTGACTCCTAATGCTCCCAACTGGGGCAACCCAATGCTATTCCACTTCCCTAGTCCATCTTCCTGATTCACTTCTGACCCGCAGTGCTCACTTGTATGCTTGCCCTCTGTCAATACCCAGACCTACTGACCCAGTGTTCTCAAATATTTCCTGTGTTTAGGCATTCTATCTTTTTCACATGTCTGTAACACACCCCTGCCTTCAACTTCTGGCTTTTTCAAATGAAAATGTGGTTACCTTTAAGATCCTTTTGTTGTTGAAAACTCTCACTTTTCCACTGCTCAATGTCACCTAGGGACTCCGCTCTGAACCAATTTTGTTGTCTAGTGAACTTTAGAGTGCTGCCATGCCGACCACGTGACTCCTCTGCACAGGCCTGAGCTGTATCTTAATTAGAACAGAGTGGAAGGGTTCTACAAAACTCTCCTTTTACACCTGGCCTTTCTCTGTCTCCATTTAACCTTCCCTTGTCTTGATTTTAACCTGGCCATTAAGTATATTACTACATTTTTGTTTTAGGATTTACATTAAAACAGGACTTTGGTGAGCATGTGATGTCAAGACACCTTCTTTCTACCTGGAAGACAATGACATTATGTGACACTGAGGAGAATGTATATTTCAAGACCAGCAGACAAATGAAAGCTTGTTCCCTGCATGTGGTGTATGGATTTACAGAGCAAAGGGAGTTGGGGTTGGGGGGGAGGTGGGGAGAATGGCAAGTGTGATGCTTTGAATCACTATGGCAGAGCAGAGATCTAGTCCACCTGGCTTGGGCCTAAGGCTGTGCCTCTGGGGATCACTGTCTTCACATGATTCTACCTCCTTCCTTTCCCTCGCCTCCTCCACTGAGATCCACAGCTCTGGACTGAACTTGTATGAGGAGGGGCTCTTTAGGAGAACAAAGACTCTTTGGTGGCAAGATGGGACACTGGATTAAATGTGAGTAATACAGATGTGAATACAAAACTTGTAATAATGATAATATTGTTACTGCTTTTGACTGGGAGACCCTATCTACTTGGAAGAGTAGATAATGAAAAATTTTTAAGGAAAATATTTTAAATTTCTATTATTATTAAAATTGGGGTTAAGGAAAGGAATCTTTATGACCGATTTGGTATCCTCCACTTACTAATTTTATGATAGATGAAAGACGATCTTCAACTGACTAAGCCTTTCAAACACTTTTCTTCCGCATCTCTATAATCGGTTCACCTCCAAAAGCTCGCTGGGTGGCCACATAAATAGACTAACTGAATTGTGACAAGTTACCTGCTGCTTCCCCTTTAGCTGAGCACCCAGCTACCAGCAAATTGAACAGGGCATCATAATCCACTGCCCTCACTAATCTGGTTTTAAAGTGAAAAGGAGAGAGAGCCCGGGAAACATATGCTTCCATTTTAGAGTTCTAGTATACCTAGATTTTTAGGACAACTTCAAACTTACATAGCAGCACAGCCGAACTACTACAATGATTTCACAACAGGGGCCAATTTGGGATTCAGAAATCCTGTCTAGATGGATTCTACTTTTTCTCTTTTCTCATTTCTTTCACAGAAGTAAGAAGATGTCCCAAATGGCTAAACTCTTCAAAATATAAAAGACCAGTTTCAACACCATGGATAAATGTGATTGACAAACTAAAACGGGTGGCAGTGATGGGACAGTGCTGTAACACACCTGGTGCGGATGTGTGGCAATGGGGCGGGAGCATGGAATTTTGGAGGAGGTGCCCTCATGTAAGGAGCTTGACTGGGTGCACTGCTGAGGTAGCAGGCCTTAGATCACACGCTCACAAGTCTTGATTGTCCAAAAAAGCCTCTGTTCCCATCTCTAACGTGGAGCTGGAATGGTTAGTATAATTCAATTTTTTCACTGCAATCCACAATCTGATTGATTGGCAGGTCACACTGGCACTCCTACCTGAGGTATTTTAGCGCTAATGATTGGTTCCTGTAAGACTATTCTATAACAGAACACAGGAAGAGCAGTTCAAAAAACACAGCTGTGGAAGGAAAACAATCATACAAAAAAGCCCGCGAAGGGGCCCACCAGCCTTTTCTTTCCTTTGGATGCAAGCATGCTTTTCACAGGGTGAGAATTAGGAGCAGTTGTTATCCCATTAAAAAAGTGATTTAGGGAAAACGGTGTCTTTCCTACTGATCAGAAAAAGAGGGTGTGGGCAGACACATAATCTACCTGCGACACTTCCAAATCTTAGCGTGGGGAATCTCTTTACAAGTCATGGGCACGATTGCTAGATCAGTTCTCCAGACAGCAATATGCCATGAAAGACACGGGGAGGAAGGAAGTGGCCAGCAGGGGTTACGGCCTAAGAAGAGGACAGGCAGAGATTACAAACAAAACCAAACCAAAAAAACCTACAAAAAACACCTTCACAGTTAATAGCCTAAATTAATACAGCTTAAATAAAAGCCAGCAATTTAAACTCTTTTTCCTCATGTTGTCTCCTCAAGTTCAGGTTCAGGGCACTTTTTAGACTAGATAAACCAACCTCTCTATTTCTGATCTTCCTTTCTGAGATAACAAGAACTAAACATACATTAATAGATTTTCACAGAAGGGAAAATGTACAGAGAGGAGCAGAAACAAATTCAACATAAAATGATAGGGGTTTTTATTGTTGCTGTTTGTGTCTTTTTTAAAGAAGCCTCCTTTTCCACCTCACACATGGAGTGGGGATTGTGCAGTTTTAAAAGCTGTATTCAAAGTTAACTCTAAGCCTCACTCAACAGTTCCCACCTCATGTTTTCCGGTTTTCCATTTGTGGGTTTGGGTATTATTTCAGCACTAGTAACCAACTTTTTCTTCTTTCCTCTAAGTAACTAACTGGTTTAAGATAACTAAGAAATAAAAATACCATCAGTATTCAGTTTTTTCATCAACTAGGGGCCACGGGTCAAAAAAATGTTTTGGCAAAGTTGCTGAATTACTTCTGTTCAGCTTGATAAGGTGGTCCAATTCATAGATTAAAAAAAAAAATCAAGAGTATTTTCTCAACAAGTGCAGAAAAATCATTTCTCTCTTAATAAAGTCATACACTGTAAACTAAGGAAGTGAGAGAACTTAACAAATACTCGGTTGGATGACTTAACAAGGTGGAAGGAGGCAAACCTTAATAAGCTAGAAGTACATTATACTTAAGAAATCCCCAAATAAGATATCAGAGGACAAAAACAAACCCCAATTCAAGAGGAAGTGTACTCTAATAGACCAGATTTCAAGAAAACTTAAATAACATAAACGTGAGCTTCATGAGACTATGGATACTAATGTATATGGGAAGATGTACATGCTTATAAGAGCTTATGTAAATACATATATTTAGAAAAGTGCACTCTGTTGTAAAAGTAGGATATATTAATAGTTTCCTAATCCTCAAGTTTCACCGTAAGCATAAGAAAAAAAGATCTTTCATTTACTTCTTGAAGACCATTGGGGAAAGATGTGGATTTTAACTAAATTACTATAGGAGGTAACGAAATATTGATTATTTGGGTTTTATGCTTGGATAAACAAACACTTTCGGTAATCTGGGTGTCACACTCTAAGAAACATATCCACAAAGTGAGGAGGCTGGACCAAATTATGGCTAAGGTTCCTTCAAGCATGTGTTCAAGTCTACTTTGAAGGTCTGCTGTAAATGGCCAGGTGTGTACACCCCCTCACCGTATCTCAGAGAACTGCTCTCTCCTGTTTACTTCCAGCAACACAGAATGCATACTCCACATGCATTCTGGAAGGGCATTAATGTTTTAAGATTGCTGGGAGTCTCTGGCAGACTGTGGAAACAGTTCATTAAAAAGGTACCCTTATTGACTTTGGAGAAATTAGGGTGTAAAAATCATTTCCAGACAATTCTACACTGTGCCTAAAGAATCATTTCATGCTGACACGTTTTTCTCAGGAAACTATTTCTTAACAATGTGGGTAGTTAGACTAAGCATGCATTCAGAAAGAGATCTTTGGAGAGAGGTCCCAATAAAAGACTTGCAAAACTCAAAAACTTGACTCTTTTGTCAGGTTAGATCATTTTGTCCATATTTTAAATAACATGTGACCACCAATCATGAGACTCAAGCTATAGCTAGGCAGTTTAAATAATGGAGAGTAATAAAGATGTTACCATGGCTGGTCAAATCAACAAATCCTGTATGAGTCAAACGTTTGTAGAAGAGTGTAGGTTGTTAATGATGCCATTTGTTTCCTTCTAGATGGCTCTTAAAGAAAGAGCCCCACTGGCCGTGGACCTTCTGATATAGAAAAGCCTTATGCACTGAGTATTTGGTTTCCTCTCATTCCTACCCACTCTCCACTGGCATCAATTCCTCACCTCACTCTCACCAAGACAGTGCTCTCTCAAAGTATGTGAAACAGGAAAACACACATTTCAGGAAGCTTCTTGCCATTTACAGAAATCAAAGCCCTAATGATCTAAAGAGGGATGTGAAATGAAAAGAAAAGCAGAAAAGGGAAAGAGCTGGTTTCAGGCTATGCTGGTCCTGTTATTTATGTATGCACATGAGACGACAGGAAGAAAAGACTTTAAACCTGCTGATCATCTCTCAAGTATATTTGTGGAACACAGAATATCTGTGGGCATAGGGAAGGGAAAAGAATATGTCCAGTAGACTGATTCTAGCAATGACCAGGAAACCCAAAGGCTTAGTTTTTGCACCCAGGGGCAAGCGCAGTGGCAGAGAAGCATGCTTGCATTCTTAAATATATAAATATATATATATCCACAAGGAAAAAGAAAATAAAAATTAAATAAACTATATTAAAAAAAAAAAAACAAACCAAAGAAACAGAAAAAAAAAGGCTGGCTTGTCAGGGGATGGGGACGAGAAGGCCCCGGTGTGTGTACTTACATAGAGGTCAGCACCGTAAAATCCGTCCTGGTAAACCACACTGCAGAAAATCCACACAAAAACAAAAACAAAAAAACAAAAGAACAGAAACACATTCCGGTTATTGAGGACGGCAGCATGCACATGCGCTCTACACGGGCAGGTGATGTATGAATACGGACCCTGGGCTGGAGAGGTTGGGGCAGCTCTGGGACAGGCAAGGCAGGGGAGGGTTGCAACCCTAGAAGGAAACGCCTGCCAATCTAGTAACTAGAGTGGGATGAGAGCAATAAAGAGCATCCCCAGAGGGCCAAGTATAGCTATGGAGAACCTGCTGGATTGGAAACACCAACCTTTCATATTGAGAGTATTAAAAAAAATAAGCTTGTCCTAAGAGGACGTTTTTCTTCAAAAAGGGTGTGTGTATGTGGGGGTGGGGGCAGGGTTTGTGCAGAGAGGGGTTAAATATGAAAAAAGGAAAAAACAAAAACAGAAAAACCCCCAAAGAATCCCACTAGGGCAGGACCTGTATGCAAAGTATGCTTCAACATTATGTTTAGTATTTTGTTATCAGTTTCAGAGAAACGTAGAAATTCTTTTCTGATATCCATACATCACCTGCTTTTTACCCTGCACATTAGACATGCGATAAGATTTGGCTGATCACACAAGCATGCAAAGTATTATTATTCAGCATTTTAAGAACCAATGCAACACCTCAGAAAAACAAGTCAATCAATTCTGACCAAAGTAAACAGAGAAATGTAATTAAAAAAAAAACACAACCAAAAATACCCACAATGCATTGCTTTCACAAGCAGAGATAATGAGCTAAAGGTTAAGGTGATTGGTCCAAGGTCCAAGAATTGAAAGGTGCAGTGGGGATCCCAGATAGTAACAATATAATCCAGAGTGGGAGGAGTAACTGGAAGACTTTAAGGGTTCTTTTTTGACCATAAGAATATTCATGGAATTCTGAAAAATACAGTTGATAACTGAGGTTCTGGGCATGACCTGTTTTATTTAAATGAATATAATCGAGAAGGTAGCTTGATTAGGAATAAAAAGATTTATTTTCCTGTTTAGAAAATAGATTTGTATTGAACAAAAAAAATACACGATTCTGTTTTTAATCCTAAGCAACACTAAACTATTATAATGAAGATATAGATTTCAAGCCTTTTGAGGTATTTTGTGCATATAATTTCCCCAAAACGTTATGTTGGGACCAAAAGACAGAATAGCAGTAGAGAAAAAAAGATAAGAGTCTTTTCACTAAACCAAGATTTGGTTTTTTAAAATTAAAAGATCTGTTCATCATTTATTCAACTAAACAAGCTGGAAATTTTCACTACTACCTTCTCCGCTATAACAAACAAGCTAGCAAGTGAGGTTATCAAGTCACAGTTTTAATATGAATATGAAAATAATTTATTTTTTACAGGTAGCTATAAAGTTTCTGAATTCTACTCCCAGTGAGGTTCTGTTGTATTTACAGGATAGTATGATCACACTTTGTGATGCCCCAATTATTCTGTGCCTTTGTATTATTACACAACAGGCAAATTCATCGCTGAGGTCATTTAGATAAATTCTGTCCATTTTCAGTCTCCAATTGCAGCTAAAATCTGAGGTTAGAAAATAATCTGCCTCTCAATTGCATTTTAGTAAAAAAGAGACTTGTTCATAATGAGAAGGCTGATAAAATGCCAAAGCATTGATGCCAAGTGGTGACTAATTAACCTTCAACTATTTTAGTAAGGGGAAATAGGCAAAGTTCGAAAATATTTCTTCTATAGAGAAGAGTGGTGGCGTTAAAAATATGAGTAAATTTTATGCTAAACTGTTTCACTCATTGGGAATATTCACCTAAATCTAGGAGAATTCCAATATTCCCTATATCAAATGCCACGAGGAGGCTAGAACACAATGATTAATGATGAAATTAGTTCACTAAGCTAAAAAGCAATTTTAGGCCACTCCCCATAAAATACTGGACTTATTCCTTGCCATCTTCCATGTAAACAGGTGGTTTAGTTAATAAAAAATAAAACATGGGAAATTAGTGTTCAATGTAATGCACAGAAATTGATGTGATTAGACATAAAGGTAAAATATCTTTGAGCAAATATATACCTAACACAGACTTGGTAGAGAAGGGTTTTCAAGTCTGGCCAATATACTGAAATGACCTATATTAAATAGGAACGAATTCAACCACTTGATAAAGTAACTCAGGAATATTACAAAATGCAATCCCATGTTTCTGGTGAGCAGCATCTCTTTGCAAACATGACAGTACAATCTTTTGGACTGAAATGGAAGACACTTTGTAAACAATTTTCCTAGTGTGTAGAACATCCAAGGCTCAGTTTTATGTTTTACTTGAATATTTCTTGATGAAACAATATTATATCTTTAGTCACTTCTTTAAAAGGAGATGTCAGAGGTTGAAGGTCAAAGGTCAAGTTGAGAGGGAAAAAAGGATAAAATTAAAAGTAAGTAATGGTAGAAGATGGAGATGATGGAATGCATGGGATTTAAACATCTATAAACTGCAAACAAAGGTTTATTTCTAAAGTAGTTCCCCTTCCAGTGGCTTCTGGAGCCTGCCAATTTCAACACCCATATTTGTCTTGTCTGATAAAAATGCTTTAATTCTGTATAATTGAGGACCCCGAATGGCATGTCCCTTTGGTCTATGACTGACTACTAAATTAGTACACCTCACAGTCAATTTTTCTGTCAGAAAAGGACCTACAAAGGAGGCTCTTTCCCTTTACATTTTTACTAAGTAGCAATGAATAGGTTGCTCTGCCACTGTTTATTCTTCAGTAAGTATATGGGAAAAAAACCTGTCACAGGCAGAAAAAAGATGAGGAACACAAACGTCACATCTTTGAAGAAAGAAAAGTCCTGATACAACTAACTTATAAAAGTCCACTTTTTATATAAAAATATACATTGTAGGCTGACCTTGAGAAACAACGGAAATCAAAACCTGCCATCTTCACTCCTTCTCCCCCATTCAGTAACAAAGGATTTATTTGTTGCTATGGAATCATTCCACTGCATGAGACACCCTCCATACAAAAATCAAAAGGTGAAGGATGCTCAGCTCCATTAGTTGTTTTACCATCATTCAGAAGCCAACTGTAGTTTAATTCTTCCTACTTCTCCCTTTCTCCCTTGATTCAATTGGACTTGGCTCATCTTTGAATTAACCTCTTTTAATCCGTCTCCTACAAAGAAAGCAAATCCATTGTGGGTAACTAGCTCTGCTGCTCACCACCCAGGCAGTGAAACCACAAGGGAGGGCACATGTGAGAGCCTCAGCCCCAGCAAGGGTGGTGGTGAGGGGTGAGCCCAGCAGATGCAGTCTTGCACTACAGTCTTCAGCTCCTAGTTTGGTTCTCTGCAGGAGTGTTAATCCAAATTCGTGCGATGCTGAGTGAACTCCATGCCAACACACTGCTAGTGAACACAAGACAGTTCTGGCTACTGTCTTAAGCCACTACTGTGAGGGCTTAAGGTGGCCAAGATGAAGATTTATATAATGCATTGATATTCTGTTACATTCTGACAATGGTATGGTTCTTGCCATCTAATCTGTTAATTTGCAAATATTCAAAGAATCTCTACTATGTGGCAGGGCAACAACCCAGAAGTTATAACAGGGCCATGGTATTCTGGTTTTATCCAGTTGCTTATTTGGGAATCTACTGCTTACCCTGGATAGGCGGGAATGGCTGCTGGAGGTACCGCTCGGACTGCGCCATATACCGTCCGCCCTCTGCCCCTCAGGTGGGCTCCTCTGAAAGCGGCCGCCGTGGTGGCTGCAGTTGGGTAAGGGAAGCCAGGAACTAAAGGGAGACCCAAAATATGACAGAAATGTCAACTTGCATTCAGCAGCATGTGTAACATCACAACCTGCTTTACAACAATTACAGGAAAGGTGAAAAGGTACCTCCACATCACAACTTTTCTCAAAAAGAAATGGAAATATGTGATATGCCATAACTCATTGACACCATGCCTCACTTATCACAAATCATGAGTTTTCTTTGTTCCTTCCCAATTTTGGCCTTGCAATGCAAGCTGATGAGAAACAGGTCAAGAAACTTGAGAACTGCTGCCATAATGGAGACGAGACTTTTCATTTCTACAGCCAGTTTAAGTTTGATATAAACTCTTTCACTGACTGATTATTAATCTTATTTCCAGATGTTATTACATCAATTTAAATAATTATTTTTCATAAGCATATCCTTTTGTGCTTTGACATGCCACCACATTCCAAGGCACACTAAATAGTCTTCAGACACGTCATGAGTCCACCTTACTCTTTATCTAACATGTTTCAATCCAGAAATGAGAGGTGAGAAGGAAACTGCCTCTCCTCTGCAGCCCTGTGTCCTTTAAAGAGGCAGACAGCCTCTAAGGGCCTGTTTTAAGTGTGCTATCCTCTGCAAAGCATGCGACATTGATTCCGTATCCACTGAACTCTGTTTAATTATATCTCTTGCTGGAGCTAAATAGCTCAGGTCAAAATGACTTTAGAGGTACCAACAGAGCTGAGAATAATCAATAAAACTGGAGCAGCGTTTGAGTGGTATTCTACTCAAGGGCCCAGAGCTGACTTGCAGATAGCATGTACATGTTCCGCCAATAGTCCCTTCTTTGTTTGCTTCATTACCAAAGTGCAAAACTAAAATTTTCTTTACATGCCCTCATTCTCTTCTACCTTTTCTGACTATTTGTGCTTTATGGCCATCTTAACATTTGATCAAAAAGATTCCAGCACAGGACAGGGCATTAATGATAGTATTTAACTCTCTCGTGAATGCCTCCTTTTCAGTTACGTGTATTTGGGGGTACAAAAAGACCAATACATCGCTGTTTACTCACAACAGTCAAACTCTCAAACTCCATGCCAGGTCAACATAGGCTACTTACTGATTAAAGGAATGTAAGTGTTGATGCCCCCTCTTCCTGACAGGGGCACGGCTGCATCGTTGCCTAGAGACACATCTGCTTGGAAGCTGGATGCTAAGTGTATTCAGGAAATGAAAAGGTGCAAAAAGATTACCAAGGAGTAGGAAAGTGAAAAATAATAGATTTATATATATATATATAAATAAATACATATGTAAATAGCACAAATGGAAAAATTAACTTAAATACTACCTGCATACAACTCAGGGCCATATACAGCTCCAACTACTGGGCTTAATTTCCAACCTGAAATGGAAGAGAGGACAGTGAGCAAATGTTTAAGACTACATGAGGAACAGACAGAAGGTAAAGGAGGGCTTCAGATGCTCTGGATTTGTTTTTGCCTGGTACCATCTTCTTTTTAGGATGCTGGTGGGTGTTTACATGAGAGGGTGATGATATTTTTGGACCTGACCCTCTTTAAGCAGGACTAGCACAGTGAAGGGATAATGAAGATTTGGTGGAGGGAGAGGCGGTAGGGGAAAGAGGAGGTGAGAAAAAAATTGGGAGGGAGGAAGGAAGGAAGATGGAGAGGGAATGAGAGAAGGAAAAAGAAATACAAATAAATCCTTGGGGTTTTGTACACTGTCTCTCACAGAACGGCTAAATGACCTAGTCCTTGTTTAGAAGAAGGGAAAAAGGCACAATATACGTAATTTGGTATCGCACTGTGATGCGCTGTCTTCTATATCATCTTGACATTGTTTATTACTCTAGCTGTTTTATTATAAAACAGTATCCTTTGACTGAATTAAAATCTGACCTGGACCTCTGAACTCCAGGTTCATTTATAGCATGCTAATGGTATTCTGGGTAAATGGAAATCTTTCATTGGGATTTCCCATTGAGATTTCACTGGAATTTATTTAACCAAGTCACCAAGGAGAGATATGCAATGATAAAATTCAAGGTATGTTCCTAACTTTGGTGCATGTCTTCTGAGATTTTAATTTATAAGAAGCATATTTACATTAATCAGACTTTTAAGCTAAATAATACAAGACCACTACAGAACATTAGTGTAAACATTTTAAGTATTTCTAAACAACATTAGGTTTGATGTCACTTTAATTTCTACATTTCCTTTTTTATATTTATAGGAATATGGTAAGTGGTTAAAAAAAAAAAGAGAGAAATGTTCTATTGCCCACTGATAGAGTAGCATTCTACAAGAAAAATCTTAATGAATATTTCTTGAATTTTACCATTTTATAAAATTTTTACAAATAAATAAAGCCATTTTATTTTTCTGAAAAATTGGCCCTTTGGTTTAATTCTTTTATAACATTGCAACATTGTGTCACTGCTAAGTTGCTTCAGTCGTGTCCGACTCTGTGCGACCCCATAGACGGCAGCCCACCAGGCACCCCAGTCCCTGGAATTCTCCAGGTAAGAACACTGGAGTGGGTTGCCATTTCCTTCTCCAATGCATGAAAGTGAAAAGTGAAAGTGCAGTCGCTCAGTCGTGTCCGACTCTTCGCAACCCCAGGGACTGCAGCCCACCAGGCTCCTCCGCCCATGGGATTTTCCAGGCAGGAGTACTGGAGTGGGGTGCCATCGCCTTCTCCGATTGTGTCACTGCTACTCTATAAATATGCGACTGGAAAGACGAAAAGGCCAATCACCAGATTTAAACGACTATAAGCAAAGACATTACTCAAGAGAAAACCCATTCATTTGGAATCATTCCAATCCCCCATTCATTATTTTATGTGCCTATAGGCATGCCTCTTCATTATTCTGCATGAAAATTTCAAAATTTGTCTTTAAATCCTACTGGAGTTGTAAAAGCACAAATATTCTGCATTGTTAGACAAGTCAGGAGACTCAAAGCCAGTAAGAACATGCTGAGAATTCACCAGAAGGCACCTAGCATGCTCTTTGCAGAATCTCTTTTTAACACAGCAGCTGAAGGTTTCTAAAGTCTGCCTCCAGTAGGCTTGAGTAGTGATTTAGAATAATATCAAAAAATGAACTTTTCCTTTCCTATCAGTGGCACTACTACTTAAGCACTCCCTTTAAATGCATACAATGGATGCACATGATAATAATGGAATATTGTCAACAAAAGCTTGAATATGTTTAATTTTGTACACTTTACAATGTATTTTTACGAGTGTTATGTCACTTGATTTTCACAAAACTGAAAAAGAGTGCTAAGATAGGCACCACTTCTGGGACAATGAGTAAATATCCATATTATATTTCCCTGGGCTTTATTTCCTGAAGAATAAGCTAAGAGGGCTGGATTTTGATGACTTCTAAAGAAGAGCCTGGTGGTGCTAAAATTCTGGCTGCCACTTGAGAGTGGTGTAAACAGAAATGGGTTAGGAAACTGGCCCACTGTCACAGAGTAAAATGGAGAGACAGATTAAACAGGAGAATTCCTTAGTCTTCTCAATTCCAGTCAGTAGCTCTGTCTGTCCCACTGGATCTAAAGGAAATCCGACATACTTTGCCTCTCCTTATTTTGTTTAAATTTGATTTTTTAAAAATCAAAATTGCAAAAACTTGTTTTTGTGAAGCAGTGAAAAGAAGAAAACAAAAGGTAACTTGGAAGGTGATGGTATCCCAAGATACACCACTAGTAAAATGACTAAGGAAAATGCAAGTTACGCTAATAAATGCAAATTATGCTATACTCCATCTGAAAAGCTGAGCTACACATATTTATTGAAGGCCAACTAATACATTTCTTCTTGACTTAAGACATTACCAGCACATACTGTCGTACTCTAGCAAAAGAGGGAGAAACTCTTCTTTTTACTCTAGATAAAATCTCATGCAGAACTCTAAAATATACAATAGTGAATGAGGTTCTTCAAAGTAGAGCCATGGGCCTCAAGACCCAGTCCATTCAGTTTTCTTTCCCCCCGAAAGATGGTCCTGTGGAACACAGTGTGCAAAACTACTCTTGTGCTACAGATTAAAATTATATCCTGTCTTACTCAGGCAACATGAATCTAGATTAACTTTGACAACCGAAGCAGAAGTTCTGTTTTTGTTAAACAAAATATTTGCAGAAAAATTCCCACTTAATGAGAAACATTTATAAAACTCACTACATAACATGTAACCATCAAATATAAAATATTTTTATTTTTACACAAACACATACCCCGTGGCTATTACCTCTAGAGCATTCCTTTAAAAGGAGAACAAGAGGTCAAGAATTATTCCACTCATGTTCAGATAAGTAAGATCTTGAACAAGCCTAACATATTACAAAGAACTTCAGCAGCTAAAAGAGGGTTATGAGCAGGAATCTCAAATGACATGCTCACACTATATAACATGGATTTTACTGAGACTAAGACTGTAATAATTAAAAAAACCAAAAAGGTAATTTATAAAAATTAACTCTGCCAGGTAAAAAAAATACTTCAATGTACATGAAAAAAATTGAAGACTGAAATCAAGAAAGTCTTTGATGTTTGTGAAAAGTTCATGTATCTATACAAGAATAGATGACATAAGTGACATTTTCCTGAAGATGATTCGTAACCTCTTACCATTTGCATATGGTGTGACCATCTTCTTATTGGTCATTACACGTGCTGTAGCATTATTCACCTACAGGTACAAAGTAGAAAGGGGGGGCAGGGAGGAAGGAGACCCCATTAGGGAACATGGAGGTGCTTATTCAATAACAAAGTATTCAGTTTACAATGCAAGTTTCAGAGATAATTTATTTAAATAATACAGCAATATAAAATATTAATATAGTGTTTTAATTAAAGTGTTCATTAAATGAGGCTAACAAGAGTAAAATACAGTTTCTTGGTCTTCAAATGGAAAACTAGGGCAACTTTACCACCCAGGACTCCAAAGAAAAAGTACATTTGCAAGTTCTTTGGAGATCTTTTAACAGAGAAGTCTCTGCACTGAGGAAAATACGGAAAAAATTGGAAAGAGCCCTGTTGGCATGTGAACTTTGAAGTTCATTAATAAAACAGAGGCTTGCTACATTGGTTCAGGAAACAGATTTACAGGAAGATAGGAGAAAAAAAATCTGTGGATCTGATCTGTTCTTATGTTTATCGTTGTTTACATGCTTGTATAAAATTTTACTGTTTGAAAAAAAAAAGTATAGGAACTTAGATTCCTATATTGATAGGCTTTAGGACTATTTTGAATTTTCTTGATTATGTGCCCTCCTCATTTAAAAAGAAAGTTTTCAGAAGGCTGTTAAATCAGGCACTTAAAAGAACTGAAAAAAAAATAAAGCTTTATGTTTCTTTTGTTTTATGGTACTCTCTACCCTCATTACAGAACTGCATAATTAAAGCATTCTCAGTGCTAAGGTAAGTAGGCATTATAAAGATGGTGCTGATAAACAAAAGATGAATGGGGCTTAGAAGCCAGGATCCTGTAGTCAGTCCAGTGTCAGAATCAGCTCCAAAGTTCTTGCAAGGAGGGTAGAGCCTTACCACAGAACCTGGTTATATACTATGTTGTCAGGTACATAGAAACAGACCAGTTTTTAAAAGAATTATAAAACATAAAAATTATACAAAATGTTTTATTTCACTCTGTGGATTTATATTATGTTAAATTTGAATAGCAATAAATTTGCTACCAAAAACTCCACCAATTGTAGGTGGAGTTGGAACCAAAAATGTTTTGTGTTTTTTTAAGATTTGTATAGTGATCACCTTCCTATGTGAGGAAGAGCTTGAAACTTCATTTACTCTAGTTTGCCCATAAAATCATATCAACATTTCACATTTAAAAAGAAAGAATGGGATACAACAATGATGAGACTGAGAGCATGCAGTTAAAAAACACACACACACAAATAAAAGAAAGAAAAAAAAACAATCAATTTTGGAAAGACGGGAGAAAGTGAAGAGCGAGGCTCTCACAGACAAGGATTAGAATGGGTCAAGAGCTTCTACTAGCTGCTAGAGCAGAAAGCACCCAAGCACTTAAAGGAAAAATGGCCAGAACCAATCAGAAACCACCAGTCAGCAAAGAGACCAATAGCTGCACAGAACAGAGAAGGGGCGGGAAGGACTAGGGAGGAGGATGGGAAGAGAGTGGGTCAGGAGAACAAAAAGCAAGGGAAGAGAACAGAGAAAGTCAGGAAGGCTGTCACGGGCAGGAGAGAGAGCTGTCAAGGGCAAAGAAGGGACAGTCATAGCTACAAACAGAGGTCTGGGAAAGAGGAAAAGGAGGAAAGGAAGTAGGGGCAGGAAGTGCATTAATAAAACCAGCCAAACTGGAGTTCAGTAACTCTGAGTAAGATGTGCAAGGGGAAAAAAATCACCATGACGTCAGTACTCAAACAGCTCAGACGGCTACAAAACAATATGTACATCCAGAGTCCAGGCGGCATTACTCAACAGCATTGAAAATAAAAGGGGGAAAGGAAAAGGAAGAGGAACAAGTCAAATCACATTTTGTAGTGTTAATGTGAGATGGCAGATGGACTTTTTCTTTCTTATTTGTTCGTAATTACATTTTTAAAAAGCTTCTTCTCTACTGCTTTGGTTTCACTTACCGCCAACGGGCACCATCGCCAGCATTGTGTATAGTTACCATGGAAAGAGTGAGTCAAGTGAAGGGCCCTAAATGCTAAACCATTGGAAAGGGAGGGGGGGGGAAAAAAAGCAAAATATGCAGACATCTTACTCAAAATGGTGGCTTTTATATTTCATACTTTTAAAAACTGGGAAAGGGGAAAGGAGCCAGTTAACCTTCACCGCGTGATGAAAAGGGCCAGTGAGCACCAGGTGGCCAACTCAGTCTCAGTTTTAGTACATGCTACAGGTGGCCACCCAACCCTCTGCTGGAGAATTTTATCCAGTAATTGCTGAAATTCTGGATATTAAATATATTTAAAAACCACATGAGTTTTGGATTCTTTCCTCCCCACCTCCCAACCTCTACTATCTTTTATTCCTTACTTATTACACGCAGGTGGAGGCAAACTGGACTCCCAAGAGAGAGAGGATACTGGCTGGCCCCTTGATTCATTACAGGACACATTTCTAAACTGGACAGTTTTTAGACGTTTTCAACGTTAGTTTTATTTTGGCCTGATTACAGGACTTCAGAGTCTCGCAAACCGAAGCAAAGGAAAAAAATCAAGAGAGTAGAAGGATGAACATCTCAGAGGAAAAAAGTAAATGAAATCAAATACATATACATTCGCACACAGGTAAATTGAAAGGAAAACCCCCAAACAATCAAAAAATGGGGGGGGAGGAGGATAGAAGTGTTACTTTTACAGCATTTTAGTGCAAGAAAGTGAAGGACACAGAGACACAATACACACACCACAAACAAGACAGGGTTCCAAATGTGAAGTAAGTGAGGCAATACATAAAAAGAGAAATAAAAATATAAACCAGAAGTTGAATTATTGAAGACATGCACCTCGATTTTACGGCCCTCTACCACGGTGCCGTGTAATTTCTCCCTGGCCCTGTCTGCATCAGCACTATTCTCGAAAGTTACGAACCCGAATCCCTGCATGCAGCGGGAGAAGGGGGGAAAACATGCACATCGTTATATTGAAGTACTCATTTCTTGGTAAATAGAAAAAAAAAAAAATCACAGTATGAAACTGACATCAGCAACAACTCAGCAATACTCTCCCAAAGTCACATTGTTGGTCCATGCATATTTTGTAAAGGGAAATGAAATCCAATAAAAGGATAAAGAACTATAGTAGTAGTGATAATAGTAATAATGTGATTAACAACAACAATAATAATAATGAAATAAAACAAAAAGCATGTGAGGCCAGACCAAAACTGAGGTATAGAGTTACTCGGGTCAAACTAGTCAACCGAGAACCTGAACATTTAAAAATAATCCTATCTTTCTCTTTTCATGCTGTTAATGTACATGTCCCTTTATCTAATACTAAAAAATAATCAAATCTATTACTCCTCAGCAACTTCTATATGAAGCTTGATATTTGGGTGCCAGCGTCATAAAATGACTTTGTTAGGAGGTCTAACCATTTTAGCTTCACTTGGCCTATGTCTTACAGCACCATCAATTCCTCTGGGAACGGAACAATTTAAGACATAGTGTGGATGTTTGATTCGTGGGTACTGGGTGTGGGAGAAGTGAGCACTCATGTTCGTCTAAGCAAATGAAAAGACCATTAGGCAGTGGTCGATTATAACTTTTCTTCAATGTGAATTTTAAACGAACAGATTGACACAAGAGTAAGAATATGTTCAGCTGGAGTTCAGAAACTGCTTATCCAGATCTGCCTAAATTATACATCTGTTGAAGCCTACTCAATGTGTTCATTTTTTTCCACATGTAGAGAGAAAAGGAATCATCAAAAGACAGTGGGAGTGAGATCTACTTGGTGACATGAACTGCGTACTATTCAGCAGGAAAGAATACCATAGAACAGCAATAGGATTAATTTATTTGTCCACCATAGACACTGGAAACAAACAAACCATGAGGCTTTCATTCGTCAGCAGAAAATGCAGGAGACCAGGGAGCTAACCCGCTTTACTCCTTTGTGTGTATGTGCGTGTGCTGTCGCTTCAGTCGTCTCTGACTCTCTGCGATCCTATGGACTACAGCCGCCAGGCTCCTCGGTCCATGGGACTCTCCAGGCAAGAATACAGGAGTGGGATGCCCTTTCCTCTACTTCCTTTGTTCACGCTATATCTGAAAAGCCACTCTGGGTCATCATCCTGCTACCAATTTCAACACCAGCAGGATTTACTATATACTGCAGGACTATTTCAAAAAGCACTTCATCAGCTTCATTCTAGGCGCCTTGTCCTTGTCTCGCTACTCAGCAACTATAACAATTTCTCAAGCTATTTTCCTCTGTAGAGCGGTAACTTCTTAGAGTTTTTGGAGACAGTCCTCATTTTTCAATAGCTTCACTGTCCCTCTAGCATTCTTTGAATATTCCATTGTAGGATAACCGGAACCCTTTATTTTTACTGAAGTTCTGCTTTGCTGCTTAATCCATGAGCACTCCTATATATATGACACATATTCTTAACTGAGATGGCCAGTAATGTGCACTGTTCGATAAGATTTTATAAAAGCAATTTCATCATTCCGAAGGATCTGATGACTCAGCATCTAAATGATTATACGATTGGGTAGCAATCCGTGGAGGATTCCAATGGATTACCTCCACCTTCAATCTGGATATCTAGAAAGTGAAATGCTAAGCTGAAAAGAATTTTTTTGTAAAAAATATGTAGCTTAGGATATAACACTATGGGTAATTTTAATGAAAAATGTTCCTTTAAAATGTATATGTGTTGAAAATATCAATGGGAACTCATTTTCAGAAACAAATTTTGATATCAAGATGTTATAGCCACTTTGACAACTCAAGTTGTACAAGGGCAAGCTACTAATTAATTATTCCATCTGTCACACTAGCATCTAAGGCAGGAAGCCAGTTCTCCAATCCTGGAGAGCCCTCCAATAGGAAAGTCAAATCTTTTAAAAAAGGTTGCAGGTTGTAATGAGGTTTTGTATCACATTTTAGAAGTACTATAAGCTGTAATTCAACTGTTTGTCACAGCCTCATACATTTGATACCTTCAGTTAAATTATAGTGAACTATAAATTATCTGATGTCCAACTAGCACCTAAGTTTTTAATTCTAGCACTGACTATCTGTATCTATATACCCATATACATACATACATACTTGTCTTTTAAATACACCCATGGGTAGAAAGGATTAACCTGTTGGTCTCCTTTTGAAGTAAAGACATGGAGTCAACCTGAGGTTAAGGACTCAAGCATCAACAAGGCCCAGAGCAACAGCAAGGTCTTCTTCCTTCTGTGTAGCTTTTTTTCTACAGCTAATGGTGAGAAAATTAGAAATTACACTTCAAAATCTAAGTTCTGAATTCCATTAACTAAATTACATTAGTCCTACAGTTTTTTAAATTTCTGCTTTCAAATCTAATTGTTAAATGTGTTCTATGATCCTCCTTTCTGTAATGTGTTGATGGGCCATCTGTGACACAGTGGCTGCATGGTATCATAAGCATTGGCAGCTCATGGTCAGCAAATGACAAAGTTTAACATTGAAGCCTACACGTGTAAGATTTTTTTCAATATGACTTTAGTATTCTGGAACAAAATTTCACTTTTAAATGCTTTTAAAATATTTTATAAGGAAAAGTACTTATAAACTAAAAGAAATTCTAATTAAGGTACCAAAGACTTAAAAATGAAGCCATCTTTACAGGCATATTTACTAACCTAAGAGGAGGAAGAAGGCCTTGTTGATAATTTTGGGATTTCTTGATAAGAAACACAGAGCTAAGAGGATTTCTTTCTTTCCTTCAAAGGTAAACAGACCTTGTGTCAGGCAGAGAAACAGCCCCCCAGCTGTCCATGTCCTAATCCCCTGTGAATGTGTTCCCTTACAGGGCAGAAGGGGTTTTGCAGATGTGATTAAATTAATGACCCTGAGATAGGGAGATGATCATGGATTATCCAGGTGAACCCGATGTAATCCAAGGGTGCTTACAAGTGAAAGAGGAAAAGAGGAGAGTCAGAATCGAAAGGCTGGGCTGGCCATTGCTGACTTTAAAGGTGCAAGGGAGGCTTACAGGCCAAGGAATGTGGGCTGCCTCCAGAAGCTGACCAAGGCAGGCAGTGGAGCATCCATCGCTTAGCGCCACCTGAAGGAAAACAGCCGCTGACACCTTGATTTTAGCCTAGTGAGACCCTCTTTGGACTTCCAATCTCCGGAACTGCAAGATAATAAATCTGTGTGGTATTAAGCTACACAGTGTGGCTTATTGTGTTTGTGATGATTTGTTCAGAAGCACCAGGAAATTAGGATACACTTCTCAGGATTAAGGTCTGTGATAAGGAAGGGGAGAAGCATCACCAGCATTTTTGGAGTATTGTTCTTAAGTACTTTTATCTTGAGTGGAAATTTCAAACAGGTGATTTTCCATCAACTCAGCTTCCTTCCTACCTGCTTATCTGTCACATTTACAATTTGGTTTTATGAATATTAACTCAAAGTTTGAAAAAAATTTAAAGTACTGCTCCTTTAATAAAATTTACCCATTTTTGAAAATGTGCCAGGAATTGAGCTAAGGATATTCACAGACTTATAATAAAGTTACTAACAGTAAAACTCGCTTCCACAAAATTATGCTTAATGTTTCTTTATTCTTAGAAATCTAATTCATATTAAGTCTGGTCATTTGGATCTCTTGTTTCGAAAAAAAAAATTCATACAATCATGTCTAAACCCAATGGTTTCCTTAGAAGAGCTTCAAAATGATCATACATTTATCAAATAGGAAAATGTAGTAACTCTCTGAATAATCACAAACTCTTAACAGGAGTAACTATTTAAGGTATGTAAGAAGATAAAGAACAGATAAACAAAAAGTAAAGTTTTATTTTTAATTAAAAAAATTATGTTGACACATTTGCTTGTACCAGAACTATCTGATAGAAATGTAACATAAGCCACATATATAATTTCAAATTTTCTTCTAGCTACAGTAAAGTAAAAATTTGTGAAATGAATTTCAATAATGTATTTTATTTAAGCCAGTATATATGACATAATTGTAACATGGCATCATTATAAAACCACTATTAGTGAGATGTTTAAGATTCTTTTTTTGATCTAAGTCTTTGAAATTGGCATTTATTTTATACTTAAAGCACATCCTCAATTTAGACTTGCCACATGTCAAATGGTCAGTATGGCCACTGCACTGGACAATACTCTTAACAAGGTTCTCGGCTTCCAAAGTTCTTCTATGTTAATAATTTAAACTTATCAGTGTTAATTCATGATTTAGCAGCTATCTTAGCTGTCTTTTGGAAATTAAGAGATGCTGTATTTATCAGGTGTATGGTGTGGTTAAAACTTCGACAGAGTGTGACAAAAATGTTACTATCTGCCTTGACATCCATTTGTCATCAAGGGCACACAGGAGCCGAATAACTGTTACCTTTTTAGTCTGGCCTCAGACTGCAATAAATAACAAGCAATAGGATGAGCATTGTAAAAATATCTTAAAATTTGTATAATCTTTGAATTTTTCCATCTCAGAAGAATGAGAAAGAAAATTTACCATGTAACTTTTAAGGGAGAAATCAAAAGCAGATGGTTCTCCTGGGTATGGCCAGAACACAGAAATTAAAAAATAAATAAAAGAAAAATAAAACTAAAACCCATAAAATGGTAACAAAAGAAAATAAACTAAGACTTTTGGAATTACATGCACTGTTAATTCAGTTTTAAATATAATGAAAACATTTCATTTCAGCATTACCCATCAAATTTTACCAAAAATCACAAACGCCTACTTAGTGCAATTTCAAAGACAGTCTTTCGACCATATTTAGAAATAAATAATTTCCCTTTGCATAAAATCAAGAGCCAGGGAAATAGGAGAGAAATTACAGCACACTTCTTATGTCTGAGGAATGGGAATAAACATTTTATCTTCCCAAACTCCAGTCTAAACTATAGCTTAACCCAAACCCAGATTCCCATCATTCCAGAAAGCCACCTGAGAGAAGTAATGAGAACACATTAACTAAAAATCCACTAGAAATCTCAATAATTGTTGCTGTGCTCTATTTTGCAGTCCTTTAGTGGACTTAATAATTGACACTGTCTGAGGAAGTGCAGAGCTTCTACACAGTCAGTATTTGTAAGACATGTCCCTTCAAAAGTGACAACTGTACTTCAAAGTGTGTTGACAAAACTCTATGGAAAATCTAAATGTTAGAATCTGTGTATTTCTTTTAAAATAAGCTTGATAATTATCACAAATGAATTGCTATAGGGCTGGGTGATGGTGAACAGGATTGTGGAAGGTCTGAATTTTAACAATGGAAGAAACTTTTGAAAAACTAGTCAGTCATTGAAAGTGTCTAGCAGACAGTACAAGGTCAAGAGTATTGGTTGTTGAACTAGGTGACCTTTAAGAGTTCTGTTTAAGATTTCTATGTGAGATTTCTATATTTTAAATGGCTAACCACCAAGAACCTACTGTATAGCAAAGGAAACTCTGCTCAATGTTATGTGGCAGCCTGAATGGGAGATGAGTTTGGGGAAGAATCGATACATGTATATGTATGGCTGAGTCCCTTCACTGTTCACCTGAAATCATCACAACACTGTTAACTGGCTGTACTCCAATACAAGAATAAATTATTTTCCTTCCAATAAAAAGAAGAAAAAAAAGATTCTACGTTAAGAAAATTGACTGGAAGGACATACATGAGAATATTGTGAATAATCTCATTAATGAACTATGTATGTCCCCCTTCTCATTAAACATCATGTTTTCCTTTTATAATGATTTTTTAAAGGGTGCTTTTTAAAAATTGTTACTTAAAGGATCTATGAGGAGAGTGAAAATATAATTTACTGTTCAAACTAAGACACTTTGAGGGAGAAATAGGACATTAACAATTATACTAAAACAACAGGTATAAATTAGAACAACTAGGTATAAACTAGGATATATGGCTGCTCTTGCCATACGTTATCTTCTTATTGTTTGTACTAATACTTTGTCATGACTGGTGAAATCTGGAGGATCAATAAAGCTATTCATATCTGTATAATCATTTTCTAGATTCTGAGTACATTAGTTAATTTTTTTCGTAGGGGTACCATTTTTCATCATATATCTTAATTGGACATTTTCAAAAGGATAGTCTATTCTTTATTTCAGTTAATCATAGAAAACTAAATACAGGTGACTTTGTCTGTACAAAAGAGTAGGGGGTAAAAGGAAGATTTAAAAAATCACATGAAATAATTTAAATAAATATGTATGTATATGCATGTTAATGAAATAAATTCATTTCATAACAGCCAAATTCAGAATATGCAGGTCAAAGGAGAAAAAAGGAAAGTAGTCAATAACAAAGAAGCAACTACTTTCTGGAACACAGAAATCCTACTGCCCAGGCAAGCTAGAAAGGTAGGCTATTGGTAGGCAGGGAAGAAACGGGCATGGCAGCAAAAGTGTTCATTTTGTTTTTAAAGGGGTATATTCACAAACCCGGGTCCAATATTCTCATAAAAAATAAGACATGGCAATAAAGAGATGCTCTTTGTCTTGCAGCCCACTTGGTTAAATATTGTTTTACATGTAAGTATTACTTATGTCTAAAAACTTGTCAGTTTTTCCATTATTGCTTCAGAAAAAGTTCAATAAAGCTAACTTCTGTATAGAAAAGCACTCTGTTAAAAGACTGAACAATTCTTAGCTAAATATGTAAGTTTCCTTTTCTCTGGTTCCTTCCAAGACATGTGGTAATTTTATAGTCAAGTCCAGACACAAAAGAAATGAGAAACTAAACTTAATTTACAAAAACCAAAGTACTCATTACTTTATCTTAGGTGGATCCCGGAAGAGGCATCTAGGTTTTGACTCCAAAATAAATCTCTATTAATAAGCCTATTCCATAAAAGAACTCTGGGTAACAGTTAAGAAGGGCAAAGGATGAAGACAGGTTTTGTATCAGTTCTGGAAGGCAGGTGCAAGGCAATTCTGAATTTTGTTCTTTAACACATTTTCCAATCAGTACGTAGTCTATCTCCCCTGCAGTAGCCCAAAGAAAAAGGGGCAGTGAGGACACAGCATAAGCTGAGAGAAGGAGCATATACTTTTAGATTCCCCAAAGAGAAAGGAAGGCTTGTGTCATTTTAAATGAAAACTACAGGGGAGAAGCAATTGAATTGGATAAATTAAAAAATTTTTGGTAGTAGGCAAATCCTTGAAGTCAGTGAAAGAAGCCTTAGAAAGATCAATTTCCTTTGCTTCACAAGAATTCAAATTATTTTCTTGGTAAGGAGCAAGTCCTCAATGCCTGATAGAATTTTATTGGGCTTCTGGCTGTTAGAGTCTAGCAAAGAGTATTTTAAGTGCATACACTTAAAACCAAAAACATTTAAACTACTGGTTTAGATAAACAATGTGGTCAATAATCTTCACCTATTTATTTCACATTCACGTGCTTCTCATCTCTAAACCATCGTCATTTTTCCACCTTGTATCTAAAAAGTTCACAAAAAATACAGCAATCTATACAACAAAAGCATAGAAATCCACTGTGAGCAATTACAAATATAAATTGTTTTACTGGTTACGGTTTGAACAGATTTCTCTTCAAAAATACTTACCAAGGTAAGTGCTGGAGAAAGTTCTGTATAGGCATATTAATCTTTAATCTTTTTTTGTTTTAACTGAAAACTAAAAGCTTAAGAGTATAATTACCTCTTTAATAATTAACAAATAAATTATTATAGTCAGAATTAAACACTTAGAGTGTTGATGCATTCTCTAAAGGAAGGGAATAATAATCATACATTTGTATTAGCACAGATGGGGGCAGAAAAGTATTAATATATACAACTCGGTAGGTATGTTATCAGTTCCCAGAGAATGGTGAACTTGGAGTAAGAAACTGAAGAGAGGCAAATATTAGCTCATTTATTCATTTCAGCTTTTCTCAAATTACATTCTTAGAGATTAAATCATAGCGAAGGGCTATGTTCAAAGTTTAGCAGAGATGACCACAGGAAAATTAATTAAAACAATTGGTCTAACCTAAAAGTGCAAGTAGAATGAAATCTAACAAGGTAAATATTTATAAGCCCGGCCCACATCTGACTGTGTCTGTGGTGTACAGTCCATCTGCTGAAGAGGAAGAAAACTCTCAAATAGAACTTTATGAAATTTGGTTCATCAAATATTTTTTCACAACACCACTTTACCATTCCCTCACTTCTAAAAGCGCTGCTGCTTATTTTAGGGAATAAAATTCTAAATCATACAGGTTGGGAATTTAAAATAGCAAACTACTAGGTAAATTATTATGCCCATTCTCACGTGAAAAGCTCCCAACTCATTTGTAACTGAACTAACGTGACTCTCAGCCTCAAGTCTTAGTCTTGAAGCTTGCGTCTGGGTATAACTTAAAGGAGGAAATCCACAGTGAATACCTGAATCTCTTCTCCCTGTGTTTAAGCTTTGTCAAAATTTCCTGAACAGAGAGAGCAAGTCAACTGGATAACTGAAATATTAAATTTCTTCTAAGTATGTAAATTTGAAGTTCCATTTTTCAAAGCTGAATTGTTCTGGTAGAATTCTGACTAGAATTCTCACAGAATTTAACTTCTTTCCTGTCATCTCTCTCTCTCATCCTTTATTATTTTTACTTTCCTGGCTGTGTCCACAGCATGTGGGATCTTAGTTCTCTGACCAGGGATGGAACCCAGGCACCCTGCAGTAGAAGCGTGGAGTTTTAACCACTGAACCGTCTGGGAAGTCCCTCTTTTGTCCTTTAAAATAAGAAGCTTAGGCCAAATTTAAATCTGAGAAAGAAATGGTGCCTCTGGCAGACTTTCTTCCTTACAGCCACACTCTCCCCTCAAACTTCTCACTTTTATCCCATCACTCTCCAATGTAAGATTTAGGAAAAAGTATGGACCCTTGGTGGTTTCTGTATAGAGGTAATCTAATCAAGCTAGATTGCTGGGATACTTTTTGCAGGCTTAAAACAACAACTTAAGTTTTCTGACTACTTACTATTTTAAATAAAACTAAAAGAAACCAAGCACACAATACTGAAATGGAGCTTACCTTAGAGCCACGTTCATTAAAGATTATTTCTACATCTAGGATTTTGCCAAACTGCTGCAGAGACAAAAATAAAAGCATTTACTTATGGTCAGCTTTTTTTCCTATATACTTTACTTTCTTCTGAAAAAAGAGGAGTTTTTTTCTTTTTTCCTTTATTTATTGGACCAATACCAGTTGATATTTCCTCATCATTGAGCTGATAGTTCCATCTTTTAAAATTCACTCACATATGCATCATCCACCTAAATACAGTGGAAGCTATTTTCAGAAGATATTCACAGTGTCACCCCATTATATGCTTCTTCACATGGACAAACTGGAGGTTTTCCTATCTGCAACTCTAAGTTTTGAAATGCTTGTTTTAAGAAGTAAATCCTAAGTAGAAAGATAAACTATCAAAGGCTGTTTTTCTTCCCTTTCTTTTTTAAAAAATTAATAAAAGTGACCATGTTCACTGACGACAAAAAAAAACACACAAAAAAACAAAAAAACCCAGAAAATATAGATTTAAAAAAAAGGAAAAGGGGGCACAGAAAATCAAGATCATCTTTAATCCCATCATCTTAACATTAAAAACATGTTTTAAAATGTTTGTATTTTGGCTGTGCTGGGTCTTCACTGCTGCCTGGGCTTTTCTTCAGTTGCGGAGAGTGGGGGCCATTCTCTAGTTGCAGTGGGCGGGCTCAGCAGTTGTGGCTCCTGGGCTCTAGAGCAAAGGTTCAACAACTGTGGCACTTAGTTGTCCTGTGGCATGTGGGATCTTCCAGGACCAGGGATCGAACCTGGGTCTCTTGCATTGGCAGGCGGACTCTTTATCAGTGAGCTACCAGTGAAACCCCATCTTAACATTTTGGTATCATCTTCCCAGCCTTTCCTTAGGCATGTGTGTGTTTGTATAAAACTATAGACATCTGACATACTATACATATTGCTTTTATTACTTTCCTTAAACTTAGTATACTTATATTTATAAATCTGAGTAACTTTCCAAATCAATAAATATATATTTGTATTATTTCTGTTTTCAAGCATACCAAACATTCATGGACATTATGAATGATTCTATTCATTTGCCACTTTATATGTGGCATGTGGGTTATCAGTTCCCCAACTAGGGACCGAACCTGTGCCCTCTGCTGTGGAAGCACAAGTCTTAAACACTAGACTATCAGGGAAGTCTCTCATCAAGAACCTCTGAAATAATAACTGTATCTTGTAATTAGTTAAGTATTTCAACATTAAGAAAATCAAACAAAGCTAAAAGCACAAAACCTAAATAACTATTGCTACATAGCCAAATAGCTGAGGAGGGGCATACACACACACAGTAATTATTTTGAGGAGAGGTATATATATAAGGTGACCAAACTATCTGTTTTAATCGATAACTGAATAAACTGAATTGAGGGATGGTAAGGGAATTATACATTTTAAGAAATCACTGACAACTGGTGTAGGCAGATCTTCAGTAGACAATATTTTTCTGCCTCAAGAGAAAACACACTTCTGACAGAAGAGGATGTACCCATTTTCACAGACGTCCAGAGATTACGGTTCCATACCATCTCTGATAATGCAGTAGAGAATCTAATAACTCATACTCCTGGGAAGTTCCTTCTTAAATGTAACCTAAATTCTTTATGTTGCCCCTTATATTTTCTGTTGCTCTTCTTTCTATAGAGCTGGAAAACAGCTGGCTACCATTTTCTGTCAAAAAGCTCTTTCAGGGCTTCCAGAATATCATTAAATCTCAACCATGACCTTGTATTTGGTATAGAAAACACTTCCAGGAAGTTGTCTGTAAGTGACAGAACTCTGCTCCAGGGTCTCGTCACCTGGAAGTGGCCACAACCAAGACGTAGACAAGGGTACCTGCTTTTCTGACAAAAATTCGACTGCCACACAAATATTCAGGGAAAAAGACCCCAATCATTTCTTATTCCTAGTTCAAGTTAAGAGTTTGATCAAATTAAGACAGGCAACAACATATTAGTCCAGAAAAAAATTAAGGTTCTCAGCAGCCATTCACTTTTGAGTGATTTTGGGAGGAAGTAAAGCTGGAAGAATGTGTCAGGTAACAAACTAACCCTGTATACATGATTTGAGATCACAGATATTATTTCATTTAATTCACTGCCCTTGAAAGGCAGGAATTACTATCTGGTCTTGATTTTAGCACCTGAAGTCTCACGTCCCAAGAAATCCCTCAGTCCCAGGCAAACTCAGTTCTACGGTCACCTTACGTATGTGAGAACTTGCAAGGCTAATGTCCAGAACAGGCCGGGTGATGGGAATGTTTCTAAAGGGTGATGAAAATACTGACTGAGCTTACAATCCTCAGTGTATTTGTAGTTTTACCCTAAACTATCAATACTAACGACAAATTAGACATTGGCAGATTATATTTTCATTGAAAAGCCAATAAAAGGACTTCAGAGACTTACCCCAAACATCTGCCGGAGGTCAGGGTCCCGGAAGCGGAAAGGAATATTAGAGACATGCAGTCGTTTAGGGGTAGATTTACTTTCTGAATTTTCACTATTTTGTGTCTGTGACTGCTGGCCGTCTGTCTGTGCGCCTCCTTCTGTCTGCTAAGCAAAGAAATAAACAACATTAAGGAAAAAATAAATACAATTATTTCACAGGAATTACATAAAATAAGGTCCTTTCCCATCCTGATCATTTTCAGTGTGTCTTTAAGCCAAAATTACAACTGTCCCTTCAAAGAGAAAAAAAAAACACAAGATGTTATCTATGTTGAAAATGCTATCAGTTCAGTTCAGTTCAGTCGCTCAGTCGTGTCTGACTCTTTGCGATCCCATGAAATGCAGCACGCCAGGCCTCCCTGTCCATCACCAACTCCCGGAGTTCACTCAGACTCACATCCATCGAGTCAGTGATGCCATCCAGCCATCTCATCCTCTGTCGTCCCCTTCTCTTCCTGCCCCCAACCCCTCCCAGCATCAGAGTCCTTTCCAATGAGTCAACTCATCGCATGAGGTGTCTAAAGTACTGGAATTTCAGCTTTAGCATCATTCCCTCCAAAGAAATCCCAGGGCTGATCTCCTTCAGAATGGACTGGTTGGATCTCCTTGCAGTCCAAGGGACTCCCAAGAGTCTTCTCCAACACCACAGTTCAAAAGCATCAATTCTTCAGCACTCAGCTTTCTTCACAGGCCAACTCTCACATCCATACATGACCACTGGAAAAACCATAGCCTTGACTAGACGGACCTTTGCTGGCAAAGTAATGTCTCTGCTTTTGAATATGCTATCTAGGTTGGTCATAACTTTTCTTCCAAGGAGTCAGCATCTTTTAATTTCATGGCTGCAATCACCATCAGCAGTGATTTTGGAGCCCCCCAAAATAAAGTCTGACACTGTTTCCACTGTTTCCCCATCTATTTCCCATGAAGTGATGGGACCAGATGTCATGATCTTCGTTTTCTGAATGTTGAGCTTTAAGCCAACTTTTTCACTCTCCTGTTTCACGTTCTTCAAGAGGCTTTTTAGTTAGTCTACAAAAAATTTAGGTTCTTGCATATTTATAGTATGTTAGTAAAATGGGAGATAGAAGAAAAATGAAATGACTTGAAATATCACATGAAAATACATTAGGAAAACAAGATATAAGAGAAGTACATTATTCCTAGACTCTGCATCACTGACTCAATGGACGTGAGTTTGAGCAAACTCTGGGAGATGGTGAAGGACAGGGAAGCCTGGCGTGCTGCAGTCCGTGGGGTCACAAAGAGTCAGACACGACTGAATGACTGAACAACACTGTGAAAATAAAGAGTTTGTTATGAAGATTCTAGCATTTCTGGTTCATCATTTCAGGATATAAGGGAATATTTTTATATTTCATTCCCTCTAGTAGTTTCGGAGTTTATGGCTACTAGGTTACCAACGTACTCTAATATCATTTATTAAGAAGAGATCCCTAGTGACCAAGGGCATTCTGCTTGAAAACTGAAGAAGCTTCTTAATATGAAACCAATCTGTACTTCCCAATTTATGCACTCACTGCTATTTTAGTAGAGGGAACATTCCTTCTGTAGCTCAGAGCAAAGCTGAATTTATAGTCTGTCGGGAAAGGCTTGAAGGGACCCTGATGAATCTACTACACACAAATATATGCTAGGTTTGTATATATCAGCAGTGAAAGAATAAGGAGGAGTGTGGGTATGCATTTTTGTTTAATTTTTTATGGGTTAATCAATGACTAACAATGTTGTGTTAGTTTCAGTTGTACAGCAAAGTGATTCAATTATACACATACATTTATCTATTCTCCAAATTCTTTTCCCATTTAGGTTGTAACATAATATTGAGTTGAGTTCCCTGTGGTATACAGTAGGTCCTTGTTGGTAATCCATTTCACATACAACAGTGTGTACATGTCAATCCTAAATTCGTTATGGGTGTGCATTTTTAATCTTGAATCTCCTTGGCAATGTCTTCAGTTCAGTTCAGTCACTCAGTCGTGTACAACTCTTTGTGACCCCGTGAATCGCAGCACACCAGGCCTCCTTGTTCATCACCAATTCCCGGAGTTCACCCAAACTCATGTCCATCGAGTAGGTGATGCCATCCAGCCATCTCATTCTCTGTTGTCCCCTTCTCCTCCTGCCCCCAATACCTCCCAGCATCAGAGTCTTTTCCAGTGTATCAACTCTTCGCATGAGGTGGCCAAAGTACTGGAGTTTCAGCTTCAGCATCAGTCCTTCCAATGAACACCCAGGCCTGATCACCTTTAGGATGGACTGGCTGGATCTCCTTGTAGTCCAAGGGACTCTCAAGAGTCTTCTCCAACACCACAGTTCAAAAGCATCAATTCTTTGGTGTTCTTCACAGTCCAACTCTCACATCCATACATGACCACTGGAAAAACCATAGCCTTGACTAGATGGACCTTTGTTGGCAAAGTAATGTCTCTGCTTTTGAATATGCTATCTAGGTTGGTCATAACTTTTCTTCCAAGAGTAAGCGTCTTTTAATTTCATGGCTTCAATCACTATCTGCAGTGATTTTGGAGCCCAGAAAAATGAAGTCTGACACTGTTTCCCCATCTATTTGCCATGAAGTGATAGGACCAGATGCCATGATCTTCGTTTTCTGAATGTTGAGCTTTCAGCCAACTTTTTCACTCTCCTCTTTCACTTTCATCAAGAGGCTTTTTAGTTCCTCTTCACTTTCTGCCATAAGGGTGGTATCATCTGCATATCTGAGGTTATTGATAGTTCTCCCAGCAATCTTGATTCCAGCTTATAGGCATGTGTTAATTTAATTCCTTTTCAATAAATCCTCAAAAAAAACACTATGCTGAGAAATACTTTTGACAAATATTTAACTGGTGTGATATACTTCAAGCATTCAAATAATATTTACTCTGAAGTATTAATCTGACAATTCAAGAACCTTATGTTTTTAACTATTCCCTATGAAGTGCACGCCAAACTGGATAGCTTGCTAAGATAATTTAATTAACATATTTTTTAAAACAGGAGAGGAACCTGCTGTTCTTATTATCTCAACTGAAAGAGCACTGAGAAACTCCAGCAGATTCTGGGTGACATGGAATGGAGTCCCCTCCTCTACTTTAACCTAGTGTTCAGCTAAAAGAAACTAATCAGAGATACTGCTGGCTCAGAGATGTTTGCAACCATCTTGAAATGAAGTCTGAGACTTTATAAAGGATAATCAGGAATGTACTCCAAATGAACACCAGCTTTTCAAGTGTCAATCTAAGGGATGGCAGCTTTTCTTTCCTATTCAGGCTTTGCAGATGGCTTCACTGTGCCATGATTCACATGTTACAAAAATAGCAGAAAAGGGAAGAGCTGTATACAAAGCCATGTTCTGCGAAAGTGCAAGGTTTTTAGTCCTCAATCTGGGCACAGTGCAGACTAAACAAAACACATTCCACTCAAAGATGAAACTCACTTAGTTACTAAAACAGCATCACGGATGCCAAAGCAACTAGCACAAGCATCAATTACAACTGATGCTCATTTGAGCATCTGCCAACTTGCCTCTCACATATCACAGCTGGATCACATAAAACTCTTTCTTCAACCAGTTTCTAGGACCACCAGATCTGAACTGCAGGTGAATTACTCTGAGAAAAGTAAAAAAAAAAAAAAAAGCTGATAAAACTTCAAAGTACAGTTCTATAATTTAATGCAGTCCATGTAGTCTGTAAAAGAGTATGTAAAGTGGTAGGATAAATGAAAACTAATCATTACTTCCAAGTATGTTGCCTGAGGTCCTTATTTGTGGTTCTTGACAATTCTTTTTTTTTTTTTTTAACAGTCCTGAAGATACAACTTATGAAGAAGCCAGATTGGTTAATTTTCCAGCCTTGTGGTAATTACCTAACATTATTCAAAGGTATGAAATCTTTAATTCTCAGAAAACGTGGCAAGTAGAAAAAGTAAACCCATTATTTCCAAAATCTTAAGCCATCTGATTTTAAATACATTTACAAATGGAAGTTTAACATATCTAGCTACAAATACATAAACCATAAGCCTACAGCTGCATGAGTTTTCACAAAGAAAATACACTCCTGCAACAGCATCACTACAAAGCTAGTGGAGGTGATGGAACTCCAGTTGAGCTATTTCATAAAATATGATGCTGTGAAAGTGCTGCACTCAATATGCCAGCACATTTGGAAAACTCAGCAGTGGCCACAGGACTGGAAAAGGTCACTTTTCATTCCAATCCCCCAAAATGCTCAAACTACCGCACAATTGCACTCATCTTACACGCTAGCAAAGTAATGCTTAAAATTCTCCAAGCCAGGCTTCGGCAATATGTGAATCATGAAATTCCAGATGTTCAAGCAGATTTTAGAAAAGGCAGAGGAACCAGAGATCAAACTGCCAACATCGAAAAAGCAAGAGAGTTCCAGAAAAACATCATTTCTGCTTTACTGACTATGCCAAAGCCTTTGACTGCGTGGATCACAAGAAACTGTGGAAAATTCTGAAAGAGATGGGAATACCAGATCACCTGACCTGCCTGTTGAGAAATCTGTATGCAGGTCAGGAAGCAACAGTTAGAACTGGACATGGAACAACAGACTGGTTCCAAATAGGAAAAGGAGTACGTCAAGGCTGTATATTGTCACCCTGCTTATTTAATTTATATGCAGAGTACATCATGAGAAATGCTGGGCTGGATGAAGCACAAGCTGGAATCAAGACTGCTGGGAGAAATATCAATAACCTCAGGTATGCAGATGACACCACCCTTATGGCAGAAAGCGAAGAGGAACTAAAGAGCCTCCTGATGAAAGTGAAAGAGAGTGAAAAAGTTGGCTTAAAGCTTAACATTCAGAAAATGAAGATCATGGAATCTAGTCCCATCACTTCATGGCAAATAGATGGGGAAACAGTGGTAACAGTGGCTGACTTTTATTTTTTTGGGCTCCAAAATCACTGCAGATGGTGATTGCAGCCATGAAATTAAAAGACGCTCACTTCTTGGAAGGAAAGTTATGACCAACGTAGACAGCATATTCAAAAGCAGAGACATTTCTTTGTCAACAAAGGTCTGTCTAGTCAAGCCTATGGTTTTTCCAGTGGTCATGTCTGGATGTGAGAGTTGGACTGTAAAGAAAGTTGAAAGTGAAGTCGCTCAGCCGTGTCCAACTCTTTGTGACCCCATGGACTACAGCCTACCAGGCTCCTCAGTCCATGGGATTTTCCAGGCAAGAATACTGGAGTGGGTTGCCATTTCCTTCTCCAGGGGATCTTCCCAACCCAGGGATGGAACCCAGGTCTCCCCCATTGTGGGCAGACGCTTTACCATCTGAGCTACGAGAGAAGCCCCAAAGAAAGTTCAGTGCTGAGGAATTGATGTTTTTGAATTGTGGCGTTGGAGAAGACTCTTGAGAGTTCCTTGGACTGCAAGGAGATTCAACTAGTCCATCCTAAAGGAGATTAGTCCTGTGTGTTCATTGGAAGGACTGATGTTTAAGCTGAAACTCCAATACTTTGGCCACCTGATGCAAAGAGCTGACTCATTTGAGAAGACCCTGATGCTGGGAAAGATTGAGAGCAGGAGGAGAAGGGGATAACAGAGGATGAGACGGTTGGATGGCATCACCGACTCAATGGACATGAGTTTGGGTAAACTCCAGGAGCTGGTGATGGACAGGGAGGCCTGGTGTGCTGCAGTCCATGGGGTTGCAAAGAGTCAGACATGACTGAGCTACTGAACTGAACCATCAGATTAGGTCAAGCCACAGAACTCCGAAAGCACCCATGGGCCCCACTCTAGTCCCCACTCCCCTGCCAAAGTATCACCAGTATTCTGACTTCTAACTCCACAAATTAGTTCTGTTGTTTTTGAACTTACAAAAGAAAAAAAAAAGAAGGAATGACACTGTATGTACTTTTTTGTGTCTGGCTTCTTTTACACATGGTAATACATATACTGTTGTAAATTTTATAAACATACAGAATTTTTATCTGAGTGGCTTCCAGTTTTTAGCTATTATGGATAATGTTCCTATAAATATTCTTGTTATAGGTCTTTGCATGCATAGGAGCAGGCATTTCTGTTGGATGAAGACATCTAAGATTGGATTTGTTGGGTCAAGGATATATCTTAATTCAGCCTTCAAAGTTATTGTCAGTTTTGCAAAGTGGCTGCATTAACTTACACTCCATCAATGGTGTATACAACTTCTAGCTGTTCTTAGTAACTTTGTCTCATTTTAACTATTCGGGTGGGAGGTAGTGGCATCCTACTGTGGCTCTCACTTGCTTTCTTCTCTTTCAGCCTCAGACCTTTTCTTCTCTCCACTTCTATATTTTTGAATTTTGTTGAAAAATGAGAATTCCCTGTAAAACAATAGCTATTAAAAAAAAAAAACACAGCAAAGAGATACTTTTTGGCTCAGATGTTAGCAACCACCTTGCGGAGTCTGAGGAATAGAAAGATGGCCTAAGTAATGGAGCAAGGACTTGAATACAAGCAGCCTGGCTCCAGAGTATATGTTCTTAATCACTACTTCATAGTATACTTCACATGTATTATTTCCTTCTAATCTCACAGTAATAAATCAGGCAGGTACTGTTGCTGTTGTTTAGTTGCTGAGTTGTGTCTGACTCTTTCGGGACCCCATTGGCTGTGGCTCACAAGTCTCCTCTGTCCATGGGATTTCCCAGGCAAGAATACTGGAGTGGGCAGCCAATTCCTTCTCCAGGGGATCCTCCCAACCCAGGGGCCGATCTACACTGGCAGGCGCGTTCTTCACCACCGAGCCATCTAGGACGCCCATCAAGTACTATCACTGTCCTCCAATTGACAGAGGCACGAACAGGAATGGCGAAGTTAAATTTATTGCCCAAGGTCACAGATCGAGTGGCAGTGCAGGAGTCAAAACTAGGAGCCCAATTTCATATGCTAAACCACCCCTTTTTAGCACTGCACCCACGCTCACCTTTTTTCTCATTAGATTGGAAAACATACTCCACTTTCTCAGGAACCCCACCTGAAGGAGCAAGGTTTCTCCTGGAGTGGAGGCAGGCATGAGGTTATGGGCCAGGGAAAGCTATTCAAGAGGTGATGTGACTTGAGGGAACAGGAGCAGGTCAGACCATGAAAGGAAGGAAAGAAACAAGCAAAGGCACACTGACATTTATGAAAGAAAAAAGTCAGAGAACTACTAAACTGATACTCAAAGGGGCTGAAAAGATTTCTGTACATAGTGGAAATAGGAAAGTGAAATAATACACTGAATATAGTTAAATGAGACACTTCCCATTTGTCATTCTCAACTTTAAGTTTACTTCACTATAGATTACTAATTGTTGAAATACACAAATCAGAGCAAAGGCAAAGAAAAGTTTAAACCGTTCTGAGAAAAATCTCAGTCAATGCAGTGCTGTTTTGCTTTATTTTCTATTGTTAGCTGCTGAGCAACTTTACTAACTATATAAATAATCTTCCGAGGTTCTGTTTCTCTCTTCTGTTTTCTGATCTAATTGATTCATGGGGCAGAGGATGCAATGGAAAAGGCTGGAGTCCATGGACTGTTTACAGTGAGGCCTGACAGTGGTCCTGATGGATGTCACCATGTGACTAAAAGCCTATATATCCACTCTCCAGACATCCTGGCCTCCTCCCCAGCAAGGGACACTCTACTTGAGGGCAAGCCAAGGGCACGTGACACTGAAGAGCAAATCAGATTTTTAAAGCCTCATTCAAGAAATGAGGACTAAAAAAGTTTTAAATAAACTTTAAAAATTCTTATAACTAGAAAATGGATTTACCTTTCTGACTCGCCTATGAAACAATGGAAATATATTTTAACTATTTATACATTGTGAACAAATGTTCTATTATGGACTGAGAAAGAACCCTGGGGAATACAAGATGAAGTAGTACTTTCTAAGTCTGCTTTTGAACTGTGGTGTTGGAAAAGACTCTTGAGAGTCCCTTGGACTGCAAGGAGATCCAACCAGTCCATCCTAAAGGAGATCAGTCCTGGGTGTTCATTGGAAGGACTGATGTTGAAGCTGAAACCCTAGTACTTTGGCCACCTGATGCGAAGAGCTGACTCATGTGAAAAGACCCTGATGCTGGGAAAGATTGAGGGCAGGAGGAAAAGAGGACTACAGAGAATGAGATAGTTGGTTGGATGGCATCACCGACTCAATGGACATGAGTTTGGGTTAACTCTGGGAGTTGGTGATGGACAGGGAGGCCTGGTGTGCTACAGTTCATGGTGTTGCAAAGAGTCAGACACGACTGAGCAACTGAACTGAACTGATCACATACTACATAATCTGCGATACTAAGGAATCTCTTGATTAATTCAGGAATAATATTTTGATTTATGGACTATCTATTTTCTTCAATTTTTATAATGTCTTCATTTCTTATTTCCACCTCTGTGAGGATGAAGGGGAAGAAAAAGAAAAGAGGACATTCAATTTAGCAAAGTTTCTTGAGAATCTGATTCATGTCCTAACCATCCCAGTTTAATGACAGTTTGGGTACAGAATTCTAGGTAGGGGGAAAAAAATCCTTTGGAATTTTTAAAATAAGTTAAAACTTTTGTAATTAGTTTGTTTTTGGCTATGCTAGGTCTTCGTTGCTGTGCATGGGGCTTCTCTGACTGTGGTGTATGGCTTCTCACTGCGGTGGCTTCTCTTGTGGAGCATGAGCTCCAGGGTGTGTGGGCTTCAGTAGTTGTGGTGCTCGGGCTTAGCGGCCCTGAGGCATGTGGAATCTCCAGACTAGGGATTGAACCTGTGTTCCCTGCAATGGCAGGCAGATTCTTAACCCCTGGAACACCAGGGAAGTCCATCCTCCTCCAGAACTGTGAAGGTAACTCTCAACTGCAGCCGAGCTTCCAGTGCTGATGTTGAGAGATCTGGACACTGTGACTCTGTCTCCCTGTCTGTGACTTTTCCCACTCTCCCTCTCTGGTTTGTATACTAACCAAATATACCCAGTGCTCTTAAAATTTCACAGTGATGTGCCTTAATGTGGGTTTATTTCAGCCTATTTTTCTGAGGTCTCTTTTAAGGTGGAAATTAAGATCTCTCAGTCCTGGACCTTTTTTTGTATTACTTTGCCGATGATTCCCACTCTATGTCATTTTGTCTCTCTTTCTGAAACCTGTATTATTAGACACTGGATCTTCTGAACTGATCCTCTAATTTTCTTATTTCTTGTATTTTCCATCTCTCTGTCTTTGGCTCTGTTTTCTGGGATACAGGTCCTTAATCCCTCATCTGAAAACTTTGAGTCCATATGTATATCAGAATTCAGAATTTTTAGAAAGGCAATAATGATTTAAACCCATATATAACATTATCAAAGAGACGTGAGGCAGTGGTATTTCTGTAGCAAAATGTAAGCATATTCATATAAATGTGATAAAGACTGTACATAAAGTTGTGTGCTTTACTGTAATCTTTTTTTGATTTTTAGGACTTTACAGATTTTGGAATTGTGGATAAGAGACCAGAGACTTCTATATCTTCTATCTCATCTTTCAATGCTCCAATAAAGTTTCTTTATTTTGTTACCATGCTTTTAATTTCTAGGGCACGTTTCTCTTCTCTGAATCTCCCATTCCCCAACTTCCTTTTTAAAATTATATTTATTTATTGGGTCTTTGTTGCAGTGTGCAGGCTCTAGAGTGTGTGGACCCCCTAGCTAGGATGCACAGACTTAGTTGCAGTATGTAGGATCTAGTTTCCTGACTGGGGATTGAACCAGGGCCCCCTGCGTTGGGAATCTTAACCACTGGGCTGCCAGGGAAGTCCCCCACCCCTTTTAAACTAGCATTTCATTCTTGTTTAGATAATGCATATCTTCCCTTATTTCTCTGAGGATATCAAATATTGTTTTTGATGGTTTTTGAGGAGAAAGGGGATTCTCTTTCTTCCAAATTTCTCTTTTTTGTTTTTATTCACTGTCTTCCATGGTGAGGTTTTTCCCATGTATCTGGTAATCTTTGGCTGCCTTGTTTATAATTAAGAGCTGAAGGGAGAAAGGTAGCTAATAAACTAATTAGAAGTTCTGAGTGGGTGGGATGGAGGGGCTTGAGACGACTTTGTGTTCATTCTAGGTTCAGTTAGGTAAGCAATTTTTTGAGAAACCCCTTGATTTGTACATCTTTAGGTATTTCCTCTTGAGTTAGGTTTTCCAGAGAAGAGTTTTCCAAATCTTCTAACTAGAGTCATGTTTCTGAAACTCAAATTTTTGTAGTATAAACTGAATCACTTGTCAACTTTCCCTCACTACTGGCCTAGTGATAAATTCATTTTGGGCTTATTCAGTTAGTTGCTAATTGGCCATCTGCTTTCTAGCTTCAAAAATTATTAATTCTCTTGTTCTTATTTTTTATATTTCTGAAAACACACAGACACAAACAGCATTTACGGCAGTTTTTGAAGAAGCATTAGATGGATGTATTCAAGAGTAACCTGAAATTAATAAGTGTTTTAAATAAAATCTTGTAATACGATATGTACATATTTTATTGAAGGCAGCAAAATAGGGCAACACAGCCTATATTTGCTTTGAGCTGACTCCTGTACAATACTTTGGGAAACATGTATTGCTTTAGAAAATAATCTTAGTATCTCAAGAAGGAAGAGCCTTATTACAGCCCTTCTCCAATGAAAGGTTGAGGTAGAATGAAGGCCTCAGAGACAAGACACTGTTATCAGTTAATAGCAAATCTATAAACACAAGATTTTTTCCTTTCTTTGTTCTTTAGATCAAAGAACTAAGAACTACTTCAGATATAAGCTGAGGATGATTAAAACATTTTGGGATGGCACTTCCCTGGTGGTTCAGTGGTTAAGATTTTGCCTTCTAATGAACGGGATGCAAATTTGATCTGGAGAAAGCAATGGCACCCCACTCCAGTACTCTTGCCTGGAAAATCCCATGCACGGAGGAGCCTGGTAGGCTGCAGTCCATGGGGTCGCTAGGAGTCAGACACGACTGAGCGACTTCACTTTCACCTTTCACTCTCATGCACTGGAGAAGGACATGGCAACCCACTCCAGTGTTCTTGCCTGGAGAATCCCAGGGACGGGGGAGCCTGGTGGGCTGCCATCTCTGGGGTCACACATAGTCGGACATGACTGAAGCGACTTAGCAGCAGCAGCAGCAGGGGAGCTAAGATCCCTCAAGCCTCCTGGCCAAAACCAAAACATAAAACAGAAACAATATTGTAACAAATTCAACAAAGACTTTAAAAAGGTTAACATAAAAAAAAATCTTTAAAAACAAAATACTGTGGGATAAGGAGACATGACAACTTATTGCAATGTGGGATCCTGGACTGGATTCAGAACAGAAAACTGGTGATTAAATAAGATCTATATTTTACCTAAAAATATTGTACCAATATTTCTTATTTTCTGATTATGAAAGATGTTCATATCAGGGGAAGTTAGGTAAACAGTACTCAGAAACTTTCTGTACTATTTTTACAACTTTAAGTCTAAAATTATTTCAACAGTTTTTTAAAAAAGAAAAATAGATTTTTGGTTTGTCAGATTCTAAACCCTACAAAATATTAGAACATGGCAAAGAATGTTTTGTTGGTTTACTGATTATTGTTGCTGTTCAGTGGTTAAGTCATGTCTGACTCTTTGAGACCCACAGACTGCAGCACACCAAGCTTCCCTGTTCTGCACTCTCTCCCAGAGTTTACTCAAACTCAAGTCCATTGAGTCGGTGATGCCGTCCAAACTCATCCTCTGGCGTCCCCTTCTCCCACCTTCAATCTTTCCCAGCATCAGGGTATTTTCCAATGAATCAGTTCTTCACATTAGGTGGCCAAAGTATTGGAGTTTCAGCTTCAGCATCAGACCTTCCAGTGAATATTCAGGACTGATTTCCTTTAAGATAGACTGGTTGGATCTCCTTGCTGTTCAAGGGGCTCTCAAGAGTCTTCTCCAACACCACAGTTCAAAAGCATCCAATTCTTCTGCACTCAGCTTTCTTAACAGTCCAACTCTCACATCAATACATAACCACTGGAAAAACCATAGCTGTGACTACAGGGACCTTTGTTGGCTAAGTAATGTCTCTGCTTTTTAATATGCTGTCTTTCCTTCCAAGGAGTAAGCATCTTTTAATTTCATGGCTGCAGTCACCACGAAATTAAAGATTTTGGAGCCCCCCAAAATAAAGTCTGTCACTGTTTCTATTGTTTCCCCATCTGTTTGCCATGAAGTGATGGGACTGGATGCCATCTTAGTTTCCTGAATGTCGAGCTTTAAGCCAACTTTTCCACTCTCCTCTTTCACTTTCATCAGAGGCTCTTTAGCTCTTCTTTGCTTTCTGCCTTAAGTGTGGTGTCATCTGCATATCTGAGGTTATTGATATTTCTCCTGGCAATCTTGATTCCAGCTTGTGCTTTATCCAGTCCAGCATTTCTCATGATGAACTCTGCATGTAAGTTAAATAAGGGTGTTCTCTTGATAAGTTAAATAACCAGCATATTCTCTTGACAAAACCCTGTTAGCCTTTGACCTGCTTCATTTTGTACTCCAAGGCCAAGTCCTTGTTCTTCTGGGCATCTCCTGACTTCCTACTTTTTCATTCCAATCCCCTATGGTGAAAAAGACATCATTTTTGGTGTTAGTTCTAAAAGGTCTTGTAGGTCTTCATAGAACTGGTCAACTTCAGCTTCTTTGGCAGCAGTGGTTGGGGCACAGACTTGGATTACTGTGATGCTGAATGCAAACAAACTGAGATCATTCCGTCATTTTTGAGACTGCACCCAAGTACTGCATTTCGGAGTCTTCTGTTGACTATGAGGGCTACTCCATTTCTGCTAAGGAATTCTTGCCCACAATAGTAGATATAACAGTCACCTGAATTAAATTCACCCATTCCCATCCATTTCAGTTTACCGATTCCTAAGATGTCAATGTTCAGTCTTGTCATCTCCAGCTTGACCACGTTCAATTTACTTCAATTCATGAATCTAATATTCCAGGTTCCTATGAAATATTGTTTTTTTTACAAAATCAGATTTTACTTTCACCACCAAACATATCCAAAATTGAGCATCATTTCCACCTTGGCCTAACTGCTTCATTCTTTCTGGTGTGCTCAGTCCCGCAGTCGTGTCCAACTCTTTGCGACCCTACAGACTGTAGCCCACCAGGCTCCTCTGTCCATAAGATTTTCCTGACAAGAATTCTGGAGTGGGTTGCCATTTCCTCCTCCAGGGAATCTTCCCAACCCAGGGACTGAACCTGTGTCTCCTGCGGCTCCTGCATTCGCAGTTGGATTCTTTACCACTGAGCCTGCGGAGAAGTCCTATTCGTTCTCTCTAGAACTGTCAGTAATTACCTTTGCTGTTCCCCAGTAGCACACTGGACACCTTCTGACCTGGGGGGCTCATCTTCCAGTGTTGTATCTTTTTGCCTTTTCATACTGCTCATGGGGTTCTCCAGGCAAGAATACTGGTGTGGGTTGCCATTTTCTCCTCCAATGGACCACATTTTGTCAGATCTCTTCACTGCGATGTCTTCATCTTGGGTGACCCTGCATGGGCTCATGGCTTCATTAAGTTACACAGGCCCCTTCTGCCACCACAAGGCTGTGATCCATGAGGGGGTGAATTTTGTTAACAGCTTAAAATGTACGCAAAAGTGAAATGAAATTAATTTTTCTATATCATACTATTTCTGTCCTGAACCATTCAAATTTGTATTAAATAAGATGGTGATATATTTTAAATCTGAGAAAACCTAATTGAAAGGTCACTGCCCAAAACTGCTTTAACCACAACTAAAGGATACATGTGTGCATGTACATGCTTCAAAAATTATACAGCAAGACTTCCCAAAGGGTAGATTAACACTTCTGCAGGATGCTAACTGGTATTTTGTAGAAAATGAGTTTTATGGTCAAACAAATTTGGGAAATACTGGACTAATAAAGTTAAAAGGTTTCCTGCGAATTTTGAATACAGAAAACTCACCTTTCTCCCTAAACCTATACATATTACTCATTCATTCGTTTTATAGGAGGCAAGCTATAAAATTCACTTTCAAAAACACCTCTTTTATCAGAATGACCTTTAGAGCACTGGTTCCCTAGAGTATGAAGGTAAACAATGGCAAAAGAGAAAAGACATGTATAACTGGATAGCCTATTAATTTGTAGTAAGTCAAGAACTGCCTATAATTCCTTCTTTGAAATGAAGTAATTACGTACTAATAGAATTATAGGCAATATTTATTGAAGATTTATTATGTGCCAGGTATTTCACAAAGTATCTGCTTTTCATTTTCTCATTTATTGTTAAAAACAACTCTGTGAGTCAGGAACTAGTATCACCAGTTTCGCAGGTTAGGAAAATGAGCATGAGTTGTCATTCTCTCACGGTTACACATTTAGCAAATGGAAAGGGCTGGGAGCTAACCCTAACTCAATCTGGTTTCCAAGCTTGAGTTCCCTCACCAAATATGATATAATAAAAAGTTTTTTCAAGATTGCCTTAAAATAAATTCAGTTTCTCCTAATAATATTTTAGAAAGTTGGCTGGGATACTTTTCATTATGTCATCTTGCACAGCCTTAAAGGAAAATTAGGTACTAAAATCCATGTTGACCCATCAACCAGACTTGGGAGCATTTACGATTTAAAACATTTTTATAAATGTTTATAATGGAGTACATACTGGGTTAAAACTGGTAGAATTATATCTTATGAATTCCTTCTTAAAGAGTAAAAATCTCCTAACATGATTGAATATCTTTCTAAAAAGTGAAATCCTGGCTTATATACTTAGTTACCAACAATCAGAGTAATTTCATAATGCTAGAATAACATATTCTAGTGCACATAAAATTATTTACCCAATGCAACACCAAACAAATTTTAAGGGCATAAAAAATTGGATTTACATCTATGTAGAGCAATGGCACCCCACTCCAGTACTCTTGCCTGGAAAATCCCATGGACGGAGGAGCCTGGTAGGCTGCAGTCCATGGGGTCTTGAAGAGTCAGACACGACTGAGTGACTTCTCTTTCACTTCACTTTCATGTAATGGAGAAGGAAATGGCAACCCACTCCAGTGTTCTTGCCTGGAGAATCCCAGGGACGGGGGAGCCTGGTGGGCTGCCATCTATGGGGTTGCACAGAGTCGGACACGACTGAAGCGACTTAGCAGCAGCAGCAGAGCAATTCCTTGAGCTAAAATACATATAGATTTAGTTATTTTAAAGATTAATGCTTAAGTATTTCTTCTGTGTATTTGAATGTTGCTGTAAGTCAAATTCTGAGAATCTGGTCTTATTTGGGCATTTAGAGGTAAGCTAACATTTCCCCAAAAAACTAGTAGTTCAAGTTTCTTCAGAAAATATCTAATTCTATTTTATCAGTGGGTCAAAGTGTTATAAACCACAGCAAATCATTTATTTTTTTAAAACCAGGAGTCAGAATTATGTAAGAATTATTATGGAGAACTAGCAGAAACAATAGACTCAATTTCTAAACGCTTTACATTTAACTGAATGATTCTTTTATATTTCAGAATGAAAGAAATCTGTTAAGTATATTCTCGTTGGAGTTTTTGCATTTAAAGTTGAAGAGCAGGTGGAAGCTGAGAAGACACGAGGGCTTCCCAGGTGGCTCCATGGGAAAGAATCCACCTGCCAATACAGGAGACGCAGGAGATGTGGGTTTGATCCCTGGGTTGAGACAATCCCCTGGAGTAGGAAATGGCAACCCATTCCAGTACTCTTGTCTGGAAAACTCCATGGACAGAGGAACCTGGCAGGCTACAGTCCATGGGGTCACAAAGTGTTGGTCATGATTGAGTGACTGAGTGTGAATACATAAGAAGTATAGATGTCTTTTATTTTCTATAATTTACATGGGAAAGCAAAAAAAAAAAAAAAAAGGCCTTGACTCAAAGCATTTTTCCTGAGTCCCAGCTCTGCTACAAGCTAGAGCTTGTTCAAGTCACTTAAAATTGCTGGTTTCTGCTGTAAAAGAAAGGCATGAGATGATTTCTAAAATTCATTTGAGTTTTAAAATCCAGTGATTCTAATGAGTTTACTGACTTCAAAAGACAGTACAAAATATTTACAGAAAATGCACACCCCCTGTAAACAGGTTAAGAAAAATCACGACATTGAATTAATCATTGGTGCTTCTTCAGCCTGACCCTAAGGCACAGGGGAGCAATAAGGGCCAGCAGAGCGGAGTAGGAGCAATACTGTTCCCAGAACATTTTAGCTCTAATTTCTGTTTTTGAGGGCTTCCCTTGTGGCTCAGCTGGTAAAGAATCTGCCTGCAATGTGGGAGACCTGGGCTCAATCCCTGGGTTGGGAAATCCCCTGGAGAAGGGAAAGGCTACCCACTTCAGCATCCTGGCCTGGAGAATTCCATGGAATGTGTAGCACGTGGGGTCGCAAAGAATCGGACACGACTGAGCGACTTTTACTTCACTTCTGTTTTTGAGGGGTGAAAGTGAAACTGAAGTCGCTCAATTGTGCCCGACTCTTAGCGACCCCATGGACTGCAGCCTACCAGGCTCCTCCATCCATGGGATTTTCCAGGCAAGAGTACTGGAGTGGGTTTGAGGGGTGGGGTGGGTAATAATAATCAATAATTAATAAGTAAATAAATAAATGAAGGCATGCAAAGGAGAAAAAGCAATAATCTTAACAATATTAACAATTTGCTGAAAGGGTGTCCTGAGTCTTACATGAACCAAAGGGCAATTTTCTCTACTGAAAAACATGCCTGCCTGCCTCTGAGTGTGGTTTTCTGTAGCAACTTTTACATTTCAGGCCAGGCTGTAGTTTCCTCATTAACCCAGCTGTGAACCTGTCCAAGCTGCTCACAAGCATCAACACTCCCAAGGTGGAGTGTATAAGTAATTGCCTTTTACGGTTCAATCAGTTATAAGTGTGGGTAATTTGTATAGGCTCATCATCCTCTACTATTTTTTTATTTTGGGGAAAAATCAGGGCCTCTCCTGGAAAAGTGGATGACTGCATAAATGAATCCCCTGTTGTCTGAGGCCTCTAATTCTAGCCTGGAGATGGATGATGCTAATGATCATACTTACACAGCAGGTCAAAGGTAATATGGCACAACAATACACAACGTGAAGTAAGGACTGGGTCCTATTTTTACCATTATATTCCAGAAGTCCTCCTTTGGGGAAATGGACCCATTGTTCAGGGTTATAGCTGCTTGGCTACATCTGAGTGGATTATCAATCCACAAGGCATCTTCAAGTAAGGGTTAGTGGGTAATTCCAAGTGAGGATGATTAGACTGATCTTCTGACAGAAGAAATACAAGAAAATCTGAACTCCAGAGAAAGGGTGTACAAAAAAGAGAAGAAATTGAGGATGATGAACAATATGGGGTCTGAGTCATCTTTACTTGGAGGTGTGCTCAAAGACCCACCAATGAGGAGGGCTGTAAAACTTACAGTGGACTATGTCACAGTAAGGCAGGCCACTCAACTAGTCCTCAAATCTCTGGTGTAAAGGCACCAGCAACTTATTTGGAATGCTGTTACTGACTGGTGTGTACTCTGCTTTAGAAGCTTCTTTTCTTTTTCCCCATTCAGAAATCATTTACTAAATGCCCATTATATACCACTGAGAGTAATAAGAAGAGGGACTAAGTAATAGTTCCTGCCCTCAATAGGTTGCAATAGGTCCAATAGGTTGGAAGAATGTGTACCCAAATATAAATCTTGTATCTGAAGATCACTCACCTAAGTTCGTCTACTTCAAATACTTGGGTTATTTATTCTTGCTGGCATTTATAAAAAATATCTAAACATACAGGAACTGAGAACCTTTCTTCTCTGCAGGCAGGCTCAGTGATAATCAAGCCTCTGCAGACCCAGGTGGGAGACACCTAACTGTTATCTCTCTTGCTCATGCACAGTATGGGACCAAATGACTGTCAAAACAAGATCTCACATCAAGAGCATGAGACACTTCTAGCCCAATGTTCAGTTCAGCTCAGTCGCTCAGTCGTGTCCGACTCTTTGCAACCCCATGAATCGCAGCACACCAGGCCTCCCTGTCCCATCACCAACTCCCGGAGTTCACTCAGACTCACATCCATTGAGTCAGTGATGCCATCCAACCATCTCATCCTCTGTCGTCCCCTTCTCCTCCTGCCCCCAACCCCTCCCAGCATCAGAGTCTTTTCCAATGAGTCAACTCTTCGCACGAGGTGGCCAAAGTACTGGAGTTTCAGCTTCAGTATCATTCCCTCCTAAGAAATCCCAGGGCTGATCTCCTTCAGAATAGACTGGTTGGATCTCCTTGCAGTCCAAGGAACACGCCAACTCTCACATCCATACATGACCACTGGAAAAACCATAGCCTTGACTAGACGGACCTTTGTTGGCAAAGTAATGTCTCTGCTTTTGAATATGCTGTCTTGGTTGGTCGTAACTTTCCTTCCAAGGAGTAAGCGTCTTTTAATTTCATAGCTGCAGTCACCATCTGCAGTGATTTTGGAGCCCCCCCAAAATAAAGTCTGACACTGTTTCCACTGTTTCCCCATCTATTTGCCATGAAGTGATGGGACCAGATGCCATGATCTTCGTTTTCTGAATGTTGAGCTTTAGGCCAACTTTTTCACTCTCCTCTTTCACTTTCATCAAGAGGCTTTTTAGTTCCTCTTCACCCTCTGCCATAAGGGTGGTGTTATCTGCATATCTGTTAATACCATCTAAAACATTCTGGAAACAAAAATTCCAGATTTCATTGCTTATTTCTCATTTTTATGTCAGAAATCCTTTCTTTTTGTTTTCTCCATCAATAAGATGGAACGATCCAACATAAACAAGATCCATATTAAGATACAGCAGTTCAGTTCAGTTGCTCAGTCATGTCCAACTCTTTGTGACCCCATGGACTGCAGCACACCAGGCTTCCCTGTCCATCACCAACTCCTGGAGCTTACTCACACTCAAGTCCATTGAGTTGGTGATGCCATCCAACCATCTCATCCTCTGGCGTCCCCTTCTCTTCCCTCCTTCAATCTTTTCCCAGCATCAGGGTCTTTTCAAATGAGTCAGTTCTTCGCATAAGGTGGCTAAAGTACTGGAGTTTCAGCTTCCGCATCAGTCCTTCCAATGAATATTCAAGACTGATATCCTTTAGGATGGACTGGTTGGATCTGTTTGAAGTCCAAGGGACTGTCAAGAGTCTTCTCCAACACCACAGTTCAAAAGCATCAATTCTTTGGCGCTCAGTTTTCTTTATAGTCCAACTCTCACATCCATACATGACTACTGGAAAAACCATAGCTTTACAGATTTTTGTTGGCAAAGTAATGTCTCTGCTTTTTAATATGCAGCAGTAGCCCACAATAATGAAAAGGACAAATAAATGTCATTAACCAGGACAAATGATTTTTTAAAAGATGATAAAAACAATTATTTCAAAGAACTATTTAAACAAGCCATCTCCATAGCTTCTCTAATTTATTCTCCCTATAATCCTGTCAGGTAGGCATTATTACCTTCATTTGATAGATGAAGAAACTGAAACCTGGGAGGGTAAAATGATTTTATTCAAGATACATTTATTGCAATAAGGATGAAAAATCTCACTCTGATCTCATTTTACTCATCCAACCAGCTGTCAAATTCTGTTTATTCTACCCTCATAATTTTTCTTTAATGTATTTCCTCCTTTATATAATCACTGCAGCCCCAATTCCAGAACCCCATTATCAACTCCAACCACAGGACCCTTTCCTAACCAGTCTTCCTGCTTCTCTACTATCTTGTATACGCGAGATCAATTTTCTGAAGCACCATTCTGCTCGCTTCCATTTCCTGCTCAAACATCTTTAACAAAGTCATTTCTCAGTCAGGCACTCAAACACTTTCCCATCGGTGCTCTTGAGTGACCTTTCTCCTACCGTACTCCCCATTCGTCTCCACCAAGCACCCAAGCTTCAATCAAACAGAAACCCATGCTTTTATTCAAAGACATTTTTATCTTTTTTGTCTCTCCAACTTTGCTTTGAGAAATGACTTTCCTAATTCTTCCCACCATATCGAAGCATGTCTGAATTCCAGGCACTTATAGTACAAGGCCCAGATCTATGCCTTCTCCACCAAGGAGCCTGAGCTTCTCTCTCCTCAGGCTGCCCATGGCACACCTCTATCTTTTTATTTTTTTCCCCCAAGAAATATTTACTGTGTAACTATTAAGTGTTAGTTACTACAGTAAATCAAGCAAAAAAAGCTTACACTTTAGTTAGGGAGTCAAAAGTGAACAAAAAACCATCACATCTTATAAGGTCCACAGAAAGTGGTCAGCTCAGGAGTCTACCTGAGCTTAAAGGAAGGGTGCATGAATTTGGCTTTGCCTAGGAAGGTCAAGCGTGGCTTCCAAGGAGACCTAACACTTGAACTGAATGGGAAAAGCTGCACAAGTGTCTGTTCAGAAGAGCAGTGCATATACATAATCACAGGCATTGAGCTGGACATGCAGAGTCAGAGTGGCAGCCTGGATTCCCATAGTGTAAAAACAACAGCATACCACCACAAAGGGCTATTTTATGAGCCACAATAAAAGGTTTGTGGAAGCAAGATTTAAATTGAAAACTGTTATACAAATTTAAGATATCATTTATTTATAAAGTGAAAGAAAGTAAAGTCGCTCAGTCATGTCCAACTCTTTGCAACCTCATGGACTGTAGACCGCCAGGCTCCTCCATCCATGGGATTTCCTCAGCAAGAATACTGGAGTGGGTTGCTGTATCCTCCTCCAGGGGATCTTCCTTCCCCAAGGATTGAACCTAGGTCTCCTGCATTGCAGGGAGACGCTTTACCGTCTGAGCCACCAGGGAATCCCTCATTTATTTATAAATAACATATAAATGCTTCTCATCTACCGTTTGAATGTAACTGGCCACAGGAATTATCAGACTCTTAAGAAACATATAAGTAGGAGGTAAAGGTTTAACAGTATCATTTATAAAGCAGGCAAACCTAGGTTTCACAATATACTGCTCTACTGCTCAGTTTCTCTATGCACACATTCCCTGGCCTGAGAAACACACACCCATACACAACTTCCAAAAGTGGAGGGCTTAAGAGCAGCAGATCTACACTAATATTTTAAATGGACACTTAAAAATATAAGCAGAGTCTTCAACTAGCGCTTCCAGATGCTTCCCCTTTTACTGTTAGCAGCTCCCTAACATGACAGCCTGTGCGTGGTCTGCAGGCACAAGCCAAGGAGTTTCCATTTTCTCCACAGCACTAATGAATTCACAATCTATTCACAAGGATTCCTAGTCTTACTTCAATATATCTGTAGGAACTCAAATTGGTCAACATAATATAAAATAACATAATGAATAGTTGGTCATATGGATGAGGAACACAAGTCTAAACTGTATATATTCTTATGAAGGAACAGAGCTCACTGTCATTAGAAACACACACTCTGGGATTTTGAAACCATGGGAAACTGTGGCAATAAGAGAGAGAAAGAAAGAGAAATGGGTAGGGGTGAGGAGAGGTGTATTGTGCCTTGTACATGATCAGGAAATGATTCAGGGAAGGGACTTCTGGCTCTAATGGCATGAATATGTTAGTGAATCCCCTCCTCGAAACAATAAGAAAACTTACCAGTCATTTTAGGCTTCCAGAAATCAGTTAAAGGCAGATAACAGAATAATTTCATGAAAAGTTGCTACAGCTTTAGGGTTAATACCAGCAGGGGGCTAGAAACCTTCTTCCTGGGGCTATTCCAACCCAAGAACTCCATCCTCTAATCCTCAGCTCTGCCAGGAAAGCTTTCAGGATAGTTAGGCGAAGACTCTTGAGAGTCCCTTGGAGAGCAAGGAGATCAAACCAGTTAATCCTAAAGGAAATCAATCCTAAATATTCATTGGAAGGACTGACACTGAAGCTGAATCTCCAATACTCTGGCCTCCTGATGTGAAGAGCTGACTCATTAGAAAGAACCTGACACTGGGAAAGGCTGAAGGCAGGAGGAGAAGGGGACGACAGAGGACAAGATGGTTGGGTGGCATCACCAGCTTGATGCACATGAGTGTGGGCAAGCTCCAGGAGACGTTGAAGGACAGGGAAGCCTGGTGTGCTACAGTCTGTGGGGTTGCAGAGTTGGACACGACTGAGCATCTGAGCAACAACAAACCATGAAAACCAGTAGTTTTGCTGTCAGAGGGGGTAGACTCAGCATGGGGTACTGGGGTGGGTGGGGTGCAGTAGAAGGCCACGGCTTTGTCAGCTAAAAGTGGCAAACTTGGTAGGAACCTAACTGGTTCTTCTAGCTTGATGTTGTGGTCTGACTGGTGTGCGTGGCCGATCAGCTACAAATACGAAGGGAAGATCCGGGAAATGAGAGAATTGTAGAGTAACTAGTTATGCTCTCCTGACATTCCCGACTGACTGAAAATACTGGGATGGGGACGGGGGAGACAAAGGAGGGTGCGACGAGAGAAAAGGCGAAGGCACACTTGAGAACTGGCTGGGCTCTAAACGCACTTCCCAATCACAAACAGATCAATAGAAGGCAGAAGCTTTCCACACTCCAGGTGCTTGAGCACAACATATGCCCAAATCACTGTCTACGAAGAGAGAGGAGTGACTCCCAGCCAGGATAAAAAGTAAACAGGAGAATAAAAATCATTAAGCAGACACATCAGTGACCATGGTGGAGTCACAGTCCACAGTTTAATCCAGGTAAAGTACTAAAAACACACACATAAACACTCATCTCTGTGTTTCTCAAAAACAAAACCAACAAACTTCAGAGTGTTGAAATATATTACTAAAACAACCAATTTACTAAAAAGTTACAAGACATGCAAAGAAATAGGAAAAGTGAGGCCCTGACTCAAGTAAACAAGAAACAGGCCCTGAATCAAGTAACTAGAAACAGGCTCTCAGCAGGCCTAGATGTTGTAGCAGATGACCTCACAGTAACAATTACAAATGTATTCAAAGAATTAAAGGAAACATGACAAGAATTTAAGGAAATATTCCCTAGTCAAGTAGGGAATCTCGACAGAACTATAGAAATCCTAAATGAAATTTCTAGAGTTGAAAAGTACATTAACTAAAATAAAACTTCACCAGATGAGCTCAATAACTGATTTGACCTGGTGGAATAAAGAATAAGTAAACTGAAACAGATTAATCGAAATTATCCAATCAAAAGAAAAGAAAGAAAAAACACTTTAGAAAAATGAACAAAACTTTAGATCCAGCTTAAAAACGAACAGAATCTGAACCTGTAGGGAACAAACAAGCATCCCTATATACTTGTGGCAAAAGTCCCAGAAGAAGAGACGGAAAGAACAAACATTCGAAAAAATTGTTAAAAATTTTCCCAATTTTGATGGAAAACAATCCGCAGACCCCCAAATTTTAATAAACTGCAAGTATGATAAAACCAAAAATATCTATCCTTGATCTATCAGTGTCAAACTGCTCAAAGCCAAAGATAAACCAAAAATCTTGAAGACCGCAAGAGAAAAACAGCTCAACACATACAGGAGCACAACAGCAGGGTTAACAACTGACTTCTCGCTGAGGTCACAGGGCTGAGGAGACAGGGAGAAACTGTCAACCAAGAATTCTACAGCTAGCAAAACTATCCTTCAGAAATGAAGACAAAAGAAAGACATTCCTAGACAAACAAAAACAGAAATTTTGTTTCAAGCCGATCTAGCCTCCAGAAAATTCTACATGATGTACTATCAGCTAAAAGGAAATGACATTAGAAGATAACTCAAATCCATAGGAAGAGATGAAGATCAATGGAGATGGTAAATTTCTTTAAAAATAAAAGATTTTTTAAAGCAATAACTGTACTACTATATTGTTTCATTTCATATGACAATAACCCTGCAGAAAGGATGGTAAGGGACAGAACCCCACTGGACCAAACTGCTATATTTTACCAGCAGCATAACACATACATACAAACACACACACACACAGCCATCAGTAGGTTGTAGTAACTCCAAGATGTAATTCTTGATCAAGAACTAAGAAAATAAAAAAATAACAACAAAAATAAATAATTTAAAAAATTGCAAAGGGATTCAAAAGATACAGAAAGAATTTATTTAACATAAATCAGTAAAGAAGGAACAATAAAGGACAAGACACATATAAGAACAAATAGTAAAATGGCAAACATAAATCCACCTATATTAACAATTATATTAAAAGTAAATAGACTAAATACTGATACAAAGGCAGTAATTTTCAGACTGGAAAAAGAAGTACGATCCAGATGTATGTATGTTTGCTTGTTTGTTTGTTTTCCCCAAGAGACATACCTTAGATTCAGAGTTTGAAACTAAATGAAGGAAAAAGATGTCATGTAAATAGCAATTAAAAGATAGATACAGTCGTGATATTAATATCAGACAAAACAGACTTAAGACAGGAACTACTAATAGAAACAAAAAGGGACATTTCATATTGATAAAAGGCCTAATTGGTTAGGAACATTCTGTAGGACAGACCGTCTCATCTACTAAGCTGTAAAACAAGTCTCATTAAGTTTAAAAAGACTGAAATCAAAGTATATTCTCTGAGAACAATGGGATTATAAAAGAGAAAGACTTGGGACATCCTTAGACATCTGGAAATTAAACAACACACTTCTATATAAGCTAAGACCATAAGCTAAGACCAAAGAAAAAATCATAAGGAAAAATTTAAGAATATCTTGAACTGAATGAAAATGCAAACACAATATATCACACTTTATGGGATGCAGCTAAAGGGAAACTTAAGGGGTAAAGTGTACCTTTAAACATATATTAGAAAGGATAAAATTCTAAAATCAATGACCTAGGATTACATGTCAAGAAGCTAGGAAAATAGGACCAAATCAAACCCAAAGCAAGCAGAAGGAAAGAAATAATAAAGATCAGAATGGAAATAAATGACATACAAAAGAGAAAAACAATAGATTTTTAAAAGTCAATGAAATTGAAAGCTGGTTTTCTGGAAAAAGCTGCAAAATCAAAAAACCTTAGCTAGATTAACCAAGAAAAAAAGAGAAGACATAATTACCAAAATCAAGGATGAAAGGGTGGGGTATCACTACAAACGCAGTAGAAATTAAAATAATCAATGGAATTATTATCAGAATAACTTTATACCAACAAAATAGCTAATTAACAGGTAACAGAAAAATTCTAGAAAAACACCAGTTACCAAAACTGATTTAATAAGAAATAGAAAATAGAAAAAAGAAAAACACTGATAACTAGCAAAGAAATACTTAGTGATTAAAATACCTTGATAAAGCCTCTGATTTATAATATTTTATTCTTTCTTTTTCCTTCTTTTCTAGTACTTCTGTTAAATCTGTAAGTTCCTCATCATTTGTACGTGATTTGGAAATGCAGCCAATACAGCCGCCTGTGTGTTTTAATTCTAGAATGGACGCTATAGAAAGCCTCATTTGTTACTACCATGCCCAGACTTTTCAAGGCTCTTTATAGGGAAGTAAATCTTATCAAGTGATTTAAAGATTGAGTTAAGCTCTCCTCCTGATAATCTGATACAGAAAGGCAAAAAGAAAGCTAAAAACTAGAGAGAGATCTTTCTATGCAGAGTATTGGACATTTTTATCTTAGGAAATATACCACACAATCCCACAAACAAAATGATTTCCTGTATGATGTGATAACATACCTACTGTAATTTATGATGCTTCCTTTACTCGCTTACTAGATTAGTAGTAACAGGTAAAGTCAAAGAGGGAGGCTGGGGCCAGGGATTAGTAAACCAAGTATGAGTTTGGATTTTATTCTAAGTATGTTAGAAAACCATTAGAATCGAACAGGGAAATAGCATTATTTGCATTAAGAGAAAAAGGATCTTGGCTGCTATGTGATAAATTAGGCAACAGTAACAGAAAAAGTGAAAAGGTTTGGATTAGAGTGGTGACAATGATGATGAACACCTCACATGAATTAACTTCTTTTAAGTCTCCTAAAAGCCACTTGAAATAGGTGCTACTGTCTTCATCTTGCAGATGAACATGCCAAGGCAGAGAGAGATTAAATAACTGGCCAAAGGTCATACTACTAATTAGAGAAGATATTAGGATTCAGACCTAAAAAATCTGGTGGAAATGCTGAGCTCTTAATTATGGACACTATCCAGCTATGGTCGTAAGATGAAGAGAAGAGGCTGAAGTGGGAAAATGTTCTAGAGTCACGGTGACCAAGACTTGCTAATGGATTGGATGCAGAGATGATGGAAACAGAGAAAAAATCATTCATAGGTTTCGCTTGAGCAACTAGGTGAATTTAGTAGTATCATTATGCAACAGAGACAAGATAAAAAACAGGAGGGAAAGGAGTCCTAGGACCCAGCTCTGGAGTACTACATTTAAAAGCTGAATAGACAAAGACAAACCAGCAAGAAAGACCAAGGAAGGACTTTCAGTGCCTAAGAGGGAAACAGGGAGTGTCATGAAAGCCAACAACTCAAGTGTTTCAAGGAGGATGGAGGAGGCAATGTGTAGAATACTGCTGACAGATTGTGGATACTGCTGACAGATTGTGGACAATGAGGACAGAGAAGGACCGTGAGATTTTTGCAGAATGAAGGTTACTCGTAAAGCTGAAAAGAGCAGCATCTTGCTAAGTTAACTCTCATCATCACATTTACCTTGTTTTACTGTCTGTCCCATGTCTAGACTGTAAGCTGCTGGGCACTGACTGTGAGCTTTATTCTAAACCCTTATCTTCTAATTACAGTGCTTGGAGTAGAATGGAAATTACATTAGCGTTATGCAATGTAAGGTAAATGCAAAATTAATTCAAAGGGTTTTTGGGTATGATGATTAAGAAGATTTCAACAGGACGATGACAGGCCTCCTTCTGTTTCGCTGCCTCATCACTCACGTACCGTCAGAGATCCGTTCTGTGTGCTGGGTGAGTTGCTGCTCTGCTCCCCGTGGGCTTGCGTGCTTCCGTACAGTGTCAGGTTATGCTCACTGGTCTGGCCGGCATAGTCCTGAGTGTGTGGCACTCCATACTCTGTGGGAATTCCATTCTGTGGAGGTGGTGGAAACGGGATGGTAGTAAAAGGCTGAACCATTGCGTCAGGAGTTGTTGTTGGCTCCTGGTTACCCTGGAACAAACAGAGAAAGAGAAGATAAGACTAACAAAAAAAGTTGACTAGTTACCAAAGGACCAAAGATTTTCCTTTAAACCAAACTTTTTTAAATGCAAGGAAATTTGTTACAGAAGATAAGTTATAAGATTTGAAATTTGTTTGAGCCATTACTGTTTTCGTTAGTACGCTCTATTCCTTTAGTGATTCTTAGGGGAAAACAAATTAATTTCACTAAATTATAATTCTTTGTAATTTATTTGTAATTTGTTGTAAACTCCAATACTTTGGTCACCTGATGCAAAGAACTGACTCATTTGAAAAGACCCTGATGCTGTGAAAAGACTGAAAGCAAGAGGAGAAGGGGACGACAGAGGATGAGATGGTTGGATGGCATCACCGACTTGATGGACATGAAGTTGAGCAAGCTCTGGGAGTTGGTGATGGACAGGGAAGCCTGGTGTGCTGCAGTCCACGGGGTCGCAAAGAGTCGGACACGACTGAGTGACTGAACTGAAATTACAATTCATAGCAACAGGTAGAATGACAGTATAAATTAAATTCTCAAAACCAGATGATATACACCTCTAGATTTTAAGAACACAGAGTTCAGGAGAAAGTACATTTTTGACAAAATTAATCTTTGAATTTCAAGGTAGAGATTTATTTAAGTCTTGGCCACTAGGTTAATTAAAAAAAAAACAAAAAAAACCTTTCCTTAAATTAGAAACTAGACAAAAAAATTTCCTAGACAAAAACCCTGAGTTTTTCATAATTACTGCTAGCATTTCAAGGCTAGCAGATACTTCTCGACACGGCGTCCATCCCCAGATGCTTACCTGGGATCTCATGTGCTATCTCAAATATCACTACAGAACATACAGTAACAGCGGGAGCCCGTTAGAAGCCATTTTGACTCCATAGCCCCTGTCTTATTTCTGTTCAGTCTTTAAGTTCAGATACAAACAAGGAGTTAAATCTTGTGTAAGAGATTTTGTAAAATCCTCCCTTCTCAACAACTTACCTTCTGACCTCCCATTTTAGTCCATAAAAGGCAGAGTCATTATTTTACTAAAAACAAACACATTTTCAAAGTCTGGGGCCACTATCCTTTCGGAAATAGCTGAAAGAGATGGTCAAATGCTTCAAAGTGGTAGCACTTTGATAAACCCTTTCCCCCGTATTTTAGACATCATATCATTAGGGATCAAAGAAAATCTGGGTTTAAGTCACTTGGATTCCTCCTAGTCATGAGCATCATTTCCTTCCAAACAACATAGTAATTATTCCTCTTTCTTTCTCAGTTATGGTTATCCTTCTTTTCCCTCAATTTAAGAAGGGATTCTCTACCCACTGAGAGCTACAGGAAACTGAACTTCCAGCTGCTGCTGCTGCTGCTGCTAAGTCGCTTCAGTTGTGTCTGACTGTGCAACCCCACAGACGGCAGCCCACCAGGCTCCACCGTCCCTGGGATTATCCAGGCAAGAACACTGGAGTGGGTTGCCATGTCCTTCTCCAATGCATGAAAGTGAAAAGTGAAAGTGAAGTCGCTCAGTCGTGTCCGATTCTTAGCAACCCCATGGACTGCAGCCCACCAGGCTCCTCCACCCACGGGATTTTCCAGGCAAGAGTACTGGAGTGGGATGCCATTGCCTTCTCCGAACTTCCAGCAGCACTGTCTAACACCATTCCAGGTTTTTAGCATTAATTTGATGGCCATTAAACTCATACTATTGCAACAAAATGAATCCAAAACTGGAGAAAGATCTCACATTACTTTTTAAAGGAAGGTTCACCCATCCTTTAAAATCTGCCTAAAATAAAACAACAAATTTACAAAGGCTGGTATAAATAGAGAAATATATGATCATAGGTTGGAAAGCTGGATATTCTGAAAATGACAATGCACCCCAAATTCCACAAACCCAATCAAAATCTCAGCAGGTGTTTTTGTATAAATTGACAAGTTGTTATTAAAATTTCTATGGAAATGCAAAGGATCTAGAGTAGTCAAAACAGTAACACAAACTGGAGAACTTATACTACCTGAGTTCAAGATTTACAAAGTGATGATAATCACAATAGTGTGGTACTGGTTTAAAGACAATGGATAAATGAGACAGAAAAGAATCCAGAGTCAGAAATAAACATTTACAGTGAATATTAAGGCATCAAGTCAATTCAGCGGGGGAAAGGAGAGACTTTTTAATAAATGAAAAACCGAATACCCAATGAAAAAAAATAAACCTCAACTTTCACCCTATATTTGTAGAAGTTAACCTGAAAGAGATAATAGATCTAAGTGTAAGAGCTAAAACTATAAAACTTTTAGAAAAGGCAGCAAAATCTTCACATATTTGCAATAAACAAGGAATTTGGGGGGACACAAAAAAATTAAGAACTATTAAAGAAAAAAATGACAGACTAGATTTCACCAAAATTAAAAAACAATTGTTATCCAAAAATCAACTTAAAATAATAAAGAGACAAGGCAGAGACTGCAAGACAATATTCACAATACATGTATCTGGTAAAGGACACTAGAATCTATAAAGAAATGTAACAGATCACAATGAAAAGAACAAGCCATGTTTGAAAGAAAGCTAACGACTTTTTAACAACCACATCCCACAGAAAGATATACCAATGGGCAGAAAATACTTGAAAAACTATTTTAAAATACATGAATGGCTATTTTAAAATTAGCAATAATCATCTATTTAAGAGTACCCAAATTTAAATTATAATATAAAACATATAATATATAAGATCTGAATAAATAGAAAGGTATATTTCTGAGTAATAATAAAGATAGAAGGTTAATCATTCCCCAAATAAAATATAAACCTAGTATAATTTCCAATTAGAAGCAAATCAAATGGTGCCTAAAGAAGGAAACAGGACCAAATACTTTTCTAACTTGCATATGAAAAAATATTAATAAAGTCTGCAAAAGGAAAAACCATGGAGAAGAAGATGCTCTATCATATATTAAAACTTGCCATAAAACTACTACGATTCAATATACAAAATGATTAAAGGAACACTGATAATCCTGATTCAAGTTTATATGGAAACTCAATAGAAGATAAAAGTGGCATTTCAATTCAGTGGAGGGGATGATTATTTATCATATGGCATTGGTATTAAAGAGGCTTCCCTGGTGGCTCAGATGATATTTGTATTGAATAGAAGTTGGCTACCCACCAAAAAGAAAATACTTATGCTCCATGCAAAAAAAGAAAAAGGAATAAAATATAATTAAAACTATGAAAACATAAGAAATATTGGGAGTGTTACTGGGGTGGGGAGATTATTAAGTAAGACAGGAAACCTAAAAACCAGAAAAGTTGAAAAAAAAAAAAAAAGATTTGGCTATGGAAGACAGGAAGAAAAGAGAGAGGAGGGGGAGGAGGGGAAAAGAGAGGGGAGAAATGGATTTTAAAGTCAAAAGAAAAACCTACTGGAGAAAACATCTACAAAGCAAGACAGACACACTGGTAACCATCACTAAGTGCAGGTTATTCAAACTGATGAGAAACACACACATAAACAGAAAAAGAGGCAAAGAATATAACAACAATTCACAGCAGATGAAATACAAATGGCTGCATGATAAAAATGCTTAATCTCACTAACAAACTGAAATACATATTAATGGCAATATAAGTCCATTTTTTTCACCATCAAGTCATAAAAAAATTAATAAACCATTTTATTGACATAATTATAATTGACATATACAGTTGGCCTTCTCTATCTGTGGGCTCTGCAGCGTGTATTCAAATAACCACTGATTGAAAAATACTAGCGAAAAAAAAAGTCCCAGAAAAGTAAAGCTTTACTTTGCCATAGTCCAGCAACTATTTACATTGTATTTATAACTATTTACATGACATTTACACTGTACTAGGTATTATAAGCAATCTAGACATGATTACTGAACTGAACTAAGACATGATTAAAAATATACGGGAGGATGTGCACAGGTTATATGCAGATATAGTTATGCCATTTTATACAAGGGACTTGAGCATCTGCGGATTCTGGTATCTGCAGGGGGTCCTGGAACCAATCCCCTGTGGATACCGAGGGACAATTCTACAGTAAGCCTCATTGGTTTATTCATAGTGTACGCTTTGGTAAGTTCTGACATATATACGTACACTCATGAAATCACCACAATCAAAACAGTGAACATATCTATCCAACCCCCTCTCCCAATTTTCTCATGCTCCTAATAAGTTTATATTACTTTTGTAATAAAGCCTACAAAGTATTTTTTAATATAATAAGAGAATGATGACTAGTGTAATCAGTAAAGGGAAGCCAATATACTGAAGCATTGAGTTATTGTGCTCTTCTAAAAAAAAACGGCATTGACATTACCTACAAAAGTTACAGCATCAAAATTCAGCTGTCTCTAGTGTCTAAGAATCACGTCTACAAAGCAATAGGAATGCTTTACATAAAAATCCTTCCCTTTATTTAGTTCTTAAAAATTATGCTAGTTTTTACCCATAGTTTTTCAGGAAAGAAAATCCTTGTCATTCATCACTATATAAGTTCTTTTCATAATCTCAAGGTCAGGGTACTGTAAATGATTTTGCTTTAGCTATTCTGGGTGTCCTAAGAAGGAAATAAAATAATCCTGTCCCTTCTCTTTCAAATTATTCAGTGCTAACTATCTATCTACCTACCAACCTACATGAAGCATACCTCTTCAGAAGTCCTCATGGGATTTACTGGCCATAAGATAAGAAAAAATTCTGTTTCAGGTGGGTTGGTGAATATAAGGGAATAAGAGCACCAAAGGTATTCACAGACTTATGCTTCAACTCCAGGCATGAATAGAGACACAGGACAGGTCTACTAAATAACCCATAAAGGCTAAAGGCACTGTTGTGCAGTTTATGAACACAGCAAGGGGGACTTCTAATACCCCACTGGGCTCCTCTCAGACTCTCCTCTTTCAGGGCAGCCTCCATCCTCCATTTCAGCTCTGCTGGGGAGGAGGCTCTGGCACACAAAGCACAATATCAACTCTCCCCCAGAGGCAGTCTTGACAAAGCTGGCTCAGTCAGCTGAGCAAACCTGCCAATTAGCAGTGGGAGATGGGGGGAAGAAAGGTCAAAACTTCTAAGATTCGCTTGTGGCCTTTGTACCATGTGTTTCAAAGTAATGCAAGACAGGTAGAGGCTGAACTATTTCTCCCTCAAAAGGGAAATGTAAACCCTTATCAGGAGATATAGAAGAAACTCTTGATAGTTTATTTTGTTACATACAGGAATTTTTTTGAATGTTATTAAAAAATACTATGTTTATACACTACAGGTAAGAAACTGGAATAGGAGTGAGTTTGCATTTTACCTCACACACTCTGCAATGTCTAAAAATTTCCCCAGGTAAACATTATTATAATTTAGGAACGTTATATGGTTTTCAGACTTCCATTAAATTTCCAGGCTATATTCCTAAGTTTTAAGTTCAGAAGAGAAGCACTACAGCCTGCAGACAAACTGTGAGATAACAGTCAACATGATTATTTCTAGGTAAGAATTTACCTCTTAAGTTTGTATGAAAATGTTTTAAAATCACAGACTAAACAGTTTAAGTATATCTCATCTGACAAAATGAATTAACTTTTTCTTGTAGCCCACAAAACTAGACATAACTTCTTTTCCTTAACAGCCTATAAACTTTCTCATCCACAAGATTAAAAAACTGACAATAAGGAGTACGATGAAAATAACATTTCTACCTTGCCTAACAAGGCTCTAATAAAGATTTATCTACAACTCCTTTCTTTCCTAGAATATAAACTAAGATTTTATGTGAAAGATGAGAGGAAAAATAAAGGACAGTTAGCTTTTAGTTCTTATCAGTGTAGCTCATTAAAATGAAAGAGAGTTACTTTGTATTCTGCCCTGCCTCTCATGGTGCCACAGGTACTCCAGCATTTGTTGACTTGTACACCTCCCTCAGGTCTCTCTGCTCAAACGTCAACTCCCCTGAGCATTCCTTTTAGAACTTCAACCCCTATTTCTCCCTAACCCTTTATAATAACACTGTTTTCAAAAAAGCAGAATGATGTCCCATTTTGTGAAAAGCTATGAGGATACGAAAAGCAGGATGCATCCAAACCTCCCACTATCCACATGAATTTGCTACAGTGGCTGGCAGGGTATTATAAACAAAAATAATGCTTTGGTTTCCAGAAGCAACATAATTTACAACTATACTAAAAAGTCAGATTTCCCAAATTTCAGAAAAACCTACCTACATTTCTAATTCTCTGGTTTAAAAAGTAAGAAGATATAAATAAGTGAGAAGAGTTTTTCTAAAGTTATTTTCAAATGACTGGGGGAAAGAAAAACCCTGAAGAGAGGTACATGAAACAGACAAATCTGGGTTATATCTGATATTTCAACAAACTGATTTAAGACTGTCATCTCATCATCATTATATTATCTACACAAAAGTTTAAGGAGAAAAATTAAATATTAAGAAGATAAGAATAGTACTTATTTCACGCAGAATGTACACTACTGCAACTCAAATGATTTTAGGATGCCATCTTTGAGTAAAGTTCAAGATGATAAGCACAAAGGAATGTATAAGTTCTGAAGACTGTTGATAACTTTTGAAAATGTATTTTTCGCCAATGCAAACAAATTTGTTTATTCCACTATTTACACATTACCTAAAATTTTATCAAATTCATCTGAGACCCAACAAATTTTGTATTTCACAAAGAGGAATGCTGGAGTGTATGGTCAAAACACAATTTCAACCTCAGTTCTGCCACTCACTACAGCTGTAAACAATTAAATACGCTGCAAGCTACTTTCTCTGTGCCCCATTTTCTTCATCTATAAGACAGCAATGTTAATGTTATGATACTGTTGTGAAGAACTGGTAACATAAAATGTGAAGCAATTAAAACTCTAGACTCTCAATAAAAGCTGTTTTCAACAAACACAAGCACCAGGTAGACCAGTGGAGCCAAACTTCCACAACTTGATAAAATATTAAAATCCTACTGGATGCCACTGTAATGGATGTCACGTGAAATTAAAAAAAAAAAAAAACACGAAACAAAAACAACCCTCATTACCATATATTTGTGGGAACAATATTTAAGAAAACAAACTACAGGGATTTCCCTGGCGGTCAGTGGTTAAGGCTCTGTGCTTCCAATGTAGGCGGCATAGATTCAGTCTATGCCTTACAGCTCAGCCAAAATAAAAAGAGAAAGAAAACAAACTAAGTGAAAAGTCACTCAGTCGTGTCCAACTCCTTGCAAACCCATGGACTATACAGTCCATGGAATTCTCCAGGCCAGAATACTGGAGTGGGTAGCCTTTCTCTTCTCCAGGGGATCTTCGAATCCAGGGATCAAATCAAGGTCTCTCTCATTGCAGGTGGTTTCCTTACCCGCTGAGCCACCTGGGAAGCCCAAAACAAACTATAGATATACAAAACTTATTATAGTGACAGAGGCACCAACTTGCAAAGAAGAAAAATCCACTGAAAAAGCTTTTAGAATGATCAACCAGCTGAAAAGGAAATGAGAAGATTTGAAATCTAATTTCAATTCCAAGACATGTACTAAATTAACTACTGTGGGTCCACAGCTGTTTTAGGCACTGAAGACATAACACAAATTAAAAATTTGCCTCTTAGGAGTTTCAGTTCAGTTCAGTTCAGTTCAGTCACTCAGTCGTGTCCGACTCTTTGTGACCCCATGAATAGCAGCACGCCAGGCCTCCCTGTCCATCACCAACTCCTGGAGTTCACTCAAACTCATGTCCATTGAGTCAGTGATGCCATCCAGCCATCTCACCCTCTGTCGTCCCCTTCTCCTCCTGCCCCCAATCCCTCCCAGCATCAGAGTCTTTTCCAATGAGTCAACTCTTTGCATGAGGTGGCCAAAGTATTGGAGTTTCAGCTTCAACATCAGTCCTTCCAATGAACATTCAGGACTGATCTCCTGTAGGATGGACTGGTTGGATCTCCTTGCAGTCCAAGGCACTCTCAGGAGTCTTCTCCAACACCACAGTTCAAAAGCATCAATTCTTTGGCGCTCAGCTTTCTTCACAGACCAACTCTCACATCCGTACATGACCACTGGAAAAACCATAGACTTGACTAGATGGACCTTTGTTGGCAAAGTAATGTCTCTGCTTTTTAATATGCTATCTAGGTTGGTCATAACTACTGTCTACTAAATGTATTTGAAAGTATATATTCTAAATATACAGAGGGTCTATGTTTCTTATATGTCTGGTAAAAGTCTAAGCACTTTGAATATATTAACTCATTTAATTCTCACAACTCTAAAAGCTAGGTATTTCCAATGTTCTCCTTTTACAGATAGAGAAACTGACATTTTAAAAGGTTAAGAATCTTATCAAAAGCCACTCAGCAAACAGCTGACATATGCAGACTCTAATCCAAATCTAAGCCAATTTTATAGCTGGGGTTGCTAGTCACTACTCCTCGTAGCATCTCCAGCAGGGTTCTCAACACAATATATACATGTCTGTACTGCACTGAATCTAGAATATTCCCTAAAGATGATGCTTTCCCAAGTCACAGCCAGACTGCAACAGTAAAGATCAGGGTCTTTCCCAATGCTATCCTCCCTCTATCACAATATTCATTACACTGAAAAAGTAAGCAACTCAAGTAATGCCTTCCTCTGTAAAGCCATCCTTAGAGGAGGGTGGGAGAAAGCAGGAGTCAGCTGCAACTCCTCTGCTGCTACAACTGGAAAGCAGCCAACAGGTAACAGGTAAACAAAAGGGTGTATCTGTGTTCCAGGAAAATCTTCACGGACACTGAAATATTATTCCTCTTTTGATTTTTTTCTCAACCATTTAAAAATGTGAGAATATCACGAGCCTTACTAAAGCAGGTAGTGAGCCCAATTTGCCCACAGGCCAGTCTGTTGACATCAGGTGGAGAAGAGAGAGATTACCCTTTAGATCTAAATAAACCTGGGATAGAACCCTAACTCTGTGATCAGTTACTTGTGTGGTTTTGGACAAGACACTAAGCCTCAGTTTTGTCTACCATAAAACAGACATAACAGCACTGACCGTGAGGCTGAAAGGAGCTAAAAGATAAAAACAAAAACAACAGCACCTCATACAATGTCTAATACAGCAGACCTTCAGTGAGTGACTGCATTTACCCTTTCCAGTTGGAAACAAATTCTCCTCTCCTGGATTCTCATAGCATTTAACTTGCACAACTAAGGTCTACAGACATTTAAACTCAAAGCCTTATATTTAACATATCTAGATACGAGTTCCATCTCTCCTATTAGATTAAAAGTTTCATCATAATGAGTGGGGTCAGTTTTGCACAATGCAGAATTACATGTGGTACCTAATAAATATAAAGTGTTAAGATTTTTTAAATAAATGAAGATTAAGAAGAACAGTCACATGTATGTGCCCAGCAGTAAATTGTTTTGTTTGGCTAGAGTAGAGAGCCATCAGGAAGGATAGTATGAAATCAAACAAATGTTATCTTGGGTTGATATTAAGTGGGGGAAGAGTGTTGGAAAAGGAAGTGAGAACTGTGGAGTATTGTTTGTAATGAGAGGAATCAACACATGCTTATGCTTTAGGTATGTGGTTTTGCAAACACAAGAGTTAAAGATGACGTCTTTCTCCTTTAAGTCACATGGAGTAACAGAGGTGAAACATTATCTCTGATCCTCTGGTGTACAATGTGAAATATGTCTAATGTCTTAATCTTAAATTTGAATGTACTATCATAGTGAACAGGCCCCATCAAACAGGAAAAATGTATAACCTAAGGACCAAGCAAGACTCAACCCTTTTATCAGTCTACTCTCCCACATCAATCCCAGAACTCCAACAGTTACCTGCCTAGGAGTGACTTCCATGTATTTTTTAGGTCCAGCCATGCCCATTCTCCCAAGCTTTCATTGAAGAAACAGCCTGACCTTGAAAGACAGACCTTGGTTCAAATCCTAACCATACCTCTTATCAGATATGGATGAGTCACTTTAAGCATTTCTAGCCTGTTTCTTCATCTGCAAACTGGCTTATTTACTTAGAAAGTTGTGAGGATTACATGAGAACAAGCGAAACTGTTGACCTGGGGCCCAGCTTCCCAGCTGATCAGTCCAGGTCTTCTGGGTAAACATCCCCTCTTAGCATCCCACTAATACAACAAACTATCAAAGAACTGAGTCTGTCACTTCTTTTTCGGATTTCTGCTGATGAGTTAAGCACCTTTCCAGTCCAAGACTTACTTGGAATCTCTCCCTCATCCTTTGTGATGTTCTGTTCTGTGTACTGAGTATCCCTATACCCCAATACTTAGATACTGATGATTTTAACTATTATTCCTCGGTGGTGAACAACTGTTCAAATAGAGGAATAACAGAATCACAGCTTATAATATTAGCAATACATGGAATGTACTAGAAGGGGGGAGAACTAGAAGGCTTTTGTAATATATTGGAGAAGACAGGTAGGCCTAGACAAATGTAGTAGGGCAAAGGAAATGGAATCAAGAGATGCTGTGTGACGGAATTATAAGCACTTGGAAACCAACCAGTTACAGAGAAGGAGGCAGAACAGGTGATTTTTTAAGATTTATAGTTGCAGACTCACTATTCATGACCTATTAACCCACTCACCTTTATCAATACTTTAAAGAAAAAAATTTTTCACTCTTTACAAGTCACACTGCTTAGGGTAAATGAGTCAAGGTTTGTTATCACTCCTTAACTATATTCTCTGTTCTTAATAAATTATTCTGCATATTGTTTGAGATTACTTACCGACATTTAAACATTTATAACACTCTGTCTTCAACACGGTGGGGAGAGGAGATAAAAATGAGATTTTGCTTTTGTAGGACCAAACTTAGAAACTGAGAAAAGCACATAAGCTAATAATTACATTAATGTTATCTGTGCTACAAATAAAGCTAAGCATAAAGTACTGTAAGAAAGGCCCCAAATATAATCATCTTCATTTTCCTAGGGTAATAAAAGTCTAAGTAATCTTAAGGAGAGAAAAGTATTTTGTCTGTATCTTCCAATTTACTTTTCAACTTCACTGTAATTTTTTCAGCTTGGTTATCTTGAGTCCATTTTGATACTAGTCTGCTGTTGTGTTACAAATCACAGGCTACAAATCCTATCTTAAAAGTTTCCCAATTTGCACATTACATCTGTGCTCAGAATGGATCACCGATAGAAACAGATCAATATTAATTTTATTTAAACCATCATAAAAAGAATCACTTAGTTTTTTAGATAATGCCAATGTCACTAATCTTTTTCCTAATGCTGTAGATAAATGGACATTAATTCTCTAGGTTTGCAACAGAGGAAAAAATATTTTTATATTAAGTATTTTATAAATTATATCATTTTTATCCCTTGGGATTTTTCAGGCAGGCTCAGTTTTCAAACTCTACCTGCTTCTGTAAAGTAAGTTTACAAAGAACTCTCCGTTGAGAAGGACTGAGCAGAGGGTTGTCACTCTTCTCAGCTCTTATACCAAATGTTTGTGACCAAAGGAAGAAAGAGCTATACAACTAGTAATGCAGAAAGATAAGGACAGAACACTGGATTTAAGATGATCCAGAGTCAATTAAAGTAATTTTTAAGAACTCTGTAGAGAACTGACAGGCCATGAAGAAAACCCAGAGAAACAAAACGGATGAGTAAACATGTACAAAGACAAAACAACACCAGTTTACTGGGCAAAAAGTGAAATTCATTCTAGACTCTCAATTTACTTACACGCTTATGGCAAAAAAGATAAAAATAATGTATTTTCTCTCTTACAATAAATATAAATTATACCCAAAGCCATAAGATGTCAGACAATCTGTAGGTTAGTTAGAAATTGGGAGGAAAGAAAATCCTATGAAGTTTTTCATGAAGTTTCATGAAAGTTTCATGAAGTTTCCACGCAGCCTCCAAGTGGGACTTCCCTGGTGGCTCAGATGGTAAAGTGCTGCCTGCAATGTGGGAGACCCAGGTTCAGTCCCTGGGTTGGGAAGATCTCCTGGAGAAGGAAATGGCAACCCACTCCAGTATTCTTGCCTGGAAAAACCCATGGACGGAGAAGCCTGGTAGGCTGCAGTCCATGGGGTCGCAAAGAGTCGGACACTACTGAGCGACTTCACTTCACTTCACTTCAGTTTCAGCAGTTCATTTTTCATTTGGCTGTTTGTAGCTTAGTAGATGGCTGGGACCCCAAGGAAACTCACAAAAACAGATTTAATGATTATAGGATAATGACTACACTAATAAAATCCAATCACCAACTGAAATATTAATTTTAAGGGAAAGTATTTCTGATTCCAAGAAAGGAGTCCAGGGCCACATCTATTCCAAATGCGGTCTCAAAGATATGATCACCAAACCCACACGGTAGGGACCCAGCCCCTCACACCCACAGACTCATCTTTTACCTGGTTCCTTGAAAGTAGAGATTCCGTATTTTACTGTGCATAACAAACACTCTGGGGACATATCTTTAACGAATCATGATACTGGTACTATTCCAGTAGGTAGTTTGGGTACCACACTGAGAAATACTGCTTTTAGAGGCTTTGGCTGGGCAAAATGAAGAGAGTGACGGTGGTGGCAGGTGCTTATAGAAAATACCCTGAAGCATCTAAACCTCTAGAAGGGCAGACCTTAGGGAGGGAGTGGGCTATGAGAAGAAGGTAATAGTGGCCATAAACGTAGATTACCTGAAAGGAGACAATTACCTTATGTGGAATCCACAGATAAGAGAATAAGCACCATTTTTTTTTTTTTAATGCAAACCCTGAAATGCAAGCCTAACAAGGGCCCTTGCTCTAGAGTGGGTATAACTGAGGAACCAGGACCCAAAGTGAGAGTGTTCTGTAGCCACATGAACGGGAGACGGAGTGCAGGAGGGGACTGAGGGTAATTCTGAGCTCTTGCAAACAGATGATAAACAAAAATAAAACAGGAAATACAATATACTTTACCTTCATGCTTAGACTAAAAGTCAATTTCAGGATCTGGTACTAGTACTAAGGGAGGTACAGGCTTGGCCGACAAGAATATTGCAAAATGTGTGTTAGTTGCTCAGTCATGTCTGATTTTTTGCGACGCCATGGGCTGCAGCCTGCCAGGCTCCCCTGTCCATGGAGTTCTCCAAGCAAAAATACTGGAGTGGGTTGCCATTCCCTTTCCAGGGGAATCTTCCAGATCCAGCAATTGAACCCAGGTCTCCCACACTGCGCAAACTTGCCACCAAATCATTTGTCTTCAAAATACACACACACATCCCTCTTTCAAATTAGTAAGAGAGAAAAGCCAGCCTGATCTCTCCCCTGAGGCTGAGTTCTGCCATCTCAAAACAATAAATATTTAAACAGAAAAATAAGTATTTCAGAACAAAGTCATTCAAACCACTAGTCTATTAGGCTAAAAATGACAAACCCGGTAATAGTCTTAATGTCTCCAACCTCTTAAGAGCTCTTTCTTCCAGATCTCCTTAAAGCAGTAGCGAGAACCTCAAACATCTGTGAATCACATTTTCTACTGGCAACAAGAGACCACAAGAGATACTCTGGTCAGCTACCAGCTTCCTTGGAAATGAAAGGATCTTACACACAATTAATGGTTGACTGTCTATTCTATCCAATGTAATTTGTGATTTATACAGTGCATGGATAATTATTCTTTTTCTCAACCAAACTTTTCACTCCAATTTAAATTAATTTAGTCTTTATTGTGCCTTCACAGACAATTAAGTTTTGTGTCTTCTCTATGTTAAACTGAAATATCATTAAAATTATCCACAACTCACATTCAGAATAAGACAATAGCAAGATTTTGCTGTGTGTGCTAAATAATAAAATATTTAATGATTCTTCATAGATTTTTGCACTGGATGTTCTATTATAGTCTACCTCTTTAAAATGAGTAATTTGCATGATATGTACATACAATAATAGACAAAATTTTCCCCCATACCCTTTACAGGACAAAACTGCATTTTGCCTGGCAACCACAGTTAACGTGATGGTTTATATTTCCTCTAGTCATTTCATGAGTAAAGCCCCTAAACAGATCAGGGACTGAGTCATATACTACTTTACAGTAGCTTCCTCACCAAACAATAAGCATACTGTAACTGATGTTTAAAAAATACATGCTAAACTGAATTAACCAGGTAGTTGAATATCTGCTTCTGAAGTTGTCTGTAAAAAAGATAGGGACCTTTCTGTCAATAGCTTAGGAACTCTGAAGGAAGTTCACTACAACGTAATCACTCATAAATATTCACTACAGAAGGAGTTATTCATATATATACATATTAACTGAGAAGCTACATGTGAGAGTCCATGCTATGTACTGCGGAAAATGAAAAGAAAAATGAGTCTCTGTTCCCAACAATTCTCACCCAGGATAACCCAAGAATCTTTCTTTTAATAGTTCTTCTTTCTTTTAGCTTAACCTCAACCTAATGAATTTTCCAAGCAGCTGCCAGTGAACTTTCTAAAATAAAACCCAATCAGGTATTACTAATTAATTCTTTTCTTAAAATCCTAGATTCCTCAATGCCTACAGCTCAAGTCCCAATACTTCTGCATGGAAGTCATGCTCCCTGCAAAATTCATCTATTCGGCTTCAATTCTTGCCATCAAATATTTACTGAGTACTTACCATGGATTATTAGACACTTTGTTCTAGGTGCTGGGGAACAGTGATTAAAAATACAGGGTTCTTGCCCTTATAGAGTCTACCTTCTAGTGGAGAGACGGATAATGAACAGGTGAGTAAAACAAGAAACAGAAGGAGTGGTGCGGAGAGAAACGAAGCAACAAAGCGGGCAGGGGAAAACCAGGTTGGAGGGGTATAGAACCCTCTCAACTACTGATTAGATTTCACCTTTCAATATTTTCCTCCAAATATATTCTAAAAAGCTTTTGGTATTTATTTCCAGGGTATTTTGGGTAATCTATTTTTTGTTTTTAAAGTTGATTTTTATTTTTATGAAATTATACATGCACATGATAGTGAACCCAATGGATATGGAAGAATTTATGACAGAAAATGGCAGTCTCCTCCCCGCTCCTTCCCTTCACCAGTCCTCTTGGGAATGACCCTCTGTTAACCTTTTCTTAAAAGGCAGAGGCTCCAAGGCTGGAGGCTACCTAGAATATGTGCTCAGTTGCTCGGCTGTGTCCAACCTTTGTGATCCCGTGGACAGCAGCCCATCAAGCTTCTCTGTCCATGGGATTCTCCAGGCAAGAATACTGGAGTGGGTACCTTCTCCAGGGGATCTTCCCAACCCAGGGATCAAAACCAGGTCTCCTGAATTGCAGGCTACCTTAGGGCTACTGACTCCTCTCACCTCTCCAGACTCAGATATCACATCAATCTGCAGATCTGTGCACAAAGAGAGTAGGTCTTGGCCTCCCCAAGAGGCCACTGAACAGGTCAGGTGTGGTAACCGTTTGAACAGCAAACTTTGACCAAAAAGTGGGATGAGCAGGAGGTGAGAGGAAACCAGTAGATGAAAACATGTCCCCATACTTAGGAGGCCTGGCAAGAGGAACAGTAATCTATACAATGTCTCTTAAGACTTCTGCTGAAGCCAAGGCATCAGCAATGTCTTTTACAAAGCTTTGTCCAACCTTTCTCCTTTGTTCTCTCTCCCCTTTTCTTGTCCTGCTTTCCTGAGATTGTATTCCCCAATAAAGTACTGTCTCAGGCTGTTTTTAGGGCACACGGGCTAAGGAAATCATCTGAGACTTATCTCTTGTGTTTTCCATCTTTGCATCTTGAAGCTTGCATTTTGGGAAATATCTTTACTTTCTTTCCTTCGATGGCCTGTTTTCTTTTGACTATCACATTCTTAATCTCTTAAGCTCTTTCACATTCTCAAATTGTTCCCTTCTCATTGTACCCAGTACTGGTTTTAGGCATGCTTTCTCTTCTTTAACCTTACTACGTTAGTTAGAATGCTTCTTTAAATTCTTCTCTGCCCCCTGGATTATGTTTCCGTTAGGGTAAGTACTTCTTTTTGTTTCTTCTCTTCCCTTTCATGCTGAAAGTGCACTGGTGACCCAGGTATAAAACTTGGTTAGCTGGTGTGGGTTTCCTCTGCTATCCTGTAAGGATATCTGTTCTGTTACTGGGTCTCGTCCTAGAATTAAAATTCTAATTGGGAACTCAGTATGAGGTAAGAAAGAGCACATCAATGGTTTTCAGGGTTCATTTCAGTGTATGCAACGACCTCCTCCTAGGCCCCAAATATCATATTAAAGAAGGGGTGCCAATATTTAATACAAAAAGTTAAATTTCGCCAAACATTTTGACCAATTTATTTGGAGTTAAACAACCTGGGGTTTTGATTTTTCCTTTTTTTTTTTTTAAAATGCTGGAGAAAAGAGGCAGCAATAGTAAACACTGGCTACTTCCACTGGGAAGGAGTTGGAAAGGTTACATCGAGGCCAAGCAGTTGAATCAACCCTTGTAGAATGCACACGAAATCCCTGTTGTCCATCCCTTCTTCACTCCTGCTCTGAACCCAGAGCCTCTTAGGGTTCCTGCTAGGCAAACCAGCTTCCACACCACTCACAGGCTCCTGGTAATAACCGGCAGGCTTTAGCTTCTCCTCCATTCATCCATCAACTGGCTCCTTTTTGCTTTCTTTTAAAGAAATCTGTTTAACTTTTGTTTAAAATAATTCTTCACCCTTTTCTGTTAGTGTTTGCTGTTCTTGGTTTATTTCTTTTTGCACTTCTATATTGTTATTTCAGTGGAGTCTTATAAGAGATGTAAGGCAAGTAAAGTATCTATCATTCTGACCCAGAGGTCATAATTTATTTTCTGGAAAGGATTTCAACCATAAGTAAATTACAGAATTCCAGGTTCCTTTTTCATTTTGAGAAAGGACATTGATTTAATGGACTTCTATGTTTCTTTAACCATTTAACAATACTAAGATTTATTAAAGGCAAATGAAAGAAGTTAAAGAAGATGAGAAGTATTTAGCACAATTCTAAAAACAGCCCTTTTACATACACTTTAGGCAATTAGATACACTTAGATTACAGGAAGCAAAAAACAAAACAAAACAAAACAAAAAAACTCAAAGAAGAGCAGAAACAGATGTGTACTTTACTTCTGGTCATAGTCCGAGTGCCATGTACAAGTACATCCAACACTATGTGCTAAACATCATTCTAAGTTCTGAAAACCAAGACTTTCAAGGGTATAATCACTCTCAAAACATAAACAAAAGAAAAAACAAGTATTTGTCAATTAAAATGTGTAACTCTTCATCTTCCTCCTTCTTCACAAATGTAATGGTGGCCAATATCAGAATGCAGTTTAAAGGAAGGAAAACAATTCCCATTATTCTATTGGTCTCTAGCACACAAATTAATCACGCACACTACAAACTCCGACCCATCAGGAATGGCAATGAAATATAAACTAGTGGCTGCAATATTTATTCCTTCCTCAAAATGAGGCAAATGAATCTAGAAAAGAAATTAAAAGTCCTATGTTGGGAGAAGTCATGAAAAAAAATCTATCATGGAGAAACCGTCATTACTAACCAGGAAAACCTAGTCCTATCTCAAAGTAAGGGAGGATATTCAACTTTAGAAAGGTGGCATGCAGAAAACCAAGAGCAGAGATCTAAAATCAGTTCCTAAGAGCACTAAAAAGAAGCTATCTATATGGATGTGAGAGTTGGACTACAAAGAAAGCTGAGTGCCGAAGAACTGATGCTTTTGAACTGTGGTGTTGGAGAAGACTCTTGAGAATCCCTTGGACTGCAAGGAGATCCAACTAGTCCATCCTAAAGGAAATCAGTCCTGAATATTCACTGGAAGGACTGATGCTGAAGCTGAAACTCCGATACTTTGGACACCTGATGTGAAGAACTAAGTCACTGGAAAAGACCCTGATGCTGGGAAAGATTGAAGGCAGGAGGAGAAGGGGACGACAGAGGATGAGATGGTTGGATGGCATCACTGACTTGATGGACATGAGTTTGAGCAAGCTCTGGGAGTTGGCAATGAACAGGGAAGCCTGGTGTGCTGCAGTCCATGGGGTGGCAAAGACTGGGATATGACTGAGCAACTGAACTGACTAATACACTATAACGATTGCTTGGTAACAAAAACACTCCCAGATTTCATTCCACGTTTCCTATTTCCAAGTCAAGACAAATGCTCAAGCATTTCAAAGGGCACATTTATTTCTTACTTATAATCTTTCTTCCTTAGAACTTCATTATCATTATCACATCAACTAGACTATCCAGCTTCATTCAAGAATAATTTCCCAGCAAAGAACACCCAAGATATCTGAGTTCACCTTTTAACTCATTTTCATTTTTTCTCTCTAGGAACAGGGGGCATACAAACTTCACATTTTAGCCTCTACAGACTGAACATCTTTTATTAAAGGCCCGGAGGTTTCTAAGAAGATGTTCTGAACTGGAGAACTAGCTCCAGTTCTGCTGTACTGAACTGTATGACCTTGGACAGCTCACTTCCTCTGGGGTTCTGTTTCCTGATTAGTAAAGTAAAGCTCATTACAGCTCTTAGAATCTGATTCTGTGAGAAAGAGACCTTACCCAAGGGATAGAATATAGTGAAAAAGAAGAAACATTAGGTATACCATGTGAAACTGTGTTTTCTTCTGTAATAGTCAGCAAAGTGCCATTAAAAGCTTAGCTGCTTCCTTGCCCAAAGTGGCTAAGAGCTGCTCCAAAGAGCCAGTGCTTTGATTTCTCTCTTACCCTGTACAAATGCTCCCATGTGATATACTAAGCCATCAAACTCTAAGAGCTGAGATAAAATTTCAGGAAATGAAAGTTATGTATACTGCTACTGCTAAGTCGCTTCAGTCGTGTCCGAATCTGTGCGGACCCATAGACAGCAGCCCACCAGGCTCCCCGATCCCTGGGATTCTCCAGGCAAGAACACTGGAGTGGGTTGCCATGTCCTTCTCCAATGCATGAAAATGAAAAGTGAAAGTGAAGTCGCTCAGTCATGTCTGACTCTTTGCGACCCCATGGACTGCAGCCTACCAGGCTCCTCCGTCCATGGGATTTTCTAGGCAAGAGTACTGGAGTGGGGTGCCACTGCCTTCTCTGAAGTTATATATAGAATAGTTAAATTGATCAATTCTGTACTTAGCCCAGAGAAACCTAAGGCTCTAAGAAAATTAGCAGACACTTCTCAAGGTTCTGGCTAAAGGTAAATTACAGAGATTTTTCTTATGTTAAAGAAAAAGTTAAATAAATACTAAGGCCTGTATCCTTCATATGATACTTAAGGTAATGGCTAGCATTAAAAAAAGGGGGGGGGATAGAAATAGCATAAACGCTAGAATAAGCTAAATGTGGATTCAAACCCAGGCTTTGCCATGTACGGTTGTGTGACTGTGGACAAGTCACTGAACTTCTCAATTCTTCAATACTTTTATTTGTAAAATGAAGACAGCTACCCAGTGGGGTATCTACAAGAATTCACTGAGAGCATGTATACAAAATTCTCTGCTTTTGGCTAAAAAAAAAGTAGTAGAAATAATAACTACCTATTGTGAAGGAAGAAGAAAAAAGGGGGAAAGAATATATAGTCCACAATATAAACCTAAGAGTTGAGTTATAACTTTGAAGTTCTTTTTCACATAATAGCAATATCACTACCAATATCAGGGGTGGTGGTGTTTGGTTCATATTCTTTTTACTAAAAGCTTTATATAAAATATAGGCTAAGTGAAATGAACCCAAACACAACACATATATTCCCAGTTGTTCCAAAATGTCTCCTGGTTCCTCAAGAGAGAAAATGATAAAAGCATATATTTGGCTGAACTTCTGTTCATAGTTACTGCACAGGTAAGTGACAGGCAACCATTCCAACTCAAGAAAGCTCCACCCAGAGCCACCCCACTCACTTTCTCTAGCAGGTCCATGTTGAGTTCAACAGCACCCCCACCCCACTTAAACATCTAGATAACCTGAAAACCATTTAAATAGCAATGGCTGAAAGCCTAAAGGCTACTTACTACAGGATTTCTAAAGATTCATAAATCTCAGACCAACGCTCATCATCTTCACTGTCCACAGTGCCCTGTCTTCTCCACTGCTGAAGTAAGCAGATGGAACACTGACTTTTCTCCCTTCTTCTTCTGCTAGCACTGCAATGACAGGGAATCTATAGGACAAAGGCATCTCTCTCCTTTTCCACAACAGACCACAAATCATGCTCAACCAGAAAAACACAGAAACCCTATTCTTCCTGTGATCTTCTCCATGTATTCTTAAGAAACTATCTTTAACTGTGATTAGACCAGCCCTAAACTCTCTCTGAAATTATTCCACCACTGAGTCTCACTTAATACTCAAAAGTTTGCTTCTAGATCCACTTAATATCTTACCTAACACACACACACACACACACACACACACACACACACGCCATAGCCTTTTCTCACTCCTTCCCTTTCTGCCAAACTCCCCAAACTAATTCTTTTCTCATCTGAACTTCTAAAGGTATTTTATGGACATCATATCCACGTAATTTACCATATTCTATCTTGGTATTTTAATTATTCTTTTACATCAAATGCATTCTTCTCCAACATTGCTTGAAATTATTGTTCAGCTGATTTTTCATTCATAAATTAGGAATACATTAAATGAAATATCATGTAATTAAAAAAAAAATAAGCGTTCTCATTTCTGCTTTCAATTAGGATGGAGTAACAAGGACAAGACTTATCTTGCCACCTCAAACAACTAAAAACAGAAAAAGTACATGAAGCCTGGAGAAAGTTCTCAAGCTGTGGCACAAAAAGGGAAGCCAGGCAATGGTCTCCATGAGTTGAGGAGATAAAGCTTCAAGTCCAGGGAAGTCAAGACCGCTAGAGGTCACAGGGGAGAGCGCTGTAGGAGACAGAACTGTAGAGAGGGAATTCTGAAGACCCACAGAGGGTTCTCCTCAAGAACTCAGTTGAATGACAGCATATGCGAGAAACTATTAAGAATTGAAGGGAACAGTGCTAAGAGCTCACACAGTGTCAGAAACAGCCTGTTCTCCAAAATGAGAGTGGAAAATCTGATAATTTAAAAAGCATCAGTTACAGTACTAGGAAGAGTCTTGCCTCAAAAGCGAGGTAGACTAATAAACACAGCTCTGGTCCTATCTAACAAAACTTAAAAATAAGTCCTGAAAGGATTAAACTATTTCTAAGAAAGTCAGCTGTGTTGTAGACAAAGCTCAAGAATATTTATAAGCAGAAAAAACAAACAAAACAACCCATCTAGCATCTAACAGGGTAAAATTCACGTCTGGCATCCATTCAAAAATTACCACGGATTCAAAGAAGCAGAAAAATACAACCCATAATGATAAGGAAGATCAACCAACTGCAACTGATCCAGAATGAATATAGATATTAGAATTAACAGATAATGACATTAAAGACATCTGTATTCCACATGTTCAAAAAAACTGTACATAAAAGAAAACTGAGCATGTTAAGAGAAATGTGAGATACAAAAAGATCTGCATCAGAATTCTAGAGATGAAAACTATACTATCTGAGCTTAGAAAAATTCTATTGGACTAATAATGACAGATTAGACATTGCAGAAGAGAAGTTCAGTACACTAAATACTACCACAACAGAAACTACCCAAAGGAAATACACAGAGAGTAAAAAAGATTAAGAGTAATGAACAGCAAGCCTTGAAAATAACATGGAATGGTTATGGTCTAATATATACGGGTGATGATAGTTTTTTTAAAAATTGAAGAATAGTTGATTTACAATGTGGTATTAGCTTCAGGTGTACAGCAAAGAGATTCAGTTTTATGTAGATTCTTTTCCATTATAGATTATTACAAGATATTGAATATAGTTTCCTGTGCTATACAGTAGGTCCTTGTTTATCTCTTTTATAGGTAATAGTGTGATCTGTTAATCCCGAATTACTAATTTATCCCTTCCCTGCCCACCAGCTGCATCCTCCCCCTCCACTCCCTCCCTAAACTTTTTTTTAATTTTTAATTTTTATTTTTACTTTATTTTACTTTACAATACTGTACTGGTTTTGCCATACATTGACATGAAAAAGAATCTACTTCTGGTCATCTTGAGTGGAAGGAAAAGGGAGAAGGAGATAGCTTGCAGTCAATATACCACACTTGGTATACTTATTATGGGTTATCAGTCCCTAAAATTTCACTGTCACCTTTTCACATTCTTTGCCTTTCTACACTTATTGGAGTCATACTCTCTTTCCTTTCCTCTTTGCTGACCTCTTAAGCCAGAGCTCCTATGCCACTTACCCACATTCTTTCTTCTGGATATATGCAGCCTTCCACTGGAAGATCTACAAGAGATTTCTGTGTTCTCCAAACAGCCAAAAGTCCTCCTTTCTTCTTACCAAATAAAACACCCATTTCCAAAATGACATTATATTTTAAGTATTGACTGATTTAGGTAATAAACACGAGAATATATGTGACTTTAACTCTTTTGGTTTGAACTTGTCATGAAGGAACAAGTTAAAATTCATTAATTCAATCAAGAAGTATTAAATTGAACTAGATATGATGACAAACACAGGCGATACAGTCTCAATCCTACAAGAAACTACAGTCCGATGGAAAAAAACAGACAAATGTATTCACAATTAGAGTAAAAATTGAAACCTACATACTGTGGACTAAGAGAACAATACATACACAATGCCAAGGAAGCACAAAAAAGGGAAAACTCTATGAGATAGGGCAAGTTTTCTGAAGCGGGTAACATCTAAGCTGAATCCTTAAGGCAAGAAATAAATCACGTGGGAGAAAGTAATAATATATGAAAAATAATATATTAATATGAAGAAATATATGAAAAGCATGAAGGTACAAAATTGCAAGTGGTTCAGTAGAGTGGAGGGAGAAAGCAAGTGAGGAAAGGAAAAGAATCATCAAGATTTCTAGGAGGAAAATGAGAGAAGCAAACCTTAACAGGGATTGAAGACGACCTGTCAAAGCTGCTAGAAACCAGGTCCCCGTCATCAAGTTAGATGGGAACGCTTCCCCACTGCTAAATATCAGGGTGAACTGCAGCCCTCCAAGTCAGGGGTTGGCAAGTTACGGCTTTCGTCCAAAGCTGCTCCACCACCTGCTTTGGATAATCTGAAAGCTAAGTGTAGTTTTTACATTTTCAAATAGTTAAAAAATTCAAAAGAAGAATATTTTGTGGCACATGGAAATAATATGAAACTAAAATTTCAGAAGTGTTTTTAAATAAAGTTTAACAAGAACATAGCCACGCCCATTCACTTACCAATCCTGGATGACCACTTTCATGTCACAACAGTAGAACTGAATAGCTGTAACAGAGACAGCATGGCTTGAGAAGCCAGAAAAAATTGACTATCTATCTAGTCATTAATGGAAAAAGTTTACGGAATTCTGCTCTGAGTCTTTCAAAATCCCATCTCCTTCAATTAAATCTCAGCTTATCTGTTAAGAAGTTCTTATAAGAAACCTCATAATATTAGATAAAAGACTAATTATATTATTTGTAGATATAAGAGTATTATTTTTTAATTTCATAAAGTAATTACTGATTTCCATTTCCATATTTTCTTCTTAAATATTCCTTTACATATGAAATATCAAATTTTGATTGCAGAACTTTATCCTGCAATTCTAAATGAATTAAATATCTCTAGTTATATGATTCCAAGTTAAAAATTTAAAAACTGTATTTCCTGCTGTTAATAGCAGTCGAGCTGTACTTATTTCCTGGGTCATTAATTAAATAAATGTTATTTTAATATTCCAAAACTGATAGATAGCCTTTGAAAAATTTCAAGAGGAATGATGGAAAAAATAATATATCAAAATATGATAATCTAAGATTATTTCTAAAGTATTTGATTTATAATAAGTATTATTAAATCAAAATAATTTCCCAGGATTTAATTTCTTTTCTTGGGTGTGTTTTGCTTCTATTCTCAACAGAAATAGAACATTATGATTTACTGTTGCTATCGATTTAAAAGACTCTATAATTCCCAATTTTAGCTCTTCAACACTTTTTCGATACAATTTCAACATCTCAAGGAAGGTGATCAAATTTATTTTTGTTGATTTTTAATATATCATTTGTTGGTCCAATTGGCATCTTCAAAACAGAATTTGTAAAAAAAACAAGTTTAAAAAGTGAAAACTTCAGTGTTAGTAACCTTTGAAGGATCTGGGCAAGACCTAGAAGTTAGAAGGCAGGGAGATTCTCACCAATCAGCTGACAGTGTGCATTAAAATGGTGAAGAAAACAAATATTCTACTTAAAGAGGTGAGGGTAGTAAGTCCTTATTTTTGAAGCTGTGAATTGGTGACAACATTACATGGCCAATAGACTTTGAAAACTGAGTAAACTCAACGTGCTGTCAAAAAATAAAACCTATAACAAAGATATGCTGCTTAATAATACTCATAACTACTTAGTAATTAGATATAAATGATACACCATTCATATAAATTGTCATAATTAGACCAGAAGAGCAAAGACTCTAGAAACCATATGGTTTCCTATCTATGAGGAATAATTCAAGGAGGCAGGTAAGATGAGCACAGAAAACAGAAGACTGAAGGGGACATGTAGCAGTTATTTTCAAATACCTGGGTTTTATGAAGAGAGATGAAACCCCTCCACGTGAGTCTGGATGACAGAACAATGAAGAAGGAGAAGACAAGAATGGAGACAGACTTATGCTCACCATGAGGAAATGAGAAGAGAATAATGGAAACAGATTTGACCTCACCATGAGGAAAGTATTTCAACTCTGTAATGGCCAACAATGGAGCGATTTATCTATGAGGTTTGTGGTATAATGGAAGAATATGCAAATCTGGAATTAAAGGCATCTCAAATCTGAATCCTATTCCTATCCGTTCCTAGAACTACCAAATTGCTTGACTTCTTGAATCTCAGTTTAATGTACTGGAAAAAAAATGGGAAAAACACCACCTACCTCAAAAAGAGATTGGCAAGTGACATATGATATCAGTAAAACAATTTTAAATATGTAAATGTGCACACGTGTAGGTATGCTAAGTCTCTTTGGTCATGTCCACCTCTTCATGATCCTATGGGCCATAGCCCACCAGGCTCCTCTGTCCATGGGATTTGTATGTAAAACTGGTACAAAGTAGGTATGCAAACACAAAAGGTTATTTCAATAACAGTAATTATTAGTGGTGGTCAAGAACAGGGAAGCTGAAGCCAAACTCTGGTTGAAATCCTGGAGCTGCCAACTTAACTACTTTGTATTCCTGTTTGCTGATTTCTACAATATGGGTATAACAGTACTTATACGGCTGCTGAAAGGAACTGTACAAGCTGCTGACGATGGTGCCTAATGCGTAATATATATACGCTACAATGTTACTGCCTGTGTGCTCAGTCGCTTCAGTTGGGTCCAGCTCTTTGTGACCCTATGGACTATAGCCCACCAGACTCCTTTGTCCATGGGAGTTTTTCAGGCAAGAATACTGGAGTGGGTTCAGCCATACCCTCTTCCAGGGGATCTTCCTGACCCAGGGATCGAACCTGCATCTCCTGCCTTGCAGGTGGATTCTTTACTGCTGAGCCACTGGGGAAGCTCAACCTATTATTATGTAATATCAGAAAAATAAATTCATTTAGTGAATTCCTTGTTATTGCAAGTATTCTATCAAAGCCTTGAACATGTAAGAGATGGAAATTTCAGAAGTAAATAAGAGAGTCTCACCTAAATTCATTCATTTACACAGTCAACAAGTATTATATGAATATGTAATACTTACAAGGGGCATTAGAGCACAGTGGTTAAGAGTACAGATTCCTAAGACAGTCTGTGGATATGAATCCCCACAGTATCTCTTAGCAGCTTATCAATTGGGGCAAATTACCTAATCATGGTATTCCTCAGTTTCTTCTTCTGTCCTATGAGGGATAATTACAGGGCTGATGAGAGCATTCAATGATCTCAGGCAGGGACTTCCCTGGTGGTCCAGTGGCTAAAACTCCACACTCCCAAAGCAGGTGGCCTGGGTTCAATCCCTGAACAGGGAACTAGATCCCACCCACATGCCTCAACTGAGTTCCCAGGCCACAACTAAAGATCCTGCATGCCCCGACAAAGACCAAAGGTCCCGCATGTTGCAACTAGGACCCAGTGCATCCAAATAAATAAATATTTTTTAAAATGAGTTAATGTAGGTAAAGTACTTAGCACAGTACTTGACAGTAATATATCATATATAAAGATTAGCTGATTAGCTATTCTTTTTTTTTTTTGACTACATGCCAGGCACAGTTCTAGATACAACTGACTTCTGACAGGGTTCCTGCTTCAAAGACCTTACATTCTTTGGAGGGGTGGGATAGCACTGATGATAAACAAGCAAATAATAAGTGACGACAAACAAAAATATCAGTGACCAGAGAAAACAGGTTAAGGGGATAGGGAGAAATTGGGGAATTTGAGTTAAGAAAGTCAAAGGAGAGCTCTTGAGAAACCTCGAAGATGAGCATTTCTATGACTAAAGAGAAAAACAGAAGGAAAAGTTCTGAGCAGGAGGATGCAAGGCATGTTAAAAGGAACAGCATAGATGTCAGTGCCAAAGGGCAGTAGGAGGTAAGGCTGGAGAGAGACAGCCAGGTTCCCAATCACTCAAGGGCCTTAAGAGATCAGAGTGAGGGCACTGGATTTTATTCGGAATCTGAAGGGAAACAAGGTTTAAAGAACGGGAGTGACAAAATCCAGCGTGCACTTCAAATGACTCACTCTGCCAATGGACCCAATTATTAATCAACTATTAATCAATCTAATCAATTATTTGGCTCCAAGGCTTTCTGAATTTAATCATTCTACTACTAGTGGTGGTTTAGTTGCCAAGTCATGTCCAACTTGTGCAACCCCATGGACTGTAGCCTGCCAGGCTCCTCTGTCCATGGGATTCTCCAGGCAAGAATACTGGAGTGGGTTGCCATTTGCTTCTCCAGGGGATCTTCCTGACCCAGGAATCGAACCCGGGGCTCCTGCATTGCAGGCAGATTCTTTACCAACTGAGCCAGGGGGGACATTTTGCATATTTGGGAAATGGAAACAATACGTCACAACAGCAGACTGAGGCATTTCTGACTGCTTGAAAATCAGGCATCCAAATCCAATAATGAAACTGCTCCATTTAAAACGACAAAGCATTTACTGCAGGAGAGCATTCCATTTGTGTTTGTTAGATTCACATACGAAGTACTGTTTAGAAATGTTTGAGAAAGGTTTGACAGCGGTTTTGGAATATTGGAAAAAAAAAAAAGACTGAGAAGTTATGATTCCAGAAGGGAATGCTTGAGATATCAACAACATAAGATTCCAGAGAGGAACTATACAACAAAAGACGGGCTAGGGGGGCTGTATCATCACCATGACAACACATACAGATGACCAAGAAACAAACCAAGGTAAGAATGACCTGAAGAGAAGTTAAAATGTGAGCACTCCACGAACCAAAAGTCTGAAGAGAAATGAGACTGTTTCCATACGGCAGGCAGCCTTTTAGAAATGAGTCTGAAGATTTTCAGGGAGAGATCAGAACAATGGAGGAACAAAACCAGGACTCTGAGCTGAGCCACTGACCAGGATGAGGAGTGGCATCTCCTTTTCAACAGGGAGGTGTCCTCCACAGCAAGACAAACTTGAACAGCGGACTGTCAAACACTAAGCTTTCCTAGTCTAAGCTGCAAAACTAAGCAGAAGGATAAAGGGAAAAAATTTAGAGAAAGGGTCAAAAAAAGGTGTGTGTTTTGGGGTATGGGAGGTGACCCGAAAGAAAAACCATTCGATAAGACAAAATTGCTCAGATTTATGGGATTCTGGGTATCTTTTATGGAATTCTGGGTATCTTTTCAGGGCAGCTGACTAATTTTTAGAATAGCAGTGTTTTTCAAGAGCCAGCCTTGGCCATGGCAAGGAAATGGTTATAAGTGAAGATATGTAGCAATGTAGAAGAATTCTGAAACAAACCAAAGCTCTGGAAAAAGTGAGGCTTTTTTTGGGTTCATTGTAAAGGAACATAAATTAGTCTCAAACCCACAATCTCCGCCTACCCCCCAACTTCCCAGAGTCCTGTGCAGCCCACAGCAAGTGGAAGTGTGCCAAGACCAACAGTGTGGACTGAAGCTCTGTGGATGAAGGGCGTGATGGGCTCCGGTGGACCTGGCGGGCAACCCAATGGGAATCATTTGAAAGCGGTGTCACAAAATGGAGACTAAATAATCACTGAGGACAGTCAAAACGCACAGAAAACACGCTTAGCAAAATCAGAGGACAGATTCCCTACTCCAACTCATTAAAAAAAAAAAAATCCAAAACTAAACAAACAAACAAAAAATCCAGATAAGATAGTAGAAAATGAAACAAAGCAAAATATACCTGCTCCCTTACCTGCCTTTAACTAAAGTATAACACCCTCCCTCTTCTCTCCTCCCAGCTACCCTGGAACAGAATAGGGAACTAGCCACAGCTCAGGTGAAGACTTAGGCCATCTAGCTACACAGAGGGGAGATGGCAGACAATGGAAGTGGTGATTCATTACAAAAGAATACACTCCTAGCGGCCTGCTGCCTCCTGGGCTCACTGCACTATTTAAAGGAACAGCAACCCCCTTTCCAACCTCCCTTTTTCTTAACACCTTCCCTCCTCTTGGTCCTGATGGAAAACAGATTTTGAAGAAAATGCCAGCAAAGCACTGAGCTGTCCAAGAAAGGGAGGGCTTTGTGTTCCACAGAAACTGGCAGTCTTACTCTAGAGAAGAGAACAAAAATTTTCTTTCACGTCCACACTGTAAGATCTTCCTCTCTGTCTAGTATACTTTCCCTTTCAATAGTAAATAGTATAACCTTTTCTTATTAATTGGAGTTGAGGTCATTTACAACTTTGCCTAATTTGACACATATTACAAGGATGATTTCTCTTCTCCTTCCTTTTATTCCACACTGTTATTTTCACAGACGAGAGGAGATGCAATATTTTGGTTCATAGGCTCTGAAAGAAGAGAGCATCTCAGTGAAATACTCCTACAACATATACAGGGATGACAAGGAAACCTAAAGTTATTTTTTTTTAAATCACATGAGCATGTGTGTCTACTATACTAGAATTCCATAATTAAATGGCCATCTGCTTTTTTCTTTTTAAAGCAAAACTTTGATAACTTATTGCAAATAACCGAGCATTATAAACCAAAAGCAGGCCTTATAAAACCAGAGCATATATAATAACAATGAGTGCACACCATGCAGCTACTGATACAGATCTAAACATGTGATGAAAATGTCATCCACTGAAAGCCCTTCACCTTCTTCCACCAAGTGAGGGATGGAAATGGGATACAGATCAAAGATCTGTTAAGATCAAAGATGCAAAGAACCTAGGTGACAAAATGGTGAAAACATACCTAAATGCCTTTCCTAATATACTTGCTGAGAAATTAAATACCACAATGAACTGTTTGATAACTTGAACCGTAAACAATGCAGACATTTTCTACTCAGAAAGCTTTACGTTCACAGATCATTATCAAATACTGGGATCCTATGTCTGGCTCAAAAAACCAAAAACTAGCCCTTCACTCTCCCCCCAAAACCCCCATAGAACAAATAAAGATTTGGCCTGTTTGGCTACTTGCTTCATTTTTCCCCTAGATTATTAACAGCTATGTATGTTACATTAACATAGGAAGTGTATACAAAAAACAAACACATTGGAATACCGGAACTTTCCAAGTGTGACATTCTGTATTTTCCATTTGTATACATTCAGAACCGGAAAAACTGAGCTCCTGCTTTCCCTTCAGCATTCACACACATTGAGAAAATCATTAATGAGTTTCACTCATTTATTAGAATTCTTAACCACTCCCAAACTCCTTCTTTCCAGTTTCTACTTATCTCTTCTGCTTCCTTCCTAAAATTATAGTTTTCTTAAATGCTGATTATTAAGACCAAGTTATTAAGTGTGCAAACGCTTATGCATTCTAACTTGGGCTTGCACATGCTTACTCAGCTCCTCTAGAAACTAAGGGGACAGGTTCCAAGAGGTCACGGAAAACCTCTGATTATAAGAAGTCCTAGTTTAGGTAACTCTTTCACTGACTTAAAAATATATATAACGAAAGTCATATTTACCTAAAAAAGTATATATATAATGAAAGTCAAGTAGTTGAAAAGGCTCCAGTAATAGCTGAGAAAGAAGAGAGCTGGTACCCTCTAATATGGTCAGTTAATGAAAACTGAATGAGGGCTCCAAGGTTAAGAAGTATCATCTACCAAGCAACAAAGAGAAGCCAGAAACAGGTTCTCTCTCTCTCTCTCTTTTTTAAAGTATAGCATATTTCAAAAGAGTTAATCAGGCTCATGATCAAGGGATAAGAAATGCAACAGAAAATATTTCAAGGGTTTCTCCCCTTTGCAGAAGAGGGAGGGGTCTCTTAATAATCTCCAAACTTAAATCCGTTGAAAAATTATTTTGAAGAGACATATTCTTTGAAACTCCCCTTTCCTCCAGGTCACGTTGGGAAAACCTCCCTAAAGCTTTACCTCTTTCCAAACAGCACTGCGGGGCATTATATAACATTTATGGAACAGGGCTCCAGCTCCTAAAATCATGCCTCTATCCAGATAGCCAGCTGACTCTCTCGCCCTCCGGTGGTGACTTAGGAAGAGAGACAAGAGAATAACAAAAAAGGGGGGCAACATCCTTAAAAGGAAAGCACTGTCCAGTGATGAAATTTCCCTACAGAGCATAAAACCTGGAGTGAAACACATCCTAAGTCTGAGACCAAAGGATATGAAGTTCTACAATGCAACAACGCAAACGATTCTAATTGATAAGTCACAGCCTCATCATTTCCTCTCAACCTATATATAAAGAAGAATGGGTAAAAGGATCATACGGAAGGATGCCAAAAGGAAAAACAGCACCGCCAGGGAAAATCGGGGAAGAGTATTCACCTTTCTATTTGTCAGGAATGACTTGCTAAAATGCAGATACTGCTTGGCACAAGTAAAGACAGGCAGAGAGAGAGAGGGAGGGAGGGAAGGAGGGAGGAAGGGAGGTCTTCCATTTCCTACTCCCTCTCCTTCAGATGTCTTTTAATGCCCCCGTGACTGTCACTTATACATTCAGACCTGCTCTCCTGCCAGGGAGGGCTCTAACCTGTCTGTGGTGCACCTAGATGCTTCTACAGTTCTCATGGAAAACAAACCATGCAGTAACAAAGACATGAAAATCAAACGTATTTTTTTCAAGCCTTCATTTTTAATAAGCCCTTTAGAGCAAAGGCAGCAAAACTGCAATTCCATCGCCTCTTTGGAGACACCGAAGTGCATCTGAAATTGGATTTCCCTACAACACAGATTCTTCTGCTATTCTTAAAAGGAAGTCAATCCCGCTCCCCTCTTTTTGGCCGTCTACAAGAATCTCTTCCTACCTCTGCAGTCTTTCTCTCCCTCCCTCTTCTCAGAACCAAGACAAAGAGGTAGACAAATCCCCACAGGGTCTTTCCTGAGCCACAGCTGCACAGTACAGGAAACAGGAATCTGCTATGGAGCTAAGGGAGGGGGAGAATAAAGGATACGCACACCACACACACACACACACACACACACACACACACACACACACACTCCCTCTCTCTCCCTCTCTCTCCCTCTCTCCCTCTCTCTCTCTCTCTCTCTCTCTCTCTCTCTCTCTCGCGGACCCACAACAGGCACAGACTAGCTTCCCAGCTGATAACAGTAATTTTGACCCTTTCTAAAAAGACAATAATAATTAAAACTCTGGTGATTCTGCCCCACCCGCAGAGCTCTTTTTAGATCTCGGAAATGAGAAAAGAAACGAACGGAGCACACACAGATCTTACCTGAGTTACCATTTTCTTTTTCTCCATAAACCAAAGGGAACAGATGATGAACACTCAGAGCAGTTGCGCTGGGGGGACACCTTCCACGGCTTTCTTTCCACCCCCTCCCCCCCCAGCCTAGCTTGTTAAGGGCTGGTGATTGTTCTCCCTTTATCTCGTTTTCCTTCCTTTTCCTTTCTAGTGTTTCTTCCTTTCTTTTCTCTTCCTCTCTGGCAGTCTCTCCCCCTCCTTCCTTCTCCAGCTCCCTCCCATATCTCAGGCAGATGGCTGAAGGAAGCCCCACCCCTGAATGCCTAAGGTAATTAATCAGAGTGGAGCCCCACCTCTTCCTCCTCCCCCCACCCCCTCCTGGCTGGCTGACATCTCCCAACTCCAGAAACAGGCCTGCTGGAGAATGGCAGTTTGGTGTGTGCTTTGCGCACGCGTGTGTGTGTGTGTGTGTGTGTGTGTGTGTATGCGCGCGCGTGTGCGCGTGAGGAGAGGAGGGAAGGAGGGGGAGAGAGGCAAGGGCAGGCGCCATGTGCAGGCATATTTTAAGGAGTGAGATTCTGCGATGGTGGCATTAATTATATAGCACAGGAAGTATTCAGGGCAGCTTACCATAGTTAGTACAGATTTAAAATGTTCCATCTAAGAATATCTGATAATATGAAATAAGAAAGGAATTATTTTTTTTAAAAACATTTCCACAGATGTATAGTTTATAGATGCAGTGGATTTAATAAAAGATGAGAAAAGCTGCTCAATGACAGTTGACTGGAAGGTTTTCAAGGAATGGAAATATGCAAGAACCTGCTTGTCCTAAATCAGCCTAAAGACTTCAAAGAACCAAAAGAGAGAAGGGAGGTAATTTAAGTGCATATTTTTTCCACTGTAAAAAACCTGGGGATTCTGAAAAAGGTGTCTACAAACATGATGGCTTATGAAACGTAGGGTGGATACTAATTTGACTGTTCAAGGTCTCCAGCTTCATTACAAATTCTGGTTAACTGAGAATTCACCTTTTGTGTTTCTCAGCCTTCTGCAACTCAGCCTCTAGTGAAAAACATAAACCTTTCTTATACACAGTGGACAACTGTTTCATTGCTATTACTAGTTATTGTTACTATACAGTGCTAGAGATACAGGAGACATGGGAGAATATTTATTAAATAAAAGAGTTTCTTTTAAGTTCTCTTAGTAGAAAATCAGGTTTTATTAAAGGGCTTCCCTGTGGCTCAGATGGTAAAGCATCTGCCTGCAATGCGGGAGACCCGGGTTTGATCCCTGGGTCGGGATGGCAACCCACTCCAGTACTCTTGCCTGAAAAACTCTATGGACTGTCTGCTGAGAAGCCTGGTAGCCGACAGTCCATGGAGTTGCAAAGAGTTGGACACGACTGAACACCTTTCACTAAGGTGGCTTAGTGGTAAAGAATCTGCCTGCCAACGCAGGAGATGCTGGAGATGCGGGTTCCCTCCCCGAGTTGGGGAAGATTGCCTGGAGGAGGAAATGGCAACCCATTGCAGTACTCTTGCCAGGAAAATTCCATGGACAGAGGAGCCTGGAGGGCTATAGTCTGTGGGGGTCGCACAACTGAGAGACTGGACACACACACAGTAAAAAGCCATAGTGGAAAAAAAGCATCAGAGGTGTGATTCAGTTCAGAAGCCCTGGTCAGAGTCCTAATTCTGCCTTTTATAAGTGATCTTGGAAAAGTCTTTGACCTCTGAATATAAATGTCATAATCTTCCTACTTCCCTACTTTCTATTATTAAATATTCAAATAATCTATGTGAATGTTTGATGAGTTCATGGTATTTGTCTCATAACAGTAACAATTTCTATTTTTTTAGTATTCTAATAAATAAGATTCTATATTGTTTTTTATTTTGTATTTTAAGTTATGCTATATTTATGTTATAACCTCTAACAGATTACCTGAAGGGCAAAGAGATTAATTCCAAAGTTAAGCTTCCTATTTTTAATATAAATGCATAAAAAAATCAAAATTAAAAATCACAAATCACATGGAGAATACATTAAGTTTTTTCTGTCTCAATGAGGATTATTTGGCAAAATATATAGTCAGGCTTTAAAAGCAATGTACATATAACAGTGCTGGTTGGCACACTGCCAATATAACATCATCATAAAGTGCTAGTCACTCAGACACGTGCAACTCTGCAACTCTATGCTCCCATCCAAATTAGTAACCATTTTAACAACTCGGAAAACACAGAAACTACCAAATCACCTGAAGAGCCTGGCATAGTCATAGCTATTTACTGAGTGCCTACAACACGCCAGGCACTATTCTGGGCACGTTACAGATACTTGAATACTTTTAGTATATGTGTAAAGAAATACATACAAAAGAAAGGGATCTTTTAACATTAGGAAAAACAACATTAAGAGAAAAGGGATGGATCAGTTTTGGACTTGTTCTTATTTAACATTTTTAGAAATGATCTAGAAGATAGAATATATTACATTCTCTGAATCTGTGACTGTAAAGTCAACCTGGAGATAAAATACAGACAAAAAAACGTAAAGACGGTGACAGTGAGAGCCGCTCAGCCGAGTCCGACTCTTTGAGAACCCATGGACTTTACAGGCCATGGAATTCTCCAGGCCAGGGTACTGGAGTGGGTAGCCTCTCCCTGCTTCAGCGGATCTTCCGGACCCAGGGATCGCACTGTGCACTGCAGGTGGATTCTTTACCAACTGAGCTATTAGGGAAAGACAAAGTAAGGAAGCAGAAAAGAGTTCCCTGGGAGCAAGGGCAATGCAGTGTGGTTTGGGGAAAATCTAAACCATATTCATGAGATAATTATTTATGCTTTCAGTTCTAATATAAGAAATAAACTGAGAATCATTGTATACCGTTCTCTGAATCCGCTGGCCCATGACAGGCTAGGGGACAAAAACCCGGAGCACGGAGAAGGCAGAGTCCCCCATTCCGCACCACACAGACACACACACGCACACACACGCACATACGCTACTCTTACGAAACCATAGCTGTTGTGAGTCTGCAAACCTTCATACGTATGGAAAGACAACAAGCCCCAAGAGATTTTTTTTTTTTTTAATAAAAATGAGGGATTCCCACATGCAAAAAGCCTAGGATATAGGTTTCCTTAGGTCTGGTATTCATGCCTCTTTTCCACACGTAGGACCAGTATTTTATGTCGCAGATAAAAAACTTGAAACTATTAAAATAATTTTCATAAACTCACTGATTCTAGTGAGCACTGGACAAACGCAAGGCTATTCTGATGCGTGTCCCTGACTTTAAAGTCTGTAGTTATAGAGGACAACCTGCTCCCTCATGCCCGAGAGAGAAGAGCAACTGAACAGCCTGGGTCTGACCCAGCAACATGCCTGAAGTCCCCTGGTGCTGAGTGTGCCCAGTGGTGTTCCAAGGAGAAACTCATTTCAGGGCATTTTCTGGGCAGGAGGGAGGGGTTTGGGGAGGGAGGCAGGCAAACAGACAATCAATGTCAGCTAAGGGAGGAGACCATGTCCACCCTCAAGGATCAACCCTCAGCTTCCAGCACAGGGCCTAATATATGGCAAGGACTCAATAAATATCTGGTAAATTAACAAGTGAACTTCTAGTCATCTCAATGTCTTCATTGTTTGCTAGGGGCTTCATGTAATCCCCAGAACTCTAGCTTCCTTTCCCCCATAACACTGAGTGGAAATTGATCTTATCACAGTCACCAAAGACAGACCTCGGATGGCCAAATTCAATGGACAGGTTATATCTTCTTCTTTGGCATCTGGCACTCCGTCCTTTTGGAAACTTTGACTCTCAGCTTCAAATGAGACCAGTCTTTCCTGATTCTCCTCCTTCCCTGTTCACTCGCTTCCCCACCTTACTCTTCTTCCTCTGCTGTTGGGCTTTCAGTCACTAAGTAGTGTCTGACTCCGGGGCGTGGTGGACTGCAGCACTCCAGGTTTCCCCGTCCTTCACTATCTCCCGGAGTCTGCTCATCATAATCATGTCCATTGACTCAGGGATGCCATCTAGCCATCTCATCCTCTGTTGCCCCCTTCTCCTCCTGTCCTCAATCTTTCCCAGCATTAGGGGCTTTTCCAGTGAGTCAGCTCTTCAAATTAGGTGGCCAAAGTAGTGGAGCTTCAGCATAAGTCCTTCCAATGAACAGTCAGGGTTGATTTCTTTTAGGATTGACTGGTTTGATCTCCTTGCTGTCCAAGGGACTCTCAAGAGTCTTCTCCAGAACCACAACTTGAAAGCATTAATTCTTCGGTGCTCAGCCTTCTCTATGGTCCAATTCTCAAATCCATACATGACTACCGGAAAAACCATAGCTTTAATTGCCAACCTTCAATGTTGGTATTGCTCGACATGCCATCTTCAGACCTCTTTAACTACATACCACAGGTCCTTAACCAAGGTCCTGAGTATATAGTTCCTCACACAGGTAGCCCAGTGGAAATCTGTTTTCTTATGTGCAATTCTGTGCAGAGAGGATTTATGGTATTCATCAGATTTTCAAAAAGGTACACAACTCAAAAAAGTTAGGCAATGTTTCTTAATTCCCAAGGCCTCCTGTTGACCAACATGCTTGCTCTGGGTGGTGTGACCACTCCACTGCTTCAGCTACTACCCACTGACCTTGGTGACCCCCCACATTGCTATGTTCATTCCAGACATCTCTCCTGAACTCCAGACCAAATTATTCAAATACTGAACAACTGATACTACCATTTAGATATTCAACAAATTTCTCTATTTTAAAAGTCCAAATTAAATTCTCAAAATGGAATCAATAATTCATTTAGCAAACATCCTAGTGTCAATCATGTGCCAGGCACTGGGGGCGCACAGTAATGGACAAAGGAGATAACCAGTCCTGGATTCTAGGACTCACTCTGCCATGTTTTACTTGGTGAAATGTGGTTAAACTTGCTAACCGGTAAGAGGTATCATTTCTTGAAAACTTACTCTGTGGTGGCTTCTTATCAGGACACTACATATATTCTTAGCTCACTTCATCCTCAGGAAAAGATGCTTTAATCTCCTTTGCAGAGAGGAGGGAACTAAGATGAGGTGAGGCTAAGTATCTCGCCCAAAGCCACATGAGCTTCACCCAGATTTAAACCCTAATCTGATGGAAAGTCTGGAGACCTTCCAGGTCTTCCAGGACTCCTCCCTCTCACCTGACACCACACCAAACCAAATGCAAGTCCTTTTGATTTCTCTGAAATCTCTCTCTTCGATTTCTCTCCGAAATCTGCCCTTTCTTTTCACCCTGGCACCACAAATTTGGCTCTGACCTTATTATTTTGCATTCAACCTCCTACCAGCTCTCTGCCTTGGGTCTACCCCTCTTCCTGTGCAGGCCTCTCACCACTGCCAGCGCCTGAAATCTCAGCATGCCACTTCCCTGGTTAAAATCCTCAACTACTGCCCACAGCCTAACAAGCGGGACAATCCTGACAGTTAAGGAGGCACCTAACACATACAACGCGGCTTCAGCTCACCTGTCCAGAGCCCCTGCTTTCCCTCTCCCCACCCACCGCCTTCCTCTGCTCCTGCCACACTTCACCGTGTGCAGTCAGCTCCTCTACAACTCCTCCGTTCTTTTCTGTTTCTCACTCCAGGCATCCCATGCTCCAAAAAGCCTTTGCTGCCCTAACCTGCACCCACACGTGGGTTAAGGACCCCTTATCCCTGTGCCTTGGCACCTGAGCCACAGTTCATATTGTTCCTGTATAACTTTGAACAGACTGTGAGCAATCTGAGGGTAGGAACTGTGTTTCACAATCTTAACTCAGTTCCTAACCCAGCAACTAAATATCTAGTAGATGAATGAATGTTTGCTGAAATCAAACTGTGTAATGCTTTGATTTCTACCTCTTGCCATTTATATATCCATGGAGGGTACCTAAGAACAAAAGGCATCTCTGTGGTTACCAATATACTATATAAAAGCAATCTTTTCTTCCCAAAGAGTACTTGGAAATATCTTTAAATTTATAAATTTACTTTAGTATTTTAGAAATCTGAAGGGGAAAGGAAGATGTACAAGATGAGAGAATGGGAGAAAGGCCTTATTTTCAACTTTATTAGAATAGTTTAGATTCTAGACAAAACAACAATCACTGATTAAAAAAAACAAAACAAAAAACTCACGACTTCAGGTATCTTGCTCCTCACAATTTACCCAGACCAGGACGCAACCTCCCCACCTCCTACCCACATACCAGCAATGCTCTAAAACCAGGTCTGAGAGTCCCTGACCAGAAGGCATACTTTCCCAGGCTGCCGCTAACACCCAGGTGAAAAGCAACATTAAAGGGATGGCATTTCCTGTGACAATAAAAACTTGCTAGTATAAAAGCTCTTCACTGCACAGCCCCCTCACCCATAATCCTAAGTGTAAATAACAATTTACACCTAACAGATATAAATACCTTTGCAGAAGCATCTCTAAGACAATACTACTTTAATATCACTTGCCCCAGCATTCCCTTTAATATAAATGATGTCAAATTACAGATAATTATATTATATCCTAGCTCATTTTCTCTGGCTTAGGCAGTGTTCAGTTATATATAACTCATTCTAGAACAACACGTGAGAGCAAAATTTGACATCAACTGCTTTGGACCTTAAATGCTTATAAAAATCAAACAATCCTCAATTTATTTCCTGTCTCCCCAAAATCAAACCCTTAGAACAAGATCACAAGTAGTACACACTAAGACATAAGTGAGGCCAGAGAAACTAGAAAATATAACTTGATAAACTAACTTAGAGTTGCATAACATGTTCTGTAAATCTCTTTAAATTATCCCAAAATATATACAATTGAAATTACATGTACATTCTCTATATTCTCTGAGAGATTAAGGAAATGGGTCTTAGACTAATACTAAAAGGGACGGGACATAAACATATTTATTAATAACCAAGTTAACAAGAAAATACACGATTAATCTGTGAAAACTGAACTGTACTGGTTTTCCAATAATAAAATATGCCACGTCTCTATTACTAAATTACTGGAGACTCTGCCGGTTTTCTCCACCACTAAATCCTTGTGCCTGGCATAGTATCTGGCACATAGTATGTACTCAACTAATTCAAAGTGAGAAATTACACTGTATGTATATGTCCCTCTACACCACGGCCATCTGCCCACAAGGAAGCGGGCAGTCTTTGGTCTAGCTCACGCTGTAGCACTCTATGCAGCCCCCAGCATTCTCCTGGCATTCTCTACTGTATTCAGTAAACAGGTCACTTCTGTCTCTCGATTTTCCAGAGGCCTAATGTCCTCAAGCTGTACTTTACTCTCCTAAACTCTCAAACCATGACACACAGCTGCAACCCCCAAATGTAAGACTCTGCTTCTTCTCCCTCCAACTGCCCTATTCACCTCAAAAGGACAATCACTGCCAAAATGGGTGATTGGCAGGTTAAGTACAGTGGCCTCAGGAAAAACTGTGATAAAAGATGAACCCCTAACTTGCAACCAGTTATCACATAACATGAATTTACTGTCTTAGTCATTTATACGGTTCTGTGGTATTAAATACAGTGGGGCTCTGCAGAACACAAGTTTGAACCACTGTAAGTTCACCTACATGGGGATTTTTTTTTTTTTTACTGAACATGTGCACAATCAGTGGTCGGCTGAATCTAAAGAGGCAGAACCACAGATATGGTAATTCTTTTATTTTTTAGGAACCATCAAACAGTTTTCCACAGTAGCTGTACATTCTTATAAACAAATGCACAAGGGTTCCAATCTTACCACATCCTTGTCAACACTTGTTATTTTCTGTTTTTCTTCCTTTTTTTTGTTTTTACAGTAGCCATCCTAACACGTTATATTTTAACCATTCAGTCACAGGCGGTAAATGTACAATCCACAAGACTAATTTCAAAAACAGTTTCTCAAATAGATTTCCCTCTGATCTGGCCACGCTGTGAGGTTTGAGGGATCTCAGTTTCTGGATCAGGGACTGAACCCAAACCCTTGGCACTGAAAGTGTGGAGTCCTAATCACGGGACTGCCAGGCGTGCATGTGTGCTTCAGTAGTTCAGTCATATCCAACTTTTGGCGACCCTACGGAACTGCTGCCAGCCAGGCTGCCCTGTCCATGGGATTTTCCCAGCAAGAACACTGGAGGTGGCTGCCGTTTTCTCCTCCAGGGGATCTTCCCAACCCAGGAAGTGGACCTGCATCTCCTACACTGCAGGCAGATTCTCTACCATTGAGCGACTGCGGAAGCCCCTAGACCGCCAAGGAATTCTCTCACATAGGTTTTTATGGGCAGGGAGACCATACTTACTATCCTTTAAATCATGTCTAGCAACCCTCTACCTACTTACTCTGCCTGTATTTTAAAATGATTTGGCTCAGATTTGGTTCTGCAAAAATTATAACTAATAAAATAACTAATTTAAATTTCACACTCTTAAGACAGGCATGATTTTATGAACCATAGGAGCAATAAAAGGTCAAATATCTAAAATACTTCATTGCCCTATGCTGAGAATTCACTTTGTTTCATTATCTTCACATTAGCAATTCTATAAATTTAATCTAAAAAAAATGTGCAAAACTTTTAATTTTTTAAAAATACTATTCAATCACCTCCTCAATAATGTCCAATTGCATAAAGCATTGGCACAGAACCACAAGCATCAGGCAACAAACAGCTTTGATTTAACTAAGTTCAAGAATACAACAGAAGCTAAAAATAAAATTTTATAACTATAGTGGAGATAAGAGTTTGGAGAGCAAACAACCATCGTAAATGCACCAACATTTATAAATGTACTGGAAGAACCTGTTACCCTAACAGAATTAAGAAATACGACTGTAAGACAGTTTGGGATCCTTCAACATAAAGTTTCGTTTCCAATCACATTAATTTCCCTAATGTGGTGGAGAGTGTACTTTTTTTTTTTTTTTGAGAGTGTACTCTTAAATTTTAGTATCCCATTACCTGCATTTCTAAGCTATCTTAATTTCAGATAGAATGACCTAATAAATGGAGCAAAGTCGGGAAAGTGCAGTTTTAAATCCTGAGCACCACATTTATCAGTACTAAATCTTAATGACCGAAAAGATTTGGGGTGGCAAGTTCATTTTATCATAAATGAATATAATTTTAGCATAAAGACTATCAAATATGTCATAATTTCTAAACAACAACCCTTTAATCCACTCTACCACTTTTAGTTTTGGGGAGAATGGCCAATTTTCTACATTGAAAAATTTATTTACAAATGACATTTATTTTTCTCATAAACTTTAAACACCTCAATCTTCTTTAGAAACATTCTTGCCTTTTCAGTTTCTTTTTTTACATTACTTACAGTTATTACAAGTCCCTTCCTTTACTAGCTGGGTCTCAGAAATTTACTGTTCATAGATGTTTGTCTTCAAAAGCACATCATTATTTACCTGTGAGAAGTTTTGCTTTTAATCTAGCCTCATGACACTTTTTACACTGACCAATCAATTGTGTTATGCCAGGAGAGGAACAGCTCACACATAAATGAGGTATATAAATACTTTAAAACCTCATTATGGAAAATACTTGCTCAATCTGACTAACTCAAATCATAGAAGATTATACAGTTAAAACAAAACATATGGTATAGACCAGTACACTAGAATACAGTTAAAGAAACATAACCATATCCCCTCCCACATGACATCCACACTGGTAGCTCACAACTTGAACGAGAGCTGTGAGTTTACACTGCAGCGCTTATCCGACAGGTCCAGTTAAAAAGAGCTTGGTTTAGCCTTCAGGCCCAGCCTATCTAATAAGATAAACTGGGGTTTGTCACTTCCTTTAGCCCTAAGCATTTCTGTCAAAACCACAACTTAGGAGCTAATTACTAGAGAAATGGCTGTCTGAAAGAAAAAATTAAGTGCCATGAAAACAAACCAAACCAAACTGAGAAACCAAATAGTACTGATAATTCAGAATTAATTATATCGACCATTTTTGTTTTCCTAGTCTAGATTTTCAGCACAATCAATATTTCAAAGAATTACAACATATGAAAAATAACCTAGTTCAATCTCTTTATTTTATATACAAGTAAAGTGAAGTCAAGAAAAATAAAGTTATTTGAACATGAATATGGAGGTTTAATACTATAGCTTGAATCAGAATCCATCATCCTTCAACTTCATTCACTATATTGCTACTAACTTAAAGGCAAATAGTTATTCAAGAGTATGGCTGATAAAGGCCTAAATTTTTATGATTCTGGATTTCAACAAGTAAATAACTAAAATGGCAATATCACAGAATAATCTAAAATGCTCAGTGTGGAGAGAGCGCCCTCTACTGTATATTACCTCTCTGACAACTACGGCAACAGTTAGAAACTGCCATCTGTGTATCTAGTCTACTCAAAATGAGCCTGAAGTTACTATAATATATACTGTGGCTTAGTTATGTTACAACTATAATGCCAGGCCCAGTATTTAAAACATACATACATACACGTGGGTTAGGTAACCACCCTTCCCCCTGCCACACACACACACACAGGAATCTCTGAAGCTTCAGAATTTGTAGGACTGAAAGCAACCACCTCCCTGCCCAGCCGTCAATACCATAAATATCAAACTTCCTGTTATAGCAAATTAGCAAATAACTTTGGGAAATCTATGCTCTGAATGGTACCAGGTCAGAAGACAGGAAGCTTATAAGCATTTCATCCCACCATAAAATTCTCACTTCAATCAAGCACTATCTAGAAAACAAGTTATAACCCTCAGCTTACCTGGACAACAGGATACTGATAATCCATACAATATACACCATACATAGCAAAGGGGGAAAAGATCTTCAGATAAAGACAGTAAAGAAAGTATTTAAGCTTCTGCCTTGTTTGATGTGGGTGTCCTGTCCAAAGGAACCTGGAAACCCCAAAAAATCCTTGGCTGACTTCCAGCCTACGCAGATAAGTATGTTGATTCAGATGACGAGGAAAGAGCTTGGCTCAGCCCAGGCTTCCACCCCAGTAAGACTCTACACTACACAAAAGAAATGTTCAAGGAAAAGCAGACAGTTCCAAACGGAGTTACTAGCTATAGACTGAAAACTACACTAGAGGTTTGCTGTTACTGTTGATTTTAAATTGACAACTTCTCCAGAAACTCAAGAGGTAGAGAATGACAGCCAAGGAAGGGATCGTAGGCTCCTTAAAGTGGCACAAAAAAACGGTAGGAAGCACAAGGTATCCAGGATCCAAAGTGATATATATATTCCAGGCTTTAAATACGTCAGAGGGAACACTCCCAATCCAGGAGGTGGAAAAGCAAATGGGACTCGTATTATTTCCCTACTTCTTCTTGGGCGGGGACTGCGCACACGCGCATGCACGTACACACACACACACACACACACACACACACACACACACACCCTTCTCACTGTCTCCGGCACAGACAGGTGTTAGGATTAACAATATAAAATCCTTCTGCTGTGGAAAGAAATGGGAAAGAAATGAAGTCACACTGCTACAGGCAGTGAAAGGAGCTCTTTCATGACATTGTATGTTTTTGTATCATTTAACATCTCCTCTGCTGGGCTCCAGCAGCTCGGACAGCTGGCAGGATCAGCACAAGAAAAGAGGAAGGTGGCCCCGACTCTGAGGCAACATGAGTCCACTGGAGACCTTCAGATATGCCAGAGACTCTCTCAGCTGTTCCAGTCAAACATGGAAGGATTAAGTGCGGCTGCCTGCAGAAAGGTGGGGGTGGAAAGGTCTTTTCAGAAAAGCCAGTTGCTTTTCCCCTTTTAGGAAGCTGCTATACCCACCCTACCATTATATACAAACACACATGTGCACACATATTTCTATAACAGATATTAAAAGCAGTAACAAACACAGACAGGTGTTTGGTCAGTCTGACAATGTAGGGCAGGTTAAAGAGTTGGCTTTCAGAGCCTAAACGGCCCTGTAAAACCAGGGAACTGCTAAGTAATTCTTAGAAAACTGAATGTAGAGTGAGCAGAAAGTAAAGATAAATGCTCAGTAAGAGAGGCACATTTATAACTATCATTGCTAACAAATCACCTAGTTGGGGTAAACATTCAAAAGTTCAAAATGATAAATAATTCTAAATTAGTTTCGGGGGCTCTGATCTCCCTAGTCTTAGAGAGAGAGTAATATTGTAACATGTTTTAGTAAGATTAACCCATGAGGATTATCTGCAACTGTGAGGCATTTGTAAGAGTCTAAGTCTTACCAAGTCCATTCCACCCCCAGTGCAGTTTTTCTCCTTTTATGGTCACTGCAATTTATTTCAGTACTGTTCAGGAGAAACTGCTTTTTAAGAGTCAAAATGGCCTTAGTACGTTTAAGATAGATATCTTGGTTAAGCATTTACATTAATTCGGTTCTTAGAGATCAGGTGGACCACTGCAATGTACTAGATTATCTTTGCACTGCTGGTACTGATTCTATGTGTATTACACATAAAGGACAATAATAAACCAATCCAGTATAATTAAAAAATTTACTGACCTATTATACACAAGGTATTGTGCTAAGCAATGGAGAAATGAACAGGCACAGTTTTGTTGTCGAGGAATTTGCAGCTTGTGGGAGAATAGACAAGTACACAGGTAAAACCAAAAGGCAAAACAATGCTACAGCTCCAAAATTAAACATCGTGAGCAATTTCTCACTCAGATAATGATATTTTTTAAACGCTGCTCTTAATGAACACTTCCACAGTGTCACTTTCTTACCACTAAAACTATGAGACCCTGCTTTTCAATTCTTAACAGAGATTGTCTGAGCCTGGCCTGTAACAAACATCCTACTTGTCCCAAGAGTCCCTTGGACTGCAAGGGGATCAAACCAGTCAATCCTAAAGGAAATCAAACTTGAATTATTCATTGGAAAGACTGATGCTGTAGTTGAAGCTCCAATACTTTGGCCACCTGATGCAAAGAGCTGACTCACTGGAAAAGACCCTGATGCTGGGAAAGATTGAATGCGGGAGGAGAAGGGGACGACAGAGGATGAGATGGTTGGATGGCATCATTGACTCCATGGATATGAGTTTGAGCAAACTCTGGGAGACAGTGAAGGACAGGGAAGCCTGGTGTGCTGCAGTCCACGGGGCTGCAAAGAGTCAGACACAACTTAGCAACTGAACAACAACAAAGAAATAACAAAAGGGATGTTTCTATAATAAAACCTTATACTAAATTTTCCCTGGGGTCTTCCTTGGTGATCCAGTAGCTAAGACTTAATCCTCCAATGCAGGGGGCCTGGGTTTGATCCCTGATCAGGGAACTAGATTCCACATGCCACAACGAATTCTCATGCTGCACCTAAAGATAGACAATCCCAAGTACTGCAACTGAATAAGGAAGATTTCATGTGCTGCACCTAAGACTCGGTGCAGCCAAATAAATATATAAAATATTGTTTAAATAAATACAAATAAATATTACAAATAAAAACTAAAATTCTCCTTCTAATCAAATCAAATAATCCTCCAATCCTTCTTCTTCCTGTCCATTCTGCTGTCCCACCTCCAGCAGTACAGTGGTACTGGCCACACAAACACAGGTGAACTAGCATCTTAATCACTATTATACCTTCTTGATATGACTGGTATCAAGATTCCCTTGATATAAAGACTGGAAAATGATACCCATAAACCGGAAGAGGGCATTGTTAACCATGAACTACAACTGACAAACTTAACTTTCATGAGTTAATAACGCAGTTCAGTATCTGACAAATTAATCACAGAAGATGCATTTTTCCCAAACTGTACTATATTTAAGATGACAGACTGTAACTCAAACTCTGGAACAACTAACCTAATTTCAACCTGAAAGTATCCCCAGGTATGTTATTGAGGGCCTTATCAATCTCTGTAGCTTTAATTTCTTCTTGTGGATAGACCTATATGGACATGGTGAAAAGATATGACTGATACATTTTTAAGTGAGAAAAATTATGTTGTTGCATAGTGGTTAAAGTACAATTCTGTAGTTCCATATTTGTAAATGCATATATATATATATATATATATATATATATATCTGTGTCTGTGAATAAATTATATATGTAATTTACTAGCTTTATGTGTCTCACATATAAGTTATATTTTATATATTTATATACACATATAATTTATTGGTTAACATGCACACCAATATATGTCATACATAGTTCATATTTATATACACACATAGGCATAGGACAAAACCAAAACCTCTAGGGGGTGGGATAGTGGTTTTCATTTATTACCTTAAAATAAACTTCAAATTTGTTTAAATACATTTAAATGAGCATTTAATGTTCTATAATTCATCTTTTTTTAAGTTTAAGGGAATCAAAGCAGATTTTATTTTGAGTACAAGTACTTTAAAAACTGGGCTTCCCTGGTAGCTCAGCTGAAAAAAATCTACCTGCCAGAGCAGGAGATACAGGTTCAATTCCTGGGTTGGGAAGATGCCCTGAAGAAAGGAATGGCAACCCACTCCAGTAATCCTGCCTGAAAAATCCTACGGACAGAAGAGCCTAGCAGGCTACAGTCCATGGGACCACAAAGAGTTGGACATGACTTAACGACTAAACAACAACAACTTTAAAAATTAGTAATATTCTCTATGTTATCACATTTGCTTTACCTAACATGATGACATAAATATAAGCTCTCATTTAATACTGGAGGATTTAGATGATAAACAATCAGTACCTCGGTATAGTTTAAACAATGAGCCCTTTGGAAAAATGTCAAAATATTTCAATATGTGAATTATAACTCTTTGTACTTTTGCTTGCCCTTTTACTTACCTCTTTCTATAGATTTTTTGAAATTGTAATTTAAGGCCAATAATTTAGTCAAACAAAAATTCTAAAAATTTCTTACAGAAAGAAAGGTGAATCTTTCACCAGGAAGAAAGCATACTACAAAAGATCAAATTACAAATGTTATGGTTAAGAGTCAAGCTTCTCTCTTTTCCAGACATACAGCCTTTCTGTAGACTAACGGAGCCTTAGTTACTAATAGAGATTTGTTGCGTGGGTCAAAAATTGAACATCGTTTCAATATTTTTCTCCCATTTTCAAAGATTTAAAAGATAAACAAAAAATGTGAACATTTTCAGTTTAAATTAGTACTGTGTCCCTCCCTCAGAGGAAACAGTCTAGGTATTTCCTTTAGATTTAAATACCATCGGCAACCCACTCCAGTACTCTTGCCTGGAAAATCCCATGGACAGAGGAGCCTGGTGGGCTATAGTCCATGGGGTCGCTAAGAGTCGGATACGACTGAGCATCTTCACTTTCACTTTTCACTTTCATGCACTGGAGAAGGAAATGGCAACCCACTCCAGTGTTCTTGCCTGGAGAATCTCAGGGATGGGGGAGTCTGGTGGGCTGCCATCTATGGGGTCGCACAGAGTCGGACACGACTGAAGCGACTTAGCAGCAGCAGCATGTTTATTAAAAATAAAATTCCAAAAATAAAAAGACTATTCTCCACAATAAGCTCAGTTATTTGCTGACAATCCCAAATTACACCAATAGAAAATATGCAATGCAACATCATGAGTGCTTTTTAGTGTTAAAGTTTTTGTGTACGCATCAATTAGAAATATGAATATAGAAAATGGGCTCCATATACTTCTATATATTTCATTAGCAGAGACACGTAGTCTACAAATTTCAACACCTGGCACACCTAGAACGTGTCTGTTAAATAGGATGTAACGATATAGAGGAACAAGACCTAGTGAGAGAGTGCGCTATCTAGAAATGATCTCGAGATTTAGGAAACTTAAACTTAGCTAAAGAAAAGGAGACAATTTGCAGTCCCATGCCAGAAGGAATAGCTGGTAACTGTAGTGTAAACTGTACTATCTACAACCCTAGGGATCTCAAGACTTACTCAATACTGGATAATCAGAAAATATCTGAGATTCTTTGTATTTCTACTCTCTCATTCTTGTTTTCTTCTCTCCTTTTCTTTCCCTTCTGCCTATGTCATAAACCATAGGTATTCAAAGCACAGGTGTTCAAAGATGTGTTCATTGTTCAGAGATAACTAGCTAGGCCTCTGGGTAGAATGCTTTGGCAAAGACTGTAAAGACCTCTGCCCTAAGGTATAACTGATTTTAGTAGCAAGCTAAGAAGGTTCCAAAGATTGCTGTGTAGTGGAGTAACACATAAATTCAAAAAGAGATGAAGCTTGAGATAGACAGATGAGGGTGGAGGGGATGGGACAAAGAAAGATACATATGTAGGCAAAATACTATAGTTAGAGATACGTAAGACTTACATAGGGATCAGTGTGGCCAGTCTACTGAACTGTGGGTAATCAGTGGCAAGCAAGAGGAGTAGGCCAGGGTCACTGTGGAGGGCTTAGGCTATCAAGCTATGTATTTCAGACCTTTAAAGACTGAGAGGGAACGAGTACTACAAAAGTAACTTTTTGTGAAAATGGCCTTTGGTGGCTGCAGGAAGAATGGAAAGGGGAACACAGCAGTAGACAGATTTATTAATGTAAAACCCACATGTTACCAGAAGGAATAAAGAAGGAACAGATGTAGGAGACGTTACAGGAACTGGAGACTGTTCACACATAGTTGGATGGCATCACCGACTCAATGGACATGAGTTTGAGCACACTCCAGGAGATGGTGAAGGACAGGGGAGCCTGGCATGCTACAGTCTGTGGGGTCGCAAAGAGTCCGACACCACTGAGCAGCTGAACAACAACAAAACACATAGGGTCTAAGAGAGCAGGTAATTAAATATAGCACTAAGGCTCTAAGTCTAGGGGGCCAGATAGGGATAACAGTGCTAAAACAGGGAAGTCAGAAGCATGAACTGGTTTGAAGTTGTGAAAGGACATCCAATAGAAAATGTCTAACTGGAGAATCACCACTCACAGAGGAGTCTGGTGGGCAGAGGAGCCCACGGGGTCGCAGAGTCTGACACGACTTAGTGACTAAGCACAGCACAGCACAAGTACTCAGAATTACAGGTGGCAGCCCCAGAGAGAGGCCAGGGTTAGAAACGAAGATCCAAGAGGGGTATGGGAGGGACAGTTAAGGTCATAATGAGCTAGTCCACAGCATGTTCTGAACATCAAACGTAAGCTTCAAAAAGGGAGGGGGGGAAGGGGAGGGAAGGAGGAACAGAGGAAAAGAAGAGGGAAAAAGACAGCAGTTGATACAAGGCAAAGGTCTGAAAATAGAATCTTAAGGAATACACACTTCTAGAAGGCAGAAATAGCAACAAAGGATTAAAAGATTAAGCAGGATTGTGTACTATTCACAAAAGCCAGGACACAGAGGACATGTGTTACTTTCCTTCTATCCTGTGTCTCTTACAGTAGGGATAGCATTTAATAACTTGATACCCAGATAAGAGTAGTTAGCAATGTCAAGCAGATATAGAAAGGTTAGAGAATGCAGAAAACATGATTGAATTTAGCAAATAGGAGAGCAAGAGAAGTTTTGAGAGAGCTATTTCAGTAATATCAGTAAAAAGATGGCAGCAAAGTTGATAAACACATGATCAGAATGAAAAACAGACATGATGCCTACTTTAACAAAACCTTCTACCTTGGGCTGCTTCTTTGTCTTCCAAGTGGCAAGTAAATGCCAAAATTATCGATACATTCAACTCTCCACTGTTGTCTCCATCAAGGCAGACTTTTATCTTCTTTTGTTTGATTATATTGTTCCTTTACAAAATATTCACATCTGAAAGTGACTCCTTCAAGGCCTACCTTAAATGCCATCTGTCCCATGAAGCTCCTCCTGATTACTTCCAGCTAGAAATCATTTTTCTTTTGTCTGAACTTCAAGATGGTTTATCTGTAGCCAACTTAACAGCACTTAGCACTTTCTATACATTTTAAGGCATACTTTATTAACTGGATGATTTCTTTAAGAATGGGACCTGTCTATTCATCTTGGTATTTCTCTCAAAGGATGAAGCCAGTACCTTTTACACAGATACAGCCATCAGTATATGAAAAGGGAGGGTCTACATTTTATTACTTGAGAATACAAACCAGAGGTAAATGAATTAAACACCAGGCACAGACCATCTCTTATCTGTTCAGTCAACCTTCATTCATTCAAGCAAGATGTCCCCAGCAGTGAAGTCCTAGGAATACAGAAAGCTCTCAAAGAGCTGACAGTAGCGGAGAGAAAGTAGAAAATAATAAGTATCAAAGTACCGCGTGATTAATGCCATCAGAACAAGGCTCGGGAGAAAAATTAAGAGGCAACTGCTGCTGCAGTCACCACTGCCATCATCTAATTTCCCAGGGTGGAGTCACCCAGGAATAGCTCACAAGCACTTAACGCTGGAAAAGAATTGTGGAAAGCTAGTAAGAGTCTTCCAGATGGACTGGAGTCAATGGTGGGGAGCTTGGAGGCAGCAGGACAGCATTCCAAATCCACAAACCAGCATAGCATAAGCAAAGTCATACTTAAGGCGCCTACAGCAAGGCAGGCAGGTAAACATATGCAGAGTCAAATGCCTATTCAAAAATATTCATATGAGTTCCACTGGTTCTCAGGTCCTGTAAGAATCATTGAATCTTCTATACCAGTGGAAATGTTTTGAATTATATCTGCCAGAGAGGAGCAAATCAAAATGAAGTGCAGAAACACTCCTTTGTGTGACACATGGTCCAGAAGGAAGGATGGGTAATAACAGGGTGTGCCATGCTATGGCTGAAATACATTCTTCTGTTGATACTTGGAGTGACAGACATGGTATACAGTCTGTGAGGCCAGGAATTAGTATCACTTTTAGAAGTGTCTTTCAACTGCTCTTTCATTCTAAATCAGTATTATTAAGAGGTAAAAAGTATCCATAAATCATGGGACAATAGACATTCACTTTAAATCCATAAAGACCAATTGTACGTAAAAGATAAGGGTAAAAAGATATTACCTTTAAGACAGAAAATAATTGTAAATATTCTCATACTGTTGGGGAAATAAGTCTACAAATGATTCTACATAATTATCTTATACAATAGAGACTTACTTTCCACAGAAACTTTCATCTCAGCTAACTGTGGTAGATTACAAAAATGGTCACAACATTTCACAGCCCCCCGTTTAAGAGACGCAATTTTCCCTCCAGCCCTGGAGTTTGGTCTCAGCTTCGTGACTCGCACTGGCCACTGGGACATCAGCAAATGTGACACAAGCAGAGAGCTGACAGGTGCTTGTCCCAGGGGCTGGCCCTCTCCTCCTCTCTAGAACCCTGAGCTGACATGGAAAGAACTGTGAAGAACGAGAAGCCAAGTAGAGGAGGGCCGAGCTGTTCCAGCTGAGCCTCCCAACCCACTAGCTCACCAACTGCAGCCGTGTAAGTGTGATCATCCTAGAGCACCTGCGCCCAGCCGCCCCAAACGAGGAGAGCCACCCAAGTTCCCGACCCGCAGGGCTGTGAGCAAATAAATGATCAATGTGGTTTTAAGCTTTTAAGTTTGGGAGAGGTCTGTTATGCCACAAAACCTAACAGACACAATCTCACTGCCTAACATCAAAAGGGATATCTCAATATTGGCACTAATACGACATCATCGTAATTACCGTCACTTGACATCAGGCTGTGTTAGTCATCCAACTTTGTTTTCTTTTTCAAAGTTGTTTTGGCTCTTCTAGGTCCTTGGCATTTCCACATGAATTTTAGAATCAGCTTACTAATTGTTGAAAGAATCTGGCTTGGATTCTGATTGGCATTACACTGAATCTACAGATCAGTTTGGGGAGAATTATTATCTTAAGAATATAGGTCTTCTAGGCCATGAACACAGTATATTTCTCTACTTCATTCTACTATTCAAACATAGGTTTTAAAATATTATGATTACCTTTTTTTTCCCCTAGTATGTGCTAAAAGCAAATGCTATGTCTGAGGTACAGCACATCTTATTACCACTTTCCTGAAGTCTGCTAAATCCCATAATACTCACATTCCTATAAGACAGTGTGATATTGGTGTCAAGATAGAAAAATAGATCAATGGAACAGAAGAACCAAAAATAGACCCACAGGTGCAAAGGCAACTCAGTAGAGAAAGAACAGTCTTTTCAGCAAGTGGTACCAGAACAACTGGATATCCACATAAGATAAAAATGAACCTAGATCCATACTTTACGCCATGTACAAAATTTAACTCAAAATGAACCACAGACCTGAAACGTAAAACACGAAACTATAGCGCTTCAAACAGAAAACTTCTGTGACCTTTGATTAAGCACAGATTTCTAAGATGTGATGCCAAAAGCACAATTCACAAAAGAGCAAGTCTGCTTTTCAAAAGACACTGCGAGGACAATAAAAAGACAAGTCATAACTGAGAGAAAATATTTGCAAAGCATGTATGACAAATGACATCCAGAATATATAAAACGTCACCAAGCTCAACCATAAGAAAACATGCAACCTATTTTTTTTAATGGGCAAAGATTTGGATACCTGACCAAAGACAAGTCAGGGATGCTAAAGACACTCCTGAAAAGGTGCTCAATATCACTATCTATTAGGAAATTAAAACCACAACAATACTACCTTCCTATTACACTAAAATTAAAAAAGACTGACAACACCAAGTGTTGACAAGTCTACGGAGGAACAGAAAGTCTCAAATACTGCTGGCAGGAATGTCAAACGGTACAACCAATGTGAAAATAGTTTAAAAATTTCTCAAAAAGCTAATTATACCCCTATCATATGATCCATGCATTTCACTTCTAAGTATTTACTCAAGAAATATGAAAACATATATCCATATAAAGATTTGGCAGTGAGTACTCCGAATGGTTTTATGTGTCATACTGTAAAACTGAAAATGAACGCAAACGTCCATGAACAGATAAATGATGAACAAACTGTGGTATATCCACATGGACTATTACTTGGCTATAAAAATAAATGAACCACTGGTAAATAAAATAATATGGATGAATTTCAAAATAACTATACTGGGTGAAAGATGCTAGGCAAAAAATATTTATTGTATTATCCCATTTTTATAAAATACTAGAAAATAAAAACTAAGCCGCAGTGTCAGACAGCATATCAGAGGTTGCTTGGAAATTGCTTGGAAATGGGTGGGGATAAGAAAGACTACCAAGGGGCACAAGGAATCTTTTGGAGATGATCAATATATTTATTGTCTTGGTTATGGTGATGATTTCATAGGCATGTACATATGTCAAAACTTAAAATAAGCTTTACACATTTGCAGTTTATTGCATATTAATTATACTTCAATAGAGCTGTTTAAGAATTAAAATAAATGAACTGCTGCCTTATTTACTGCAATGAATTTGCAGAGGGCTAGTTATTTCCTTTTGGGGGAGATATGTAGACTGGTAAGGGTCTGAAGGGGAAGTATGCCCTAAAATATTACAGAAAAGGTCTTATCAAAAGGAAGATTATGGGTATGGTGGTAAATTAGGTATAAGATATAAGCAGAAGCAAAAGGGAAGGTTTCTCTGAAAATCACCTTGGATTAATCTAGGTTGGACCCCTACTACATGTCCCCTTAGCACCTGTATATGTCCTTTCCAACTTGTCATACATATAATTTCTGCCTCTCCCACTCCAGGAGAGCAGGCACTATAGAATCTATCTTATCCCTTAAAATATCCCTAAGGCCCATGAGAGGGCCTACTGGGTTACGTAAGCAACACACTGGGTAGTCAGGAGCCCAGGGTTCTGAAGCCAAACCCCTGGGATTCAAATTGTAGTTCCATCACTTCTAGCTGTGTAACTGGGCCAGAAGATAAAGAATTCATCTTCAGTGTGAGAGACCTGGGTTCTATCCCTGGGTCAGGAAGATCCCCTGGAGAAGGGAATGGCAACCCATTCCAGTATTCTTGCCTAGAGAATCCCATGGACAGAGAAGCCTGGGGAGCTACTGTCCACGGTGTTGCAAAAGTCGGACATGACTTATGACTAACACTTACACTTCTAGCTGCGTAACTTTGGAAAAATTATTTAACATCTCTGCCTCAGGTCCTTCATGTGGAAAAAGAAAATAATAAAAATTCCTACTTCAGAGGATGGATGCGATTATTACATCAGGTAACGTATGAATGCACCTGCTGCTGCTGCGAAGTTGTGTCAGTCATGTCCGACTCTGCAACCCCACAGACGGCAGCCCACCAGGCTCCTCCGCCCATGGGATTTTCCAGGCAAGAATACTGGAGTGGGGTGCCACTGCCTTCTCCATGAATGCACCTAGCGTATAGCAAATAGTTACTGTTATTGTGGTTGTTGTTGTCATCGTTTCCAATAATTTAAGAAGGGCATTTAAAAGAGATTCAGAATTACCTGATTTATGAAGTCAGACGGATATCTGAGGAGAAGCAGCCTCAACAGGAAGCAGAAAGTATGTAAAAGGCAGATGATTGTGTCAGAAAGTGGAACGGGTGCTCCTTGGCACAGGCAGGAAGGGCAGTACATTTCTTTTGAATGAATTTCTCAAAGTGAGAAGACCATGCTTGACCAAGAAGGCAATATTAGTAAGTAAAGCAGCAGAGACAGTACATAGTGATTTTTATCTCAAAGCAAATCTCCTCAAGTGGAAGACAGGTAACAAATTCTCTGACCAGTAGTACCAAAACAATGAGAAACTGTACTCTTGTGCTCAAAACAAAAAGCTAACCAAAAGGCAAGGCCATGATGTCTTGAACATGTAACTGGCTCTCTTCTCGGATTGTGTTCATCATGCCTGCGCCTTCTAGATGAACTGTCAGGCATCACTTGGCACTTGTCCCCACTGAGGATGGGAGCAGGGCTCTGACAGCAGCGATGCAGCACTGTGGGAATCCCTGGGTTGGCACCAGCCCCTTGCTTGATGCAGACCTATAATCTCTTCTGACTTTGATTTAATACAGCAATTACTGGTAATGTGTTTTGAAGGAGATAAATGCCCAGTGTAGCCGCCTGTCGCTTACTCTGCTTATGATGCAAGAACATTCTTTAATTAAAATTCTCTTTATGATAAAAGAGCTGCTTCATTGAATGTTTCTGTACAGCCCTGATATGGAGCTTCCCCCAAAGCGGATTAGAAATCTGGTTGCCCCTGCTCACTTCCGGCAAAGCATCTAGATACACAATCACTCCATCACCTAAAGTGAGTTCCTTAACCCCCCCAATTCTCCCATTTTTATAATTAGATCCTAGTAAAGAACCCATCTAACATTAAAGATCTAAATGTAAGACCAGAAACTATAAAACTCTAGAGGAAACATAGGCAAAATCACAGCAAGATCCTCTATGATCCACTTTCCAGCGTAATGGAAATAAAAGCAAAAATAAACAAATGGGACCTAATTAAACTGAAAAGCTTTTGTACAACAAAGGAAACTATAAGCAAGGTGAAAAGAGAGCCTTCAGAATGGGAGAAAATAATAGCAAACGAAGCAACTGACAAAGAATTATTTAAAAAATATACAAGCAGCTCATGCAGCTCAATTCCAGAAAAATAAACAACCCAATCAAAAAATAGGCCAAAGAACTGAACAGACATTTCTCTAAAAAAGACATACAGATGGCCAGCAAACACATGAAAAGATGCTCAACATCATTCATTATCAGAGAAATGCAAATCAAAACCACAGTGAGGTACCATCTCACGCCAGTCAGAATGGCTGCTATCAAAAAGTCTACAAGCAATAAATGCTGGAGAGGGTGCAGAGAAAAGGGAACCCTTTTACACTGTTGCTGGGAATGCAAACTAGTGCAGCCATTATGGAGAATAGTGTGGAGATTCCTTAAAAAACTGGAAACAGAACTGCCTTATGACCCAGCAATTCTACTGCTGGGCATACACACCGAGGAAACCAGAATGGAAAGAGACACGTGTACCCCAGTGTTCATCGCAGCACTGTTTATAATAGCCAGGACACGGAAGTAACCTAGGTGTCCATCGGCAGACGAATGGATAAGAAAGTTGCGGTACATATACACAATGGAATATTACTCAGCTATTTTAAAAAAATGCATTTGAGTCAGTTCTAATGAGGTGGATGAAACTGAAGCCTATTATACAGAGTGAAGTAAGTCAGGAAGAAAAACACCAATACAGCATATTAATGCATATATATGGAATTTAGAAAGATGGTGACGACGACCCTATATGCAAGACAGCAAAAGAGACACAGATGTAAAGAACACACTCTTGGACTCTGTGGGAAAAGGCAAGGGTGGGATGATTTGAGAGAATAGCATTGAAACGTGTATATTACCACATGTGAAACAGGTGACCAGTCCAAGTTCAATGAATGAAACGGGACACTCAAAGCCAGTGCACTGGGACAACCCTGAGGGATGGGATGAGGAGGGAGGTGGGGGGGGGGGGGTTCAGGATAGGGGGACACATGTACACCCATGGCTGATTCATGTCAACGTATGGCAAAAACCACCACAATATTGTAATTAGCCTCCAATTAAAATAAATTAATTAATTTAAAAATATCTGCTTGCCAGTGCAGGAGATGCAGGTTTGATCCCTGGGTCGGGAAGATCCCCTGGAGAAACACATGGCAACCCATTCCAATTTTCCAGTAATTTTCCAGTATTCTTGCCCGGGAAATCCCATAGACAGGGGAGTCTGGTGGGATACAGTCCATGGGGTCGCAGAGAGTTGGACACAACTGAGTGACTGAACACATTACTTCTCACAATCACAATGTCAGTATTACACTATTTCCAGTAAGACTCATTTCTTGTTTTTGCAAAGAAGATCCTTTAATTTTCTTCTTAATAAGTATGCAAAGTAAACATTTATAAACATACATGCATAAAAAGATTTTGGACCCATTTCACTGAAAAATAAAATACAGCTGAATATACCAACATATATACCAATAAACCAATATATTCTAAAGTTTGGTTTTAATTCGTAAAGCAATGGTTTGTTATACTTTTTATATATAGGAATCCTTGCATAACTGTCATAAGTGAAATAAGTAGAGAAAGATTAATAGTCTATCACAGTTGTCTTTGCCCAGAACATAAAACCATCATGTTCTAGGAGTTTAAGGAATCGACATCAGGTATTCCAACTGTTAGTTAGACAGCAATAGCAACAACTACCCAACAGCTAGAGGGAGAACAGTATCTACATGGGGCCTCCAGAAGGATCATCTGGTACAGGTTTACTAGCTCCTGAATCAATAAGTAAAACTTTTGACCCAGTTACAAGACTTTCCACTCCTAAAAGTAGAGATTAAAAGAGGAAAAAAAAAAAAAAGAATTTACAGTTAGCTAGGATCTGTTATTTTGATTGCCTTGGAGAAGATGGTCATTGACAATTATTCCTTTAAAATAAGGAGAGAAAGAAACAGAGAATACAGGTCTAATCAGTTCTCTTCTGCAAAGTGGAAGCAAGGAGATCCAAGACCAAACACGCACTTTCTTTTCCCATGACACAAGGTACAGTTTCAAGGTGAAGGTCAAAACCTGAGAACTATTTTCTGTTCTATTACAAGGGAGTGGTGTCTCAATTACAATCAATCCAATGAATATATTCTGACTAAGAGCTTCTAAATTCAAATAATATCTTCTTTCAGAAGAGTGCCATACGCCTCCCTCAGGAAATACAAGAAGACAACTAGATTCCCCTCTCAGGAGGCCATGCCAAGACCCACTTTCATCTTATGTGTACGAACACAGAACTGATGTCATCCTTGCAATAATACTAATGCTACTTCAGAGAAGTATGTGTGTCTCTCTAGTTCTGCATGAGAAAAGGGATCTTTTTGAGAAAGAAGGGGCTGGTGGAGAGAGATATCTTGGAGAAACAACTATATGAATATATACACTATATTTACCCGAGCCCTTGGGAAAATGGCCTGGCATAATTAACAAGATTAAAGAGGGATTTAGGATAAATAAGATGAAAGTTAGTCTGATCCTTACAGGATTAAACTCAAAATCCTAATTTGAATCCAACCGAATTTTAAGATCAACACCATATAACAGGATTAAACCAATAGCTGCTTTTGTTTTTGTACTGGAAACAATCACAGTTGGCAAATCCAGGCCTAGAGCAGAACCTCAGCAGTCAGATAGCCAGGAGTTCAGGTCTAAAAATAGCGGCCTCTACTCTAACTGGGCTTGCTGAGTGTCTGTCTCCACAGGTCCACAAGCCCTTCTGTGTAAAATAAAGTCCAAAGACTTGGAAAACTTCCCTTCTTTCTGCTCCCTCTCCCTACCTTTTTGGTGTGTGTGGTGGTGGAAGAGAGAGATCCACTAGGTGATGAAATGGGACCCAACACTGTAACACGAGTGAATATTAAAAATAATTTAGCTGTAAATGTATGAATGAGTGTGATGACTAGCTAGCACCCCAACTAAGGGTGTGACCCTAACAGAGAGTACATGTACTGCTTTTCCTTTCTAAAAATCTAAGATTCCAAATTATAATAGATATCTGACTCCAAAGGTCTCAGATAAGGACTGTGGGAACTGGAATTACTTTCTGAAGTGTAGTTCTTTAACTTTAAAAAGGTGGCCATGACATGAACAATGGCACATCCAGGGAAACAAAACTGCTGACACACTAAGCAACAAGATGTCAAACAACGGCTGTCAAACTGCAGCCAGTGTGTGTAAGACAGACATGCGCTGGCGAATGAATTAGAAGACACACAGACCTGGCAGAACCAAACACGTTGCAGACTGACGATTACATTTTAAAAGTGGCCAGAAAAGCAGTATATTTTGAGGAAATTTTCTCAAAAGTCTAGTTCAGGGGTAAGTTTTTAAAACTTGCCATAAATCAAAAGAAACAAACAAAAAAATTTTGGGGGGGGTGGGAGGTGGGTCATATACCAGAAAAGATCCATGAAGGCTCCATTCACTGGCATTATTAGATAATTATCTATTTGCAGAAAATCTCTGGAGTCCTATGATTTGTAGAATTTTAATTCATAAGAAAAGAAAAAATGTAACACAGAAAGACAATTTGGAAGATAGCACATGGACCATTTATTTCTCTTGAAACATTTATATTGAGATATATGTTTCTCTTTGACAGGAATACTATCAGTTAACATAAAACAAAAGGAGTGACATCTGCTTCCCAGAAGGAGTACATACACTTATCCCTATTCTTTCCACTAGATACAATTTAAGACCCTACCCATTTTATATATTAAACAAACATAAGACACCTCTTAGAGGTGGAGAGAAGACAGCAAACTGGACTGGGACCTCAGAACACAGTGGTGAGTTCCCTGGGTTTCCCATATGCCTTCTAGAACCCAAACTTGTAGCTAAACAACCTGGAAATGCCAATGGTTCAGACAAAAGAGGTCCCAAATGAAAGCTTGCTCTCTGTAAGCAAAGAACACAGAAACGGCCACCCTAGCAAGACGGAAAATCTTAAGACTGCTCAAGTCCAGCCGTATCCCCATCTCACTCCCACACACAGCAGAAAAGGCCAAGTGGAGAGCTGAGACTTCCACCCTTGCTAGGCTATAACCAGGCTTCGCAACAGCTCTGCCCAAGTAATATTCTAGTGTCGAGAAAACAGAAAGAGCCCTCAAAACTCAACAGTGAAGAAACAATCCGATAAGAATGCAGGCAAAAATCACTGACACCACAAAATGATTACGCCTAATATTTATAATTATTATATCATATGTTCCTTTCTATGGAGTTACCAAAACATTATGGGCTTTACAAGGTATTCTTTGTGCTCACTAGACACATAGTTGCTCTTATCAGAAGACAAAAGCAGTACGGACATTGTCTCATAAGAGTCATGTTTCTTAAACATACTAACTAAAGGTTTTGCTTTGGAAAGCACTATCAGAATTTAAGTACAGGCAACTGTACTCAGTAGTTTATAAAAAGGGCGAAGAATTTGAAAAAGAAAAAAATTTATTTCTTTTACAGAATATATATATTAATATATGTTAGTTTCAGGTATACATATATACAGTATATATAACATTGCAAATCAACTATGATTCAATTTTTAAAAAAATTTTAAGAAGAACTTAAGAGATGTTTCCTTGGTTAACATGTTTGATAAGCTTTTTTCCATTACACTCCTTGAAAATTATTTTATGCAGAAAAGTAATAAGGATTCACATGTTCCATTTGATTGTCAGTTTCCAAGTGAAAATTTTTTGTTCTTTATTATCTCTAGATTAAGTTCCCTTCAGTGACCTTAGCTAAAACAAAACACAAATATAAGAAAACACACTTTTAGATATGATTATTTTACCAATGTAATATCCAACACTGTATATCACATCACTTTTTTAAAAACTATTTTTTATATTACTTATATAAGCCATTAAAACTGAAAGGAAGAAAGGAAGAATTAAAACAGAAGATCTGGTTCAAATCAATATGGGAACAATATGTAGAATCTTTTCTAGAGAAGTCTTGTGGTTAGTATTACGGGACTCATTACTTCCCACTTAAGACAACTAGAGGAAAGGACCCATCACAGAGACTCTGAAATCACATCTAAAACCAAAATACCATGCATAAGATTCCCCCAAAATATAAAAAACTATGATATTATTCACCACCAAATCAAAAGGATCTAGGAAAATCAACCCTTAACTTCTAAAATATTTGTGAGGGCAGGAAGGAATAACTGTTTTATTTACTGTCTCCTTCCTTTTATTCCAGCCAGACTGTCTCGCTCCAGACTGTGCCAAGCTTTGGGCTAATAAGTTTAGGAACTCATTCCTACTTTTACCAAAAACATATAAAAGTAGTTCTTTGATGAAGCACTGGTTTGATTGATTCAGCATCAAGTCAAAGATGCTGCATATTCCTAGAACTGACAGCAGTGCTTGGCCCACAGCAGGTTTGCACAATGTATTTGCTGAATAAAAGACAAATTAAAAAAAGGAATAAATGGTGTACAAAACCTATTTACTAAAGAGGCCCTGAATCCCTAGTGCTCAGGTACCTTACTCAAGAATGGAATCTCTTAACAGTCTGCCTGGGCTATTTGCCTCAGCATGAAAATTCACCTGCCTCGGCTAGTACCCTTGGGTTCCAGACTTTGGCACATGAAAGGTCAATATCACCTGACCTTTCAGTTCTTAGCCCCAGTGAGTAAGCCCACCACAGCTTCAGTTTTCTTACATATACAGGAAAGGAAAGTGAAGTCGCTCAGTAGTGTCCAACTCTTTGCGACCCCATGGACTGCAGCATACCAGGCTCCTCCGTCCATGGGATTTCCCAGGCAAGGGTCCTGGAGTGGGTTGCCATTTCCTTCTCCAGAGGATCTTCCCAAACCAGAAATTGAACCCGGGTCTCCCACATTGCAGGCAGACACTTTACCAGGGAAACCTTTTTACATATACAGGACCTCACTCTAAATCTATGACCTGGATCCAGCCTGCTATCTTCACCTTAACTACAAGCTGCCATGCACAGAAATCTTCAATTTTGTATTAGCCTCTGAGATCATGATTCCCTGGCTTGTAGTTCTATGATATCTATGGTTTTAACATGGAAGTTACATGACTCGGAGCAACTCTGTATATGCTGCTTTCCAGTACCCTACAATTTAGTTTGCTAGCATTATCTACAACCCACTCCAGTGTTCTTGCCTGGAGAATCCCAGGGACGGGGGAGCTTGGTGGGCTGCCATCTATGGGGTTGCAGAGTCGGACACGACTGAAGCAACACAGCAGCAGCAGCAGCAGCAGCATTATCTACGACACATGTTTTTATAAAACAGGATAAATGACTTACTCAGAGTTGCAGTGAATGACAAAGCCTGGATTGCAGCTGATTTTCTAGGATCTTATGTCCAGCCCATTAAATAATATATATATATACACCCCCTACTGCAGCTGTATCAATTACCTTCTTTTTAAAATTTTAAGTACTAAATAAAGAGACATGCAAAGAAAGCAAATTCTTTAAAATCCAGATTCTATTATTGCCTGGCACAAGAGTTCGAGTCTAATGTACACATACACTTTTTACCTTGAATTTAATCCATTCTTCATCCACATGCCAGCAGTATTAATCATCTTACAGCATTCAAATACTTCCTATGGCACCAAGTTCATTATATTTTGGCTAAGTCTGGGCAGCAGCAGCTAACAGAAAAGTTAATATGTTCTTAGTATGGTTGGGCTTCATAAGACCCGTTTTTCCTCTGAAAACTGTGTACAAAATGTTGTAAAAATGTACATTGTTCTGGGGACCTGGTCCAGAGCTCTCATTTGATTCTCAAGAGGTTCAAGATCCAAAATAAAGATTAAGAACCCAAAGGCCAAAAAACTAACAGGGTTGTGATAATTCCTTCTTTAAGAAGCTATGCCATTCAAACATTCCTATTTTTCCTTGGTGAACAATTAATATTCTAATTTATGTATTTTCCCCAAGTTCTCTTCCTAATCCTAACTCTGATGTTTCCTTTTGATTAAAGGTCCTTTACTTTCATTTATAACCCTCATCACCTTTCACAAAACCCCCAAGCTCTTTCTCTCCCAAGAGTTAGAACAGAGACCCAAATCCTAGGCCCACTGTAATTTTTTCAAGTCGGGGACCAACTGACAAGAAACATTCCGGCTCCAACATTCCAACTGTCTTACTAAGGGGCTAAAAAAGTAAGAGAGACCTTTGTTGTGTGTGTGTGTATGTGTTTTGCTTTTCTTAAACAGTTGTTTAAGCCAAATCCTCAAGAGAAAATATGGGGTCAAGAATCTATTGCCCCTTTCTGGTTGGGCCCGAATTTTCCTCAAGCCATCCCACATCGTCTAAGTTGAACAGGCTCTAATGAAATACTTTACTGCAAGCATGGAAAATACTACAAGTGGAAATTCTTCCAGCCACTCTGAGAAAATCAGAGACTCCAAACAAGTGTTTCTTACTCGTTTTAAAAACCCTTGTACTACACTATTTACTGACTTTCATCTTCTGAATCCTTCTTCATCAGCCCAGCCTTACTTGCATAAAATGTTCATTATGACTTGGAGGTCTGAACTGTACAGTCTCACCCTCCAGCTCTGAGATTCTGGTTTATATCTCCTTCTCATTTCTAACTGAGATCATGGCTCTAAACACACTTCTGGACGTTTGTGACAAGCTTCTTTCCAGTGGTTCAAAACAGTAACCTATATGCAAAAGGAGGACACCAGAAAAGGCTTTTTAACAACTTCTGAGCCTTACAAGAATTAGTAAAGTTGAATTAAAAAAAAACAAAAAAACAAAAAAAAGCCCACCACCACAGAACTTTCTGGTTAACTGAGAACTGTTGTACATGAGAATTAATAACACAGAACTAAACTGAAGATATCTGGATCACGTTATAAATACCAACTATTCTACAGAGAATACGCTGACAGTGCAGGAGACTCGGCTGGATTTACACAGAGCATACGCCTTTCTGGATAAATGGTGAATAAGAGCAGGTCTCAATTTCCTCTCAGAATGGTAAGATGTGTTATGTTTTTAGGCACTGACTTCCAGATATTTGAACTGTCAGGATTTGTTTGGAGGCAACAAGAGTTTAATGCTCCACACAAAATGTGAAAATTAAGGAAAAGCACTCCCGGGGGTTCTCCGCGCCTTCCGGATCGCCTTTATTATCTTTACACTCAATCTCACCCACATCTGTGTCTCCCCCACCCCCCGCCCTCCCCCCTGCTTCTTTGGCTTCCATTAGCTCCGGAGCTCTGATGCGTTATTTTAGTGGTTCACTCTTTGTGCTCCTCCTCCCTCGTGCCACTTGGCTCCCCATCGGCAGCATCCTAAGGGAGCTGGTATGTTGCTCCCTCCCTTGAAAGCGACTCTAAAAGGTCACTATTTTCAGTAAGGTGAAGGGGAGGTAAGATGAAGGGAAACTGAACTTTGGCGATGCATAAACATGTTTCAAGACCCACACTCTGAAATACAGTTGGGTTTCCCGAAGTAATGTGTGTTGTGTGGGTGGAAGAGAGGGGGACAGAAGAGGTGTGGAGGTAAGAGAAAGGAAGACAAAATAGGAGGAAGCAGGGAAGGCCCAGTGCAGAGGGAATGGAGTCCTGAACAACAGTGAAGAGAGATTCAGGGTGAGGGTAACATCAGTAGGCAGCATGAACATATAGGGAGATGGTGAGCGAGTCTGAGGAGCAAGGAATTATTACGTGGAAATAAATAATGCAGTATAAATGGGGAAAGACGCATCTTACAGAAAGAGGCCAAGATCCAAATGATTCAGGCTTCCAGTCATTATCAAATTAGCCTAATCTGAGCTGTCCTCATTTAACGGGTGCAGTGTGAAAGGACAGGCCAAACCTCACTTTTCCTAGTCATACAAGGAATGTCATCCAACTCAAAGAAGAAAAAGGGAGTCAGGATCCAATATATCAAAGAAACATACGTGTCAAGGGAGTCCTCTGTAAACTGAACCGGGGTTCAGGCCCCAAGAAAAACTAGGGCATCATCACGAACCAGAATAAAAAGACCAGGTGAGGAGATAAGCCACTCTAACAAGGGTCATGTTTAAACCCTGGGACATAGGTAAGGAAGCATCAGATTATTTAAAGACTGTGCTGAGCAGTGGGAAAGTGGCTCTGTGATATAAGGCCAGGATGAACTCTAACTCAGAGATTTGAACTTGCATGCCTTCTGTGGCCATGGCTGGGCAGGGCAAGTGCAGGTGGAGAACAAGAATTCTAAGCAAGATGGTATGCCAGAGTTCAAGTCGATTCAACCTTTACCACTGAGTATCTGATATACAGTCAATCCTGAGCTAAGTGCTGGGACACAGAGAATTCACCCCCGACTTGAAAGAGTTCACAGGGAAAACTAGAACAAACAGCTTGAAATTGTGGAGAATTTGTTTCAGAATGATTTGTTTCTTCAGATTCTGCCCATCAGACTAAGAATTTATATTACACCTAGGGTACGACCTCTCCCCATTGACAATCTAGTTCTTATAATAGTCCAGGTAACACTGTTTCTGGCAAACTTTCTCCATCAGTCATGGGAATGTCAGCGCCAACACAGTCTTGCACCCATGTTACCCACGTTTTTTTATAACCTGTGAAGCTGACTTCAGAGATCATTGCTGATCCTCACAAAAGAAGACTGTGGAACAACTATATTATTTTGTCACAAATCAAAAGGGAGAGATTGGAAGGGCTAGCACAGGTCATTCCTTGCCCTGAAAGTGGAAAGTCCGTTGCTGTCATCATTGTTAAGTCATACTGCTCTCCCACAGTGAATCTGAGTAAAAGCATACACGAAAAACAACACCTCTAGCCTCCATCAGGCTAAATTCTAAGAAAAATAGGAAAACAACCTAAAAATGTTCAGAGTTGATCTGATTTAAAGATTTGCAGTATATTTTAACAGAAATAAATATAAGACATTCCACCTATCTGTTAAATTTTTGCACCAATAAATATAGTAAACTTAAAAGTTCTTAGAAAATATGTCCAATTTAGGGAAGAGTGGATGGAGAGAGAAGGCAGAACATGAACACAAAAAATACAAAGAAACTACAGCAGAGAAAAAAAGGGTAAAAACAGAGAGAACACCTGAGGCAAAATCCTAAGTGTACCAGGGAAAGAGGAAAATAAGAGCAAATGAAAATGGAATTAGTATTGATGGAGGTTGAGTCAATCATGGCTACTGACAGGTTCGACCCTTTGTTTTACAGATAAGCTGTGGCCTAGTGAGGCTGAGTCACTGCTTTGAGTTTACATAGTGACAGACTTATTTTCTTGGGTTCCAAAATCACGGCAGATGGTGACTGCAGCTATGAAATTAAAAGACGCTTGCTCCTTGGAAGAAAAGTTATGACAAATCTAGACAGCATATTAAAAAGCAGAGATATTACTTTGGCCAACAAAGGTCTGTCTAGTCAAAGCTATGGTTTTTCCAACAGTCATGTATACATGTGAGAGTTGGACTATAAAGAAGTGACATTACTTTGGCCAACAAAGGTCCGTCTAGTCAAAGCTATGGTTTTTCCAATAGTCATGTATAGATGTGAGAGTTGGACTATAAAGAAAGCTGAGTGCCAAAGAACTGATGCTTTTGAACTGTGGTGCTGGAGAAGACTCTTGAGAGTCCCTTGGACTACAAGGAAATTCAACCAGTCCATCCTAAAGGAAATCAGTCCTGAATATTCATTGGAAGGACTGATGCTGAAGCTGAAACTCTAATACTTTGGCCACCTGATGTGAAGAACTGACTCACTGGAAAAGACCCTGATGCTGGAAAAGACTGAAGGTGGGAGGAGAAGGGGACGACAGAGGATGAGAGGGCTGAATGGCATCACTGACTCGATGGACATGAGTTTGAGCAAGCTCCAGGAGCTGGTGATGGACCAGAAAGCCTGGCATGCTACAGTCCATGGGATCACAAAGAGTCAGACACGACTGAGCGACTGAACTGAACTGAACTGAACTGAGCTGGATGGTGGCAGGACTAGAAAGGAGGTCAGTGCATAGTGACTACTCAAATTTGGGATGAATTAAGAAAATAAGTGAATGGTCTGAATGTTGGTGGGTCCCTCCCTGGCAAAATTCACATGATGAAGTCCTAATCCCCAGTGCAGCTTTGTTAGAAGACAGGGCCTCAGGGTCCCCAGACTGATAGTCCTTACAGTGGTGAGTTGACCTCCACGAGCACCCAAATTCCTGGTCTTGCTCCCCAACAAGGCATGCACAAAAATGAGGTCAAGTAAGCACACAGGGAGATGGTGGTAGCCTATGAGCCGAGAGGCCTACCTGGTAGGCACCTTGATCTGGGACTTCCCAGCCTCCAGAACAGCGAGAGAGAAATTTCTGCTGTTTAAGTCACGGGTCTCTGGTTCTCTGTTACAGGCGACCCAGTGAACTAAGACAACAGAACTGAAGTCCTTTGGCAAGGTATTCAAAAGGAAAGCTTAACTCATTTGTTAAATCTAAAATATAAACACATCTTACCCTCCTCCCTCTCACCTTTTCTTTCAGTTGAAGAATGAGAATGGGCCACTGGTTAGCTTTAAGCAAAACTTCAGGTAACATTCTGAGAGGCAAACTACAAGACACCTACACATAGGAGAAATTAAATAAAATCAGTCAAATAATGGGTGGTCAAAATATGATTCTGTGCTTAGGAAAGTAACATACCCTTCACCCAGTCTCCAAACTATGCAAATAACACATGCTCAAGGTAGGTCTGTGCGCGTGTCTGTTCTGCAGCCAGCACCATAAAGAGGCAGACTGCCATTTTAAGAATCTGGCCAAGCCCCAAGCACCCTTTCAACTTGCCTACTCTCCGAGCTCCTTCTTATGCCATGGGAGTCTATGACTTGACACTTATATTTTTACATATTACTAGCAAAACAAAATAGAATTTTTCATTACCAAATTTTTAAGAAATTTGCTTACTATATTTCTGTTTGGTGAAATAGTAAAAATAAAAGTAAAAAGCTTTACTGCCTAACTTGAACATGTATTTATTTATTTGATTAATAAATTAGGCTACTTCTTGGTGAAAAGAGAATCTTAAGGGTTCAAAGGAAAATAAAAATTAGTGGAGGGAGGGAGGAGGTTTAAGAGGGAGGGGACATGTGTATGCCTGTGACTGATTCATGTTGATGCATGGTAGAACCATCACAATATTGTCAAGTAATTATCCTCCAATTAAAAATTAAAAATAATAATAAAAATGAAAACACAACAAAAAAGCTACTGGAAAATGCAAATTACCAATATATAGAAGTAGAAATTCAGCAGTTTTCACTATGCTTTATAGTACTTCCCCACAATGGTCACTGTCAATTAGCATGGATGAATGAATGGGCTATGTAACAGAAAAACAGTAAGAAGAACCCACAGTTCATACATACAGACAGGACACTTTTAACTAACATTTTAATCATCTTTGTTTATGAAATGTGCCCAGAAAATGATTAGACCAAGAAAAGGGAGCAAAAAGAGTACTGTTTTTCTTGTAACATGAATTAGGTAAAACCACAGCATACCTTACAGATAGATGAAAGGCCCACAGAGTTTCAAAATAAAACCTCTTTAAATAGATGCCTAGATGGGTCCATCTTGTCTGCTCTGAAAAGAATTTTATAGCCAATATACAATCTAAAATTTATAAAGTGGGTCATAGTCTAAAAATTCATCTTTACTTCAGAATGTTCAGAATTGATCATATTTCCCCATTAAAAGAAACACACACACACACGTACATATTTATAAATGGTGGCTGGGTTTCCAGACCAGACCATGAGAGCCCAGTAATGTAATCAGGGAGGGGCTGGAAGGGTGGAATGGGAGGAACACAGGAGTCCATGGAACCAGTAATGGACATGAACTACCGTACATCTGAAATAAACAGGAGGACAAGATAGCTAAAACAGCAGCAAATTACAAGTAATGCCAATGTAATTAAATAAGAAATGATGTGTTTTTTTCCAAATCATCTTGCATATTGGTTAGAAGTAGAAGACAAATTTAATCCACTAAGAAAGTGGAGGTTTCTATGGAGACTTAGAGGAAGGAGCAGGAGTACTTTCAAGCCTTTTAGCGATGGGTGCAATTTTTTTGGGGGAGGATGCAACTTTTAAAAATACAACTTCATTTCCAATCTACATTTCCATTTTCCTCGATACAAATGCATTTCTAATCAATCAATCTTAAGGAAGGTAATCTGTTTACTTTGTAAATGGGATAAAAAGATGGAGACAAGGAAAAGGAAACATAGGAAGATTTAGAACAGAACGGGGAAGGGGAAGTAAGCGCTTAATTAAATACTTGCTGAAATGAGAGGAGGGAGAAACCTAAGAGTGTGCTGGTAGTGGGAATAACTAAAGTTTGAATAGTAAAAGAAAAAGAGGTAAAAAGGAGAAAGAAAGACCCAACATACGCGTACTATTTTCAAAGGAGGAAGAATACAGATGTTAAGTAAACCCTGAATCAGAGTTCTCTGTACTGCCATCAGAAATGTCACTGACTCAGAACAGTCTGGATGGGTCTAACCAGGTAGCAATCATGGTAACTAACATAAACTGAATATTTATCATATGCCAAGGACTAGAGCTTTTACAGGCTCAAAACAACCTTCTGAGATACATACTATTTTTGATGTTCTAATTTTATAGATCAAGAGACACAGTAATATACCCGATGTCATTAAGACAGAATGCCACACAGCCAGGTTTGAAAACTCGTCAATTTGGTTCCAAAGCCCGCACCATGAAGCACTACTGCCTCTACAGTATAACCATCAGAGAGGGACAAATGGCCGTAGTATATGAGAGAACAGGAAAAATACAAAGAGAGTTCTGCACTAAAAATTTCTATGAATGAATGAATGAATGAATGAAAGTCGCTCAGTCGTGTCCAACTGTTTGTGACCCCATGGACTGTAGCCTACCAGGGTCTTCTGTCCATGGGATTCTCCAGGCAAGAATACTGGAGTGGGTTGCCATTTCCTTCTCCAGGGGATCTTCCCGACCCAGGGATCGAACCCGGGTCTCCCACATTGTAGCTAGATGCTTTACCATCTGAGCCACCAGGGAAGTCTTAGTTACTAAATATTCCCTTGTCAATGAAAAAGTAAGAAGTAGAAAGGGCTTCCCAGGTGGTGCGAGTGGCACAGAGTCCACCTGCCAATGTAGGAGACGTGGGTTCAATCTCTGGGTCGGGAAGATCCCCTGGAGGAGGGCATGGAGACCCACTCCAGTATTCTTGCCTAGAGAATTCCATGGACAGAGGAGCTGGTGGGCTACAGTCCACAGGATTTCAGAGAGTGAGCACACACTCTTTCAATGACTGAGCACACACACACACCCCCAGGAGGTAGAAAACCTCTGGAATTTACCACCCATGTGACAAGTATTTATTGAGCATCATTACTATTCTAGACACTGAGGAAACAGCAATAAACAAGCCCGACAAAAACCTCTATAGGTGAGGAAAGCAGTAAAAGAGATGTTTTTATAATATACTAGAAGCTGGTGAGGGCTGTGGAGAATTTACAATAAAATGACTGAAAAAGTACTAAATGCAAAGGTAACGTGAGCAAAGATGTGAAGGAACTGAAGCTGTACACATGAGGGTATCTGAAAAGAGCACAATCAGCAGAGGAAAGAAGTACTATTACAGAGTGCCTGGCAAGTCTGAGGAGCAGCGAGAAGGCTAGGGTGGCTGGAGGAGTGTGAGGAATGTGAAGAACAGAAGGAGACAGACATCAAAGTGGTCACCCAGGAGCCAGTTCAACAGAGCCTTGTAGGGACTCTGCCTTTTCTTCTGAGTGAAACCCATCAGTGGATTTTTGAGCATGATCAGATTTATATTTTCAAAGGTTTAAGTCAGATGGTGTGCTCAGAATAAATTATTTGGAGTCGATGGAAGTCGGGGAGAACAGGTAGGAGACTTTTGCAATAAAACAGGCGAGAGAGGATGGGGTACTGAGCCGGGAGAGCCACAGCAGAGCTAGTAAAAGGAGATGAAACTTCGGTGATTTTTGAAAGGCATAGCCTAAAGGATTTGCTGATTAATAAGACTGGAGTGAGGGAGAAAGAGGAGTCCAAGACAGCTTCAAGTTTTTCCTGGCCCAAGGAACAGAAAGATGTCATCTGAGATGGGAAGACTGTAGGTGTTCCCACAGGTATGAGACTCAGCGAAGGCAAGTGGAGACCAGGAGTCCAGCTTAGCCAAGTTAAGTCTGAGGTAACGATGAGGTATGGGAATGTCAAGTAGGGAGGTGGATGCAAACTTCCTGGGATGGGTCTTCTTTTAGAACGTGACAAAATTTACTAACACCTGAAACAGTTAATAAGCGGCCAAATGCTGAAGGTAGATACATGTATAAAGGTAGCTGGAAGAAAACAGACAGTATAGAAATGAAAAAAAGGTTCTGCATTGATCATTCTAAATACTGCTTTTATAAAAATAAAAATGTTTTGCAGTTATGAAGCAAAGAAGATCATCTTGTCAACACAATTATGTAGTGTCAAAAGATTTCAAAAAAATCTTTAAATATTGCATTTAGACTATGTAAGTATGGGAAGAAGAACCAGAAGCAATAATTAACTAGAACCTATTAGAGGCTATGTTTGGAATCTGGAATCAGAACTTACAAGATGGGTATGTTCCACGTTAATGAATGACTATTCAAAAGCAATTAGATTATATTCAAAGGAAGCTGCCTTTTTAATATATGCTTTCAAAACTAAGGAAAATTGGGAATAAAAATTGGGACGGTGCATGTCGGTGAAACATCATAGATTTGGAAGATACAGATCTACACAGATAGAGCTCTACAAAAGGACCAGGAGCAGAACAAAGGGTCAAAACAGTACAAACACTGACACAGAACCTAGAACTCATGGCATAAATATAACTTGTGACAATTTTAGAACAAGTTTGGGATTGGCTTGAGTACTACTCAGCAAAAAATTTGCTTCAGTTAGTGCTTTGAGGAAGAAAAGGGCTGAATTTCAATGTATTTTCACAGATGGAAAAGGAAGAGAAATCAAGAGTACATTATTTAGATTTCAAAGAGAGCAATGATTCTTTCTGTGCTTAAAAAAACTAACACTCTTCTCAGCTCAGTGTATTAACTATTAATAGATTCAAAAACCGGTTTTTAAAATATATCCAGAGATCTTGTACTATTAAAAAGGCTAAAGAAGGGGTAGACACAATGATGAGTTAAAATATGCACTTGCAAAAGAATGGCTGGAAGACAGCTTATGTCTGTTTTCTTCAATATGATATTAGTACAATAAATGCTTTCGTTTTATAGGAGAAGCTGCAATTACAAGACTGCAAATTAGTAAGACAATTCCTCATACAGCTAGGAAATGAACTTGCAGGAATAAATACAGAACTAGGAAGAGAACATCTACCCTCTCAACCATAAGCACATGTCTTGGATAAAAGGAAGAAAGGGAGAGGATACAAAAAGAACAAAAAAACATGAAGCACTGCAAAAAAGATTTTGTAAAAAACCATGAATAGTATTCAAATGTGACTTGTAGTCATTACAGGAGAGATATGTAATTAGTTGCATGAATGAATTTTTTCTTATCTCTAATAAAGCTGTTTTTCACTCTCATTTCTTAATTTCTTAAGGCAGATTCTTTACCATCTGAGCCCCTAGGGAAGCCCTCATAAAGAATTAAACAAGATAAAACATCAGAGCTCCCACTGGACCCAGATGATAAATGGTTTTGGCTATCTGTCCTGGTTAACTGAAAAGCAGGAGGGGCTAGAGGAGCTATCCCACGTTGAAGGTCAGGAAGGGTGGCGGTGAGGAGATGTCCTTCGTCCAAGGTAAGGAGCAGCGGCTGCGCTTTGCTGGAGCAGCCGTGAAGAGATATCCCACACCCAAGGTAAGAGAAACCCAAGTAAGATGGTAGGTGTTGCAAGAGGGCATCAGAGGGCAGACACACTGAAACCACAATCACAGAAAACTAGTCAATCTAATCACATTAGGACCACAGCCTTGTCTAACTCAATGAAACTAAGCCATGCCCGCAGGGCAACCTAAGATGGGTGGGTCATGGTGGAGAGGTCTGACAGAATGTGGTCCACTGGAGAAGGGAATGGCAACTTCAGTATTCTTGCCTTGAGAACTCCATGAACAGTATGAAAAGGCAAAATGATAGCATACTGAAAGAGGAACTCCCCAGGTCAGTAGGTGCCCAACATGCTACTGGAAATCAGTGGAGAAATAACTCCAGAAAGAATGAAGGGATGGAGCCAAAGCAAAAACAATACCCAGCTATGGATGTGACTGGTGATAGAAGCAAGGTCCGATGCTATAAAGAGCAATACTGCATAGGAACCTGGAATGTCAGGTCCATGAATCAAGGCAAACTGGAAGTGGCCAAACAGGAGATGGCAAGAGTGAACGTCGACATTCTAGGAATGAGCGAACTAAAATGGACTGGAAAGGGTGAATTTAACTCAGATGACCATTATATCTACTATTGCGGGCAGGAATACCTCAGAAGAAATGGAGCAACCATCATGGTCAACAAAAGAGTCTGAAATGCAGTACTTGGATGCAATCTCAAAAGCGACAGAATGAACTCTGTTCGTTTCAAAGGCAAACCATTCAATATCACAGTAATCCAAGTCTATGCCCCAACCAGGAATGCTGAAGAAGCTGAAGTTGAACGGTTCTGTGAAGACCTACAAGGCCTGCTATAACTAACACCCAGAAAAGATGTCCTTTTCATTATAGGGGACTGGAATGCAAAAGTAGAAAGTCAAGAAACACCTGGAGTAACAGGCAAATTTGGCCTTGGAATGCGGAATGAAGCAGGGCAAAGACTAATAGAGTTTTGCCAAGAAAATGCACTGGTCATACCAAACACCCTCTTCCAACAACACAAGAGAAGACTCTACACATGGACATCACCAGATGGTCAACACCGAAATCAGATTGATTTTATTCTTTGCAGCCAAAGACGGAGAAGCTCTATGTAGTCAACAAAAACAAGACCAGGAGCTGACTGTGGCTCAGATCATGAACTCCTTATTACCAAATTCAGACTTAAATTGAAGAAAGTAGGGAAAACCGCTAGACCATTCAGGTATGATCTAAATCAAATCCCTTAAGATTATACAGTGGAAGTGAGAAATAGATTTAAGGGCCTAGATCTGATAGATAGAGTGCCTGATGAACTATGGAATGAGGTTCGTGACATTGTACAGAAGACAGGGATCAAGACCACCCCATGGAAAAGAAATGCAAAAAAGCAAAATGGCTGTCTGGGGAGGCCTTACAAATAGCTGTGAAAAGAAGAGATGTGAAAAGCAAAGGAGAAAAGGAAAGATATAAGCATCTGAATGCAGAGTTCCAAAGAACAGCAAGGAGAGATAAGAAAGCCTTCTTCAGCGATCAATGCAAAGAAATAGAGGAAAACAACAGAATGGGAAAAACTAGAGATCTCTTCAAGAAAACTAGAGATACCAAGGGAACATTTCATGCAAAGATGGGCTCAATAAAGGGCAGAAATGGTATGGACCTAACAGAAACAGAAGATATTAAGAAGAGGTGGCAAGAATACACAGAAGAACTGTACAAAAAAGATCTTCACGACCCAGATGATCACGATGGTGTGATCACTCACCTAGAGCCAGACATCCTGGAATGTGAAGTCAAGTGGGCCTTAGAAAGCATCACTACGAACAAAGCTAGTGGAGGTGATGGCATTCCAGTGGAGCTATTTCAAATCCTGAAAGATGATGCTGTGAAAGTGTTCCACTCAATATGCCAGCACATTTGGAAAACTCAGCAGTGGCCACAGGACTGGAAAAGGTCACTTTTCATTCCAATCCCAAAGAAAGGCAATGCCAAAGAATGCTCAAACTACGGCACAATTGCACTCATCTCACACGCTAGTAAAGTAATGCTCAAAATTCTCCAAGCCAGGCTTCAGCAATACATGAACCGTAAACTTCCTGATGTTCAAGCTGGTTTTAGAAAAGGCAGAGGAACCAGAGATCAAATTGCCAACATCCGCTGGATCATTGAAAAAGCAAGAGGGTTCCAGAGAAACATCTATTTCTGCTTTATTGACTATGCCAAAGCCTTTGACTGGGTGGATCACAAGAAACTGTGGAAAATTCTGAAAGAGATGGTAATACCAGACCACCTAACCTGCCTCTTGAGAAATATGTATGCAGGTGAGGAAGCACCAGTTAGAACTGGACATGGAACAACAGACTGGTTCCAAATAGGAAAAGGAGTACGTCAAGGCTGTATACTGTCACCCTGCTTATTTAACTTCTATGCAGAGTACATCATGAGAAACGCTGGACTGGAAGAAGCACAAGCTGGAATCAAGATTGCCGGGAGAAATATCAATAACCTCAGGTATGCAGATGACACCACCCTTATGGCAGAAAGTGAAGAGGAACTAAAAAGCCTCTTGATGAAAGTGAAAGAGGAAAGTGAAAAAGTTGGCTTAAAGCTCAACGTTCAGAAAACGAAGATCATGGCATCTGGTCCTATCATTTCATGGGAAATAGACGGGGAAACAGTGGAAACAGTGTCAGACTTTATTTTTTGGGGCTCCAAAATCACTGCAGATGGTGACTGCAGCCATGAAATTAAAAGACGCTTACTCCTCGGAAGAAAAGTTATGACCAACCTAGATAGCATATTCTAAAAGCAGAGGTGCCGACTAAGGTCCATCTAGTTAAGGCTATGGTTTTTCTTGTGGTCATGTATGGATGTGAGAGTTGGACTGCGAAGAAAGCTGAGCGCCGAAGAATTGATGCTTTTGAACTGTAGTGTTGGAGAAGACTCTTGAGAGTCCCTTGGACTGCAAGGAGATCCAACCAGTCCATTCTGAAGGAGATCAACCCTGGGATTTCTTTGGAAGGAATGATGCTAAAGCTGAAACTCCAGTACTTTGGCCACCTCATGTGAAGAGTTGACTTGTTGGAAAAGACTCTGATGCTGGGAGGGACTGGGGGCAGGAGGAAAAGGGGACGACAGAGGATGAGATGGCTGGATGGCATCACTGACTTGATGGATGTGAGTCTGAGTGAACTCCAGGAGTTGGTGATGGACAGGGAGGCCTGGCGTGCTGCGATTCATGGGGTCGCAGAGTCAGACACGACTGAGTGACTGAAGTGAACTGAAATCTGAGACTAGCAGCAGCAGCAGATGAAATCACTAAATAAAAGAATCAAGAAAAGTGGCCCAAGACTTGGCCCACAGTATGACAATTTTAAAACAGAAGGAATCACCCAAAAGTTAAAAAAAAAAACCAAGAGAGTATAATGTCCTGGAAGTCAAGTACCCAGGAAAGTGTCACAGAGAAGGAAGTTATTGACCATGTCCTGCTCTGCAGGTGGGTCCGGTAAACAGACGACTGAGGCCTGACCACTGGACTGAGCAGCAGGGAAGCTGCTGGTAAAACTGGCAAGAGCCACTTCAGCAGGACAGTGGCAATAAAAACCTAACTGAGGGGGCTTAGAGGGAATGAGGGAAAAATTGGTATGTACAAACAGAAACAACTCTAAGGGAAAATAAATTTATCAGTAGCTGACAAAAGTGAGGCTAAGGGCATTAAAGCGGCTGAAAGAACACCTTAGTTGTAATGTTAATAGAGCTCACCCCTGATGATCCCAGAGAGAGGGGGAGAATTGCTGGGTCCAGGTCTTCAACAGGCCAGCAGAGATGGGACCCACTACACAACTGAGGGGTTGGCCTGATAAGGAAGGCAACTGTTTCATGTATAGTAATAGAAGAGAGGACAAGTTCACTGACGCCGATGGGACAAAGTGGGTCAAGTGTGGGGATGGGAAAGCTGATTGCTTCAGCTTTCTTACGTATACTCTGGCAACTAGAAGATCTATAAACTAAAAGGAGTGATTCAGCAACGGATACAGCATTCTGGGGAGATTGGCCTAAGTGGCACGGTATCAGGGCACCCTTCTCATCTGCCCTCTAGGCTTCTGGAACTCTGAAATCTCTTGTAATCTCTAAATGGCGTAACTTCTCCAAAGGGGAGAACAAAGGAATCACTGGTCCACAGTGATGCTGAAATCTCACTGGGCAAATGCTGAGAGTTCCTTGATCAGGTCTCAGGCTAGGGTAGGAATTCTCTGTGGTTCTTGACTTTGAATCATTCTTCCCTTTGCATGAAAGGTAGCAGGTGTTAGCAGCTGAGTAATTTTCTCAGTCTGCTTCCTGCCAGAACAATTTTTGGGGTTCAACAGCCTCTTTTGTTCCTTCTCCTTTCAGCTGTAGCTGCAGTGGGCCTCCTATGACTCTTGCTGAGATTACTGCAATAGACAAAAGCTACACCCACAAACACCTTCAAGATAAGCCCTTCTCTACCCTCTCCTGCTAAAATGGCTAGAAGTCCTAGTGCTTGACTGAGAGGTCTTCTGTGTGACTCTTAAGGCACTACCTCTGGTTTTTCTCAGGTCTTAACAAAAGATTTTACAGCCACACCCTCAGCTTCATCTTTAGACTACCATTCTCCTGACTCAGTGGAAAAGACTCTGATGCTGGGAGGGACTGGGGGCAGGAGGAGAAGGGGACGAAAGAGGATGAGATGGCTAGATGGCATCACCGACTCGATGGACGTGAGTTTGAGTGAGCTCCGGGAGTTGGTGATGGACAGGGAGGCCTGGCATGCTGCGATTCATGGGGCTGCAAAGAGTTAGACACTACTGAGCGACTGAACTCCTGAAAGTGCCCTTGAATTGACCTTTCCTAGAAATTTATGTCTTAATTTTACCATCATTTGCTCTGCATAAAGTCCGAAAATTTTCAAAACAATCACGTCCTGGCTCCTTTTTTAACAGTCCTTTCCTCAATTTATCTCTCTCTTCTTACTCTCTACTATAAGTAGCAAGAAGAAAGAAGTGGGCACCTTCAATGTTTTGTTTGAAAATTTACTTAGGGACATCTCCCAGTTCCTCAGGCACGTTTCCACTTTCCACGCAACTACAAACAAGAGTGCTGCTAAACTTTCTGCCACTGCATAACAAGGATTCCCCTTCCTCCAGTTTCCTTTCCTTTGAGCCTTCATGGCAATCTCCTCAAGGTCCCCAACTTTAGCAACAACATAGGTACTCTGATCTTTCACCAAAACTCCCCTCAAAGGCCACTGCCCCATTCCAAAGTCACTCCATTTTACATTTCCTGTGCAGAAACACCCACTTTGGGTACCAAAATCTACAGCTGTCCATTTCTCTTTAACAAATCATTCTCAAACAACAGCTTAAAACACTGCCTTTTATCTTGCAGTTTACATGGATCAGGAAGCCAGGTGAGTTGGAGCTGGGTGCCTCTGGTTTGGGGTCTCTCATTTGGTCTCTCTGTCACCGAATCTTAGCAGTGACATCCTATCACATTTGCCACATTCTATTAGTCCAAAGTGAGTCACTAAGTTCAGCCTACACTCAAAGGCAAGAGACTGCATAAGGGAATGAATACCAAGAGGCAGGAATCATGGGGGCTATCTCAGAGGCTGTGTATCAGAGATGAGATGGGAAGCATGTAGCAGGCTGATTAACAGTATTGACTCTGAAACAAAACTATGGGGTTTGACTTTTGCTTCCGTATCACAATGTGAAAAAAGGATCATAAAGTAAGACAAGAGTCGAAAAAGGCCATGACTTCATAAACACGTCACACTTGGGAATTTCTGTTCCCCTCTCTCTTCCAATCCTAACTGTCTTAAACCACCTTGAGGATTTCCCTGGTATTAGATGTAATCTGCAAGCACCCGGTGCCAGAGAAACATGCAAAAACGTGATTTTGACTTTTAGTGAGTCCAAGAAACTTATTTTTAATAAATTTAATATAAAACAAACAAGACAAAAGGGTAAAAAGAAAGATCCAGAATTAATGAAACAGAGCAGAGGGAAATCTACACAAAACTGCACAAGGGTGGAGGTTTGTCCCTCCCCCCCAGCCCCCTGCCCTAATTGTGGCATCTGCTTTTAAATTGTAATGCCAGTCTTAATCAAAAAATACCATACCACCTTTTCTCTAATTGGCAAATAAAAATACAAAATAAACAGAAGAAATAAATCATTAAGAATGATTTAGATGCTTTTATTTAGATGTCAGTTTATATGAGGAATACAGCATTCAGCAGTTAACACTGGGGAGTGACATCATTCCCATTTTACAGATGAGACACAAGAGCATGAAGGTCTTGTGGCGCGTTCTAGTGACACAGCAGCAGTAACAGCTGAGCACAAGCAGAATTGCTGCCAGCATGTGATGTGACAGGCAATGAAGCCACAATTGACTGGTTTTGATTTGCATGGATATGATGATCTGGCTGAGATGGCCGGTGATTAAGTGTTCATTTCACAGTCAGGAAAAATAACTGACACTTATTTTAAGTAATGAAAGTCAGGTTTTGATCACTTAACCTCTAAATTAATGGTCTGAATCCAAATAAGCAAATAAAACACCATATGAGCTAACATGCAAGTAAGATAGCATAGACCCTACAGATATGAATTAAGTTGGACACTGTACTACACAGATAGTTCATTTTACTAAGAATATCTAATTAACCTTTCAATTAACGTATGTGGAGTGTCTATTCTATGCAGGTCTTATATTACAGATATTGTATGTTATCTCATTCAATATCATTAATAATAAAGGATGCTGAAAAAGCGTTTGGGAAGAGGAGCCACAAGCTTACCTTCAGAGAAGGAATAAGAATGCAGTGCTTAAAACCAGCTCAGGAGTTTTATTAAAAACAGCACATACTTCCAGAACCAAAACGAGGAAAGGGAGCACTACAACTCCTAAAATGTAATTTCTTCATTGCAAAAAGAAGTGAAAGAAAATGCGTCTTGGGAGTTACAGGCTTCGCTTCCCTCCCCTCCCCATTCCCAAGCCAGTATGTGTGTTTTACCACATTGATTTTCTACCCCTTCAAGTATACAATTTAAATCTTTAAAAATGAATGTTTGCTTAAATGGTTTCAACGTTTTATCCCCTAATTTATACATTTTGCAACAACAAAATTCCATATTATGGTTCGAAAAATGATAAAGGATACTTGCTTGAGATTAAATGCCACATTTACCACAAACAGCATTGAAACATACATACTAAGATGGGCAACTTTCTTATATAACTGGAAGCACTTCTCTCTCAGCATTCGAGCTTCCGGCCATCATCTCTACCTAAACATGTTATTCTCACTTCCAAACCCTGATCCTAAGGCCTTTTAGTTCATACCTGTACAACCCTATAGTTGCTACCCAACAAGTGCCCAATAGTAATTGATCTTCCTGCTTCTAGTCCCTCTCCAAACTATTCTATCCACAGAATCTTAACAGCAAAGCACTCCTTTGAGAAGGTTAAATATTGCTGTAATGAAAAATTTCAGAATTTCTTATTTTCTATAGAACAGTGATCTACTATTCAAGATCTGCCAAGTTATCCATCAAGGCATTTCTTCCATTCCTGTCTCTCCAGTAATACTGGACCCTTCACTATTCCCCAAACTTTCTTTCCTCCTTTCTTTTCACTACACGATGTCCAGCCAGTGCCTACTCTACACAGGCGCAGAGGACACACCAGTGCCTTCATGGAGTTTATATTCTGGCTGGAGGAGAAAAGCAATAAACAAACACAGCGAGTCAGATGGTGGTAGGTGCCTGGGAGAAAAACAAAGACCAGGAAAGGGAATGGGAGATGTTGGACAAGGGAGTAGAGAATTACTATTTATCTAGGATGCTCCTGGAATGGGAGATGTTGGACAAGGGAGTAGAGAATTACTATTTATCTAGGATGCTCCTGATAAGGTAACCACTGAGTAGAGATTTCATATAAATAAGAAGTCAAGCAGATACCTGCAGAAAGAGCAAGCCAACAGGCAAAACCTAAGGCCTGGCGGCAATGGTGTTGTTTGAAATATTCAAAGAATAGGCAGGGGTACAGAAAAGCAGGAGGTCAAAGATAGCCACGGGAATAAGTCATACAGGGCTTTACAGACCAGTGCAGGGCACTTGACTTTTATGCTGAGTGAGATATGAAGCCTCTGCAGAGTTTCACCTGAGGAGCAATATAATGTGACCTATGAAAGGATCACTCTGGCTGCTGTGTTGAGAACAGACTTAGAGAAGGGGTTGAAGAAGAAGAGGAGAAGCAGGGAGGCTAGTTAGATAATTGTTCCAACAATACTTCTTGCCTGGAAAATTCCATGGACAGAGGATCCTGGCAGACCACAGTCTGTGGGGTCGCCAGGAGCTGGGCATGACTGGACAACTGAGCACACACACACACAGGCAGCATGAGAACACTGGGGCTCATGAGCAGCTGGAAGGCTGTCTGGTCATTCTTGACACCATAGGGCTGCTCATGCCAGTTCTCCATCTCTTGTATTTATTTAGCTCTCCCAGAATCTAGCTTAAATCACATCTTCAAGAAACCTTCCCCAGTCAATTCCATCTTCAGTGATTAATTTTTCAAGCTCCTGTTGACAACTGCCCAAACCACCTACCAGTGGGCATGTCATCTTTGCTACAACATATGGTTGTTTATCAATTAACTTGTCTGTCCCTATTTTGTCCCATTATCCTTGAGAAAGAAAATACTGTATAACTCTCAGTATCCTCATCTTGCTGCATAAAACAGATATTCAATAAATGTTCACTAATAAACTGCATCACCTATTTTGAGGGATAAATTACTATCCCTCAAAAGAAATGATCACAGACCCACTATGTCCTTTAACTGCCAAAGCCAAAGAGAGGCCTGACACAGCTCTGCTATCACCAGGCCACATAACATCTGGAGCTTCAGTCTTCAAGAGTGGCTGACTTGCCCACAACGAGATTCTCTGGACCAGTGGTTCTCAGAGAGTGGCCTCTGGCCCAGCAGCAGCAGCAGCATCACCTGGGAATTTATTAGAAATGTAAACTCCCGGGTCCGCTTAGATCTCAGGAATCTAAAACTCTGGAAGTGGGCCCAGCTATCTGTGCATTCTGATGCACCATAAAAGTTTGAGAATTACTGCTCTGGCCTGAAGGTTTAAGTAATTACCCTGTTTTTCCACAAGATTTCTGGAACGATCCTGGCTAACATCTTCACTCACCTCGACCATCCTGAGAAGCCCCAGCCTTCCAGATGGCTCACCCTGTGTGACCCTGCACAGCCACTTCTCTGATCCCTGCTCCTGCCCTCCCTGCCCTCCCAAGCCCTCATGGTCATGAGTGAGTAAACTCTTCTCTATGATGTTCCTGTCACCCTTCTGCTCCAAAGGAAGCCTGACTGCTCGTGAGAACACTGCTGCTTCTTCAGCACAAGCTTTCCTTTCCTCAGGCAGGGCAAACATCCTCCATCCTCCGCATTGCCATCTAGTGCTGAACCTCACAGGTGTCTTCCCAGCTTCTTCCCAAGACTATTTCCACTCTCTGTCCAAACTGCAGACCCTCTGAAACAGGTATCACCCACCTATCTCAAGTCTTAGCACGGGGCTCCCTCTCTTCATCTCCTTTAATACTTTATAATTCTTGATGACCTCAAAATTCACAAAGATTATTCATTAACTACTCTGGCCTCCGAGCTGTTGCTGTTACTGTTCTAATGTGTATTTTTTTCACAACTTCACTGAAGCCACTGACCTCACACCATACCCCAGCACTGTCATTAGAGTAACTGCGTCAACATCTCAAGTGTTTCAAGCCCTCTCCTCTCACACCACACCTATGAGCTTTCCCACGCCAGCATTTCACCAGCCTCCTTCGGATCTCTAATCTACCAGTCGATCCTACCACTTTTTCACCACTCCTACTCTTCTCCTCCTCATGTTCTTAATTCCCTCTCAAGCCAGTTTAGATTTTAGAGTCCAACACTATACATAATCTTTTTCAAAAAGTCTTAACTCCCTTGCCCCCTTTTCCCTTAATCTAACTTACCTAGTAAAATCTCAATTCCTGGTTGCTGCTGCTGCTAAGTCACTTCAGTCGTGTCCGACTCTGTGTGACCCCATAGACGGCAGCCCACCAGGCTCCCCCGCCCCTGGGATTCTCCAGGCAAGAACACTGGAGTGGGTTGCCATTTCCTTCTCCAATGCATGAAAGTGAAAAGTGAAAGTGAAGTCGCTCAGTCGTGTCCAACCCTCAGTGACCCCATGGACTGCAGCCTACCAGGCTCCTCCATCCATGAGATTTTCCAGGCAAGAGTACTGGAGTGGGGTGCCATTGCAATTCCTGGTTAAGTCCAACTATTTACTTAATCCTCTCTTGTATCTAAAAGATTGCCACCACTCACTCAAGTTTATGACCACAGATTTTAAGCACCCTGCACCTCTCCAGTAAGTTTACTTCCCAGTTTTGGGGGGATGACTACCACTTCACACCCTGTCCTCTCTCCTCAAACCAGCAACACTTCTCCACTCCCTGCCCTAACACTTTCAGCTATGTTCATCTTACATGTTAGAAACAAAGCAGACATGCACAGAAAGCTCTCTCTTCTGCCTGAAGCTAATGCCACCAGCCAGCCTACTTGGCTCTAAACCCATATACTCATTCCTCCTTCATATTAAGAAGAAAAAAACCTGCTTCTGGCCAATCCCTCTGTGTGGGTTATAACAGACTTTGTTCCTGCAAGCAGCCTCTTTCTTTTCAGCACTCTCAATTGTTCCCCTACTTGATCTTTCCTACTGACGTAAGACATGCCTTCACATCACCTATCTTTTCAAAATGGTCCCTTGAATACACATGAACAAGCTGCCCCAATTCTTTGTTCCACCCTACAACTATACGTGAGAAACGCTGGGCTGGAAGAAGCACAAGCTGGAATCAAGATTGCCAGGAGAAATATCAATAACCTCAGATATGCAGATGACACCACCCTTAGGGCAGAAAGTGAAGAACTAAAAAGCCTCTTGATGAAAGTGAAAGAGGAGGGTGAAAAAGCTGGCTTAAAGCTCAACATTCAGAAAACGAAGATCATGGCATCTGGTCTCATCACTTCATGGCAAATAGATGGGGAAACAGTGGCTGACTTTATTTTTCTGGGCTCCAAAATCACTGCAGATGGTGACTGCTGCCATGAAATTAAAAGATGTTTACTCTTTGGAAGGAAAGTTTCAACCAACCAAGACAGCATATTAAAAAGCAAAGACATCACTTTGTCAACAAAGGTCTGTCTAGTCAAGGCTATGGTTTTTCCAGTGGTCACGTATGGATGTGAGAGATGGACTATAGAGAAAGCTGAGCACTGAAGAATTGATGGTTTTCAACTGTGGTGTTGGAGAAGACTCTTGAGAGTCCCTTGGACTGCAAGGAGATCCAACCAGTCCATTCTGAAGGAGATCAGTCCTGGGTGTTCATTGGAAGGACTGATGCTGAAGCTGAAACTCCAATACTTTGGCCACCTGATGTGAAGAGCTGACTCATTTGAAAAGACCCTGATGCTGGGAAAAATTGAGGGCAGGAGGAGAAGGGGATGACAGAGGATGAGATGGTTGGATGGCATCACTGACTCAGTGGACATGGATTTGGGTCGACTCTGGGAGCTGGTGATGGACAGGGAGGCCTGGCGTGCTGCGGTTCATGCGGTTGCAGTCGGGCATGACTGAGCGACTGAAGTGACTGACTGACAACTATACAATATTTCACTGTCTCAACATCTTCACCTAGGGACTTCCCTGGTGGTCCAGCGGTCAAGAATTCACCTGCCAATGCAGGGGACACGCATTTGATCCCTGGTCTGGGACGATCCCACATGTTTTGAGGCAGCTAAACCCATGTGCCACGGTTACAGAACCCAGGTGCTGCAACTAGTAAAGGCCACATACCCTAGAGCCTGGGCTCGGCAACCAGAGAAGCCGCTGCAGTGAGAAGCCCCGTACTGCACTGAAGACCCAGCACAGCCAAAGTAAATAAACGAACAAGCAGAGAATGAAACATCTTCACCTACCAATTAACAATTCCAGCTGGCTTTTCAATCCCCATCATTCCAGTTCAAACAGCTCTTACCAAGCTCACCAATGACTACCATCCAATGAACCTGGCCTACCAAGACCAATGACCCATTATTTCCTCCTGAGTAATCCAAACCTAGCGAGCCCTCCCCAGAGTCTGTGGTGTCACATACTTGCCTTGTTTCCCCACCACCTTACCCAATTTCCAGTATTCTCTGACCTCTAGTGACATCCTCAGGGCTTTAGCCCCTTATTCTCCAGTTTCATTTTCTCCCAAGGCTTTAAATACGTGCTGATAAATTTTGACCTTATGCTTTCAACTCACATCTCTCTTCTGAGCTCCAGACTCATAGCAAATTGCCACTGAATTTCTCCACTTGGATATCTACTACACATTTCAGACTAAACAAGACCAAACCATAAATATTGTTTTGTTTTTGTTCTTTCTTCTGTGTACTCTCTGTTGTTACAAGGAAAAGCCCCTTCCATCCTAATTCCTTCAATCCCAAAGTTGAATAACCCAGATTCCTCTTTCATCTAACCCAGACACAAACCATCTTTAATCTTACCAAATTGCCCTCCCAAGTCTAAGCCATCACCTCTTGCTTCTTGATCTCCCTTATCACTTTTCCTAAAGAAAATCAACTCTCCTGCTGAAAATCTCCCAATACCTTCCCACTTTAACTAAGAACAAAATTCTAATCTCTACCATGGGGAATGGTCCGGCCCTCACCTACCTCTCCAGTCTTATCTTCCTCCATGCATTTTGTTCTCTACACTCCAACCACATCCCCCCTTTCTGTCCTTTAAAAGCCCCAAACTCATTCCATCTGAGAACTCTGGATTTGCTATTCCTTCTGCTTATAAAGCTTTCCTCCCAAAGTGACACAGGTTGGTGTCTCTGGTCACTCAGGCCTTTCTCACTCTAGATAAAGCTTTCAGGGTCACATTACCTTTTCTCTGTAGCACATATTAACTCCAGAATTTATCTTGCTTGCTTACATGTTTACAACGTTCTTTTTCCAGTTTAAAAACACAGACTCCCTGGGAAAGAACTTTGTCTCGTTCATGCTCTTTCCTCACCTCTTAGAAAGTGATCAACATACCAGCAGTCATCAATAAATGTGTTAACTGCTTGAGTCTCATTAATATAATCCTTTAATTAGTTCCTTACAGTTTCCTGGGCTTTCAAAATATACATCAAACCAATTTCATTCAAAGTGTAAATATAAATTCTGTAACAATAATAGAAGCCTCTTGTTATCTTTCTATATACAAATCTGATCACACTTGATCCTGCCTAAAATCCATCAAGAGCTTCTATTAGAATAAACAAACATCTTAAACTGTTCAGATAATCCAGCTTCCAAATTTTTTTTGGTAATTTTAGCTTTTAGAAAGAACTTCATTGAAATTTGTATGCAAACAAGCCAAAAATCCAAACTGCCGATCTTCTCATTAAGTCTCTGTCTATATATACATATTCAATGAACCCATACTTTTAGTTATAAATAAAATTTTATGTTACTTTTCCCTTGATATACAGTACATTTCCTAGCCTCTAAAATTTTAATTTTTCATCCATCACTATCCCACTCATCTCACACATATAATTATATATGGTTCCCAAACGTATTTCTGAGATCCCAAAACTATTTTACCAATCTATCTCTTTTGGAGAAAGCAACGACCCTTTCCACTCCTCACTTACTCTGCTTGTCTATCTCCTCCTCTGTAAAGTCTCTTCTGAACTCCTAGACGCTGTAGGCTCTTCTGTCCTTTATCTGCTTTGTCTCTTGTTAAATAGAAGAGTTCTCCCTACCCCTAAAGCTAATTTCATCTTCTTAAAGCATAAGCACAATCCTTTCTCCTCTCATATACTCCACTTTTCCTTCTCAAATGAATCTGTTCAGTCAGCTTTTAACATGACCAGGTCTCTTTTATTTAAAACAGAACATAAAACTTTTCCCTACCCCACATACTCTTCGAGCTCCCTCTGTATTCTTTTAAGTTAGTCAAGGTTTTCCAACAATTGTCTACACTAGTTCTTTCTCCATTTCCTTCTCCCATCCCTCCAATCCCCCACCATGAACTCCTGAACTGACTCCATTCCCAGGCTTCTGCCCTCATTAGTCCATCGAAAGAACTCCTGCAGAGGTCATCAACGACCTCCATGTTGCTAAGCCCATGGACATATTTCAGTTCTCTCTTCCTGCCACTGTTTTATCTTAGCTTCCTAATGTCCTGGTTTTCCTCCTGAAGAACAAGCTCTCTGGAACCTGGCTCCTGGCCTCCTCTGCAGGCTCATCTCCTCCACCAGGCATCAGCTTCTCTTCTTGCTCTACTCCGTAGGCCACTGTCATCTGAAGGCGCTGAGTTTCAACACCATCAAACATTCCCACATCTTCAATTACTACTGCGTGAAGATTCCTCACAAATTTATACTATTTTTCCTTGTATTTCCAGACCTGGATAGCCAACTATGTAAGCAGTATTTCCCCCTGAACATCTCAAAGTTACCTAAAAGTACTAAATCCAGAAATCAAACTCATGAGACCCTGCATCTCCAAACACACTTGGCCCTCTTCCACATCATGACACCAGCCTGCTGACTGTACCTGGGGCATCTCTTTCAGGCAGTCCGCTTTCTCTAGCACGTGCTACCACTACCACTCTCTGCTCCTTGAACTATGACTCAGCCATCACCTAACCTCTCTCTACACTCCTATCACTCTCTAATCTGTGTAGGTATCATTTTAAAAAACAAATCTAATTATAAACTCCACTTCAACCTATTCCCAATCCTATTTAAAATCTTTTAATGACTTTTCACTGCCAAGCATCTATTCACAGCATCTGGCCTCCAATGTTAACTGAGCTGAACTATGTCTACATTTTGTGATAACTCAATTTACTAAGTTTAGTTTTCTCAATGTGTAAACCAATCAGAGTGGCAAAATAGAGATTAAAAAGTGAGCATTTAAAAATTAGCCTGACTACAACCTGAATTGCTGCTGCTATTATTATCATTATCTTGTATATGCTTAGTACAAAATAGCTTCCAAAAATAGATTATTTCAATAATCTTTTAGGTATTAGTTGTCCCATTTTAAAGATTAGAAGGCCAATGTTGGAAAGGTGACACACTGACAAATGGTGCTGCTGTTTCTCTGTTGTATGACAGGACTTTCACTTACTGACTAGTCTGTTTCTAAAATGGCTACATGTGCTTTTCTAAGATTACTCAATTACCGTTCTCAAGATCTATCACATCCTTCTCACAGCCTGGAAAATCAAGATACAAACAGTTAATAACTTGTCTCAAGTAGTTAATGGAAATGGAAACAGAATTCAGGCTACCTTATTTTCATTTCCCTACTCCAGCCTCTATCAGGCTAGTAAACTGGATGCTACTGAACAAATAGTGTCAGACTTCTTTTGAAACAGTGACAGACTTTCTTTTCTTGGGCTCCAAAATCACCGCAGATGGTGACTGCAGCCATGAAATTAAAAGACGCTTGCTCCTTGGAAGAAAAGCTATGACCAACCTAGACAACATATTAAAAAGCATTACTTTGCCGAAAAGGTCCGTCTAGTCAAAGCTGTGGTTTTTCCAGTAGTCAAGTATGGATGTGTGAGTAGGACTATGAAGAAAGCTGAGTGCCGAAGAATTGATGCTTTTGAACTGTGGTGTTGAAGAAGACTCTTGAGAGTCCCATGGACTGTAAGGAGATCAAACCAATCCATTCTGAAGGAGATCAGCCCTGAATATTCACTGGAAGGACTGATGCTGAAGCTGAAACTCCAATACTTTGGCCACCTGATGCGAAGAACTGACTCAGTGGAAAAGACCCTGATGCTGGGAAAGATTGACGGCAGGAGGAGAAGGGGACGCCAGAGGATGAGATGGTTGGATGGCATCACCAACTTGATGGACATGAGTTTGAGCAAGCTCCGGGAGTTGGTGATGGACAGGGAAGCCTGGTGTGCTGCAGTCCATGGGGTTGCAAAGAGTTGGATACAATTGAGTGACTGAACTGAACTGACTGAACAAATAAAAGAAGATGGTACTTACGGTGTAGGAAGCTCTGAGGCCAGACAGACCAGAGTTCAAGTCCTACCTCTGCCAATTCTAAACTGTGTGACTTTTGCAAGTTACTGAAATTTCCACTTCCTCCTTTGTAAAATGAAGATAACAGCTAATTCTCACTTGAGTGGAGGACTAAGTGAGGTATATGCCTACTATATATGTTATTAGTAAAAAAAAAAAAAAAAAGGTTTAAACAAGAAAAAAGTTAGCTTCTCAAAAACAAAAACAAAAAAAATGTTAGCTTCTCCCTTCCAAAAAAATAAAAATCATAGAGTTAAAAAAAAAATCAGGAAATTGAGTTTCTAGCCTTGCCACTTACTAACTGTCATGTACTCTTTCTTGGTCTCTTTCCTCTTTTGTACAACAGAGATATTGATTCTGGGCCCTGAGTACTGCTGTGATGATGAAATAAGATGACATATAAACATACTTTCTTAATTGAACAGAACCATGCAAAAATTATGATTATCTGTGTACACACATTGACTACCAACCACTGTGTTATAAATTCTTTAAGGCCATGAGACTCTTTAATCATCTTCGTACTTGTAACAGCTAGTGACATAGTCCTCTGTCCCCCTAAAAGCATAAAAATTATATGCTGGCTGAACTGATTTATTGAGAAGACAGGAGTGAAGTACGACAAAGCAATAGTTCAAAATGAAATCCAGAAGTTCATCCATATAGAATGTGAGTAAGGGAGTCTGAAACCAGTCTAGCTAAGATCATCTCAGACAGAGAGACTATATCCTGACTTCTGGGAATTTAAGTCAGTGGTCTATAATTTTGTTTCCTGGGCTTAAATTGTATAATTATTAAACAAGTAAGCTCCCTCAGCACAGGAATCATGTGTCTCCTCCCTCCCTCTCCCCTGCTTCTGCCCCCTACTCTCTCTGCTGCCCTCCCTGTTTTGGACACTGAAGAGGAGATGAGGAGAATAAATGACACAGTAAGTGCCCAGTGGTACTGCACCCTTTCAAAAACAAGTTTGCAAAAAGTAAAAGGGACGTTCTCCATCCGGAGGCAACTTTGAGGAGAGTTTTCTAGTCGCAAGTACTTAAAAAAACTGATTAATGGGAGACATTAACATAAAACTAATTTGTGTTTATCAAAGTTCTCCCTGCATGCATTCAAAGGCATCCTTTACATGCTAGAGAAAATGCTCTGGAGTAATGAGTGGTCTGCTGAATGTTCAAAGCAAAAAACCTGGCTCACGCTGGCTATTTACTGAGCATCTACTCTGTGCCATACATCATGTGAAGCACGTTTCATGGCTTATCTCAAATCTTTACAGTAATCCTGTACGACGGGCATCATTTTCCCTATGAGACAAATGAAGAAACTGAGGTTCAGAGATGTTAAGTACTTGTTCATGGCCATACAACCGGGAGCAAGAGGTGGAATTTAGACCTAGTAAAGTCTTTAAAAGCTATATTCTTTGTGCCATATCATGCTGCCCCCAATGACAGCAGAATCCCTATAAAGAAGGGTGACAGGAAGGTGGGGAGGAGATCTGACAAAAACACATGTATAGAGCAGAAGACAGAGTTCTATCTCAGAATTTTAGATGCAAAGGAGCAAATTAATGAGCAATGTCCAACTGCACAACCCACAATGCTAGGATGAGCTCTCCCCATTACTCTTCAGCTCTACCTGTCTAAGAATGTCCACACCACGCAGAGGTACTGACAACCAAACACAGTTTGGCAATTTTTCTAGAATGTTTACAACGGTGCCTTTAAGCCATTGCTGGTACCAAACCAGGCAGGTGATGAGGGTGACATGTTTCATCTCTCTCTCATGCCTTCCAGACACTAAACTTTCTTGCACAACAGAGTGTCTTCTTGGAACATCTATAAAATATCTAATTCTTTAGAATTAGAAGGGATATCTTATAGATGTGGAAACTGAGGTCAGAAGACTTCAATGACTGTCCAGTATCCCGTAGCTGAATGCTGGCCTGGACAAAATTCTGATCCCCCTTCCTCGTCCAGTAAGTTTTCTCTGCAGCAGCCCCTCAGGGCCTCCCACTAATCGCTTGACCACCTGGGGTTCCTTTTCTAAGGAAACAACTTGGATGTCACGCAGCTATGGCTCCTCCTGGACATTTTCCTGGAATCTGACAAGTGTGTGAGGCACTGGGCAAGAAGATGTGATCAAAAAGAGAGTTGACACACTTTGCCCTCTACACAGTGCTATCCCATCTTTCAGGTGTCATGGCACACACAGAAAATGGTAGTATTTTTATGGCACAAAGTAGCAAACTAGAGTGCACACAGACCAAGTGATCAGGGGGATCCTGAGTCTCTCCTGGCTGCTCCTGGGGTAGAAGGGAACAGTTATCTTTGTGTACATGTATCTCAACCCCGCATGTGGTACTCTGGATGAAAAGTCCTGTTCTGGGGCTAAATAAAAGGTATTGAGACAAATTTATAAATAAGTGTAATAAAAGCACAGAGGTCACTGTCTGCTTTCATCAAACATGAACTGAGTGGAAATGAGACTAATTCAACTTGCTTCCTTTCATAATTTCTCTTCCAAACAAATCGAAAGACAGAATAACCAATCCTCTGGCCTACAGATAGCCATCAGTCCCACTAACAAGTCTGCAAAGACCCTGGACACAGACTTCTTGTTCACAGAGATAAGAACTACTTCAAGGACATAAGTGTGTCAGAAAAGTTTTCTGACTTCCTCGAAATAACACAAAAATAAATCAACAGAGAGGAGGAAATTAGATTTTAAGGTCATATTCAAATATGAAGGAGAAAGCAGGAAAAACAATCCTTACACACATGCGAGTGTGCATGCACGTGCACACACACACACACCCCTTTCTGATCAAGCTCCATCACCATAAACCTAGTTAAAATTCTGCCGTCTGATATTTTTAATTTAGTCTGCCTGAGCCAAGTAGGTTTCTGCAATTCCAGACATCTAGGCTGAAGGGCAAAGGGCAAAGGGAAACTCAAAAGCTGGCCAGTAGCCAAGGGCATCACATCTAAGAGGCTCCCTTAGCAACACACAACAACTGTCTCCTCAAGAGAAGACACCGCCATCTTTGCAAGGGATTATGGATGTTCTTGTTTTCCCAACTAATAGCAGGACTCTCCCCCCCTGTATTATTTTCCCGGTCATTCTCCTAAAAGTTATCACATTTCATAATTTAAAAGTCTCTCTAATCCCAGTGTGGTTTCCTCCATCCCAAAGTTCAACACAGGAGTTAACAAATTAAAATAATGTGTGGTACTAAGTTCCTGACAAACAGAAACTGTTTTGTAACATTTGGTTATGAATTAGTATTCAAGCCACCACAGACTTGGTTCCTAACTATGGGCAAGTCACTCTTTTTGACTTAATTACTTCCCTTATAAAATTTTAATAACAACAGTGACCTACTTCACATTTCTATTGTGAAGGACAATAAAAATTATTAGACAAAAACTTTCAAAGGCTTATTCCTAATTAAGAATCATGCCACCTACTGGCTCTCAATATCTGAAGAGATGCTTTGGCTATCAAGGTCAGTGTCCCCCAAAGAGAACACAGGCAGGCCGTGGCCCGCCAGGAAACCTGCAGCTCCTGGGGTGACCGCTCACTTTCCTGCCCCATGTGCCTGCTCCAAACCTCCCAAGCCCTGGGGATGGCGCTGCACTGGGAACTCAGCCCTAGCGCCTAAGTCAAACAAGGTAAACAACATTCAAAAAAAAAAAAAGTGCAGGCCCATGTCACAATCCCTGCGAGGTTTTAAAACCTTCACACCTGTGAGGAGAAGGGGCTGTGGCAGCCCGCGCGCTCCGTGGGGAAGGCCATTCGTGCGGGAGTAGAATCTCACAGCTTTCCACTCCTTATATGTGCAAGTGCAAGCCCTCACCCGCAGCACTCTGTACTCACCCAGAGGTACATCATGTCAGACCCGGCTGCTCAAACTCAGCGGCCAGTTGATCCTGGACTGCAGAGAGGCCCTTCAGTGGACTGGAGGAAAGGAGGTGCCAGAATGGGGGGCCGAAGCGCAGGGTGGGGAGAGCCCCCCCCAGTCACTTGAATTTAAAAACCTAAAACGACCGGTCTCCTCCCCCCTCCTCCCTCCTCTCCAGCTGACTGTTCTGTTGTTCTCTCCTCCCTCTCACCCTCCCTCCCTCTCCCTCTCTCTCTCCCTCTCTCTCTCTCTCTCTCTGGGAGTTCCCAGCCCCGTGTGTCTGAACCCGAGTGTACAGCACACTCTCTGTGTATCTGCCTTCAGGGACTCTCTCTGTGTCATTCTACTTCAAGAAACACAATCATCGCTCACAAAGATTATTGCAAAAGGCAGGAATGGGTGCGGTTCCTAATAAACTACCGGCACTGGTTTCTAGTAGCTGGACAACTAGAAGAAGACGGCTTCTTTAAATGTGAATGGAGCAATCAGAAAACCTCTGCCCTCCAAGATCAAGGGGAGTGAGCCCAGGCTGCCCTCTGCCTCAGTTCTTCTGGAGCCTCATGCAGAAGCCGAGCCTGCTCAGAGCCTACGTTCCCTCCCTGCTAGGTCAGCCTTACGCCACAATCTTATAATAACGATCAGTCTACCAGTCATAATTCTGAATCTTAGAAGATTTTAAAACATGAAGAAATTTTCAAATAAGCTTCACAAGGTTTTCATCTTTTTTATTACTACTGCCCTAGTTCAAATCAAGAGAGCCTCTCCTGATGCAGATTCTTTAGCAGGCATGGGGATGGGGCAGGGCACAAAACCTGGGCTTGAAATCTGGTCTATAATTACTGTCACCATGCCCTGGGGCAAGTTATTTAACCTGTCGAGGCCTCTGTTTCCTGAAGCAAAAACCGAGTATAAAACTCCTTTTGGAGTTGCTTAGATCCAGTGATAACACTATGTAAACTGTCTGCCATGCCCCTGCTGGCCATGATTTCTGAGTTCAGTTCAGACATTTACTGAGTTTCTCCTGTGTATGCCAGGCATATTTTTGTTTACCGAGTCTCTCCTATATGCCAGGCATATTTTTGGCCATTATGTTCAGTGGTGAACGACAAGTATTATCCAGTCACCTGTCCTGGTGGTTTCTCTACCATAGGCCAATGCTCTTTCCTTACTTCCCTCCCCATTTTCCCATGTTCAAATCCAAAACCCATCCCAGCTGGAAGTGACATCTCCTCCTCTGAAAGCTTGGTGTTTGTAAAGTGGCATTCACCAACCCTGCCAGTTACTATCACAGGTACTTACCTGTACCTACCAACCTTACCCCCTTTATTCACATTTTTCAGGGTACAGTTCACCTCTTTTGAGCCATGGCATCTTTGCACAGTACCTTGCACACAGTAGGTGCACAATACATTCTCAGAGGGTTGTGTGTCTTGAGGAATATTTTACTCTTTTAACTCCTTAAAGGAAAAACAAAATAAAACAAAAATAAGAGGTCTTCCACCTTTCAGCTGCCTCAGGGCTCTGTTCCCCTCAAACATGTTGAAACAGCTCTCTCCTGTTCATAAAATCTCCAAGTACGGTCTGCGAGTCTCACAGTCAAGGCAGGCCTGGCACAGGTACTAAGCACCCTCCCCTTCCTGTATAATGCTTCCGGCTGCGGAGAGAGCTCTGTCTTAGTTTGCTGTGGTGGAGTGTCTTTTTCCCCCAGAAGTGAAGTCACCTGTTCTCTTCCACGCTAAACATGTGCCTTTCTCAAGAGAGCTTATACCTTGCCCCTCCTCCCACCTCAGACTCCCACTCATTTAAACCTGGAGAGGCAGGGCAAGCATTCCTCTCAGCCTCACCCAAATCTTTTCTTTTTCTTTATGCAGAACTTCTTTGCATCTTCTGAAGTCAGGAATACCTCCGTTTCAGTACAGAACAGAAGAAAGAACTTCCAAGTCTGCAACAGAGACAACCTTCTCTCTAAAATGGGAAAACAAATCTCGGCTTTCTATAAACTGCTGCTTGGCATCTGTTATATAATCAATGTTCATAGGCAACTCTCCGCTCTCGTCTCACAGCACATGCCCAAAATCATAAGTCACCAGACTTTCCTATACTCCATCCTAAACAACTACATTAAAATCACGCCGTGAAGAGATTATAGTCGTTTCAAATTCTTTGAAGACACAAAATTGCACGGGGCTTCCCTGGTGGCTCAGACGGTAAAGAAGCTGCCTGCAACACAGGAGACTTGGGTTCGATCCCTGGGTCAGGAAGATCCCCTGGAGGAGGGTATGGCAGCCCACTCCAGTATTCTTGCCTGAAGAATCTCATAGACAGGAGATTAGCAGGCTACCCACAGGAGCCTAGAGGGCTACAGTCCGTGGGGTCACAAAGAATCGGACATGACTGAGCCACTTTCACTTTCCCTCATGGTCCAATGGTTAGGACTCTGTGGTTTTACTGCTGTGGGCCTGGGTTTGATCCCTGGTCAGGGAACTAAGATCCCACAAGCTATGCAGTGCACCCAAGGGAAAAGAATTAAAAAAAAAAATAAAAAAAAGGTTACTACTCATTCTTAATCAAGCATCAAAAACAAATACAGTAAAATATTACTGTCATTTTATGGTTTTATCTTTTAATCAAATTTGGGATGGTATAATGATACCCCTGTTCTCCTGGAGCAAAGCAGGAGAAAAACAGAGAAATGAGATCCCTGAAATGAAATAAGAAAAGATTAAATGTGTCACAAAAACGTACAAACTACCTCCAAAACTTCCATGAGTAGAATCACTGTAAACTTCTTTGGAACCTCAGGAAACTCTTAAACTTCTACTCTCAATGCAAGTCTTCCTTTTTTGATCATAATCTTAATAATCAGGTGAACAGTCTGTTCTATGTGTTTTCCTCACATAAAAAACAAACAAACAAAAATCCTTCAAAAACCCACAAGCAAAAGAAGCGGATCATGCTCCTGCACGTCCACATTTTCCTAATCTTAAAAAAAAAAAACAAAAGGGAAGAAAAGGAAACAAAGAGGTAGGAGAAAACAAAATTCTTTCCAATCAAGTCAAATAAGCTCTGCTTTACCGCTATGCAGGATTCAGTTTAAGAGACACAAATATCTAACAACTGGACATGACGAAGACCCTCTCAAAAGGATCCCAGTCTTACACGCAGGATGAGGACCCACCTATGCCTCCTTCTCTCAGGAGAACACTTTATCAGGCTACATAATGGTTCTCTGAAGCTTATCAGCCTCTATATTAGTTTGGAGGAAAGAACGTGTGAATTAAAACATCAGAGAAGGCACTCTTCTTGGGAGGGTCCACAGAGGAAGTCTAGCATGATTGCTTCTGGGAAAGAAAAATCAGATTATCTGGGATAGCAATATGGGTGCTGCCAGTAATTCTAACCTGATAATGCATCTTGAATTCCTGCTTCTGAAAGCACTGGATGTTGTAATGTGAAGAGTCTGGTGGTAGAAAGGGTTTAAAGCCACATTTCTGACTCTGCCTCAAAGTCTAACAATTAAAGAGGCTGCCTTTTTTTTTTTAAATTTTATTTTATACTGGAGTTGGAGAAGGCAATGGCACCCCACTCCAGTACTCTTGCCTGGAAACTCCCATGCACGGAGGAGCCTGGTAGGCTGCAGTCCATGGGGTCGCTGAGAGTTGGACACGACTCAGTGATTTCACTTTCACTTTTCACTTTCATGCATTGGAGAAGGAAATGGCAACCCACTCCAGTGTTCTTGCCTGGAGAATCCCAGGGACGGGGGAGCCTGGTGGGCTGCTGTCTATGGGGTCGCACAGAGTCGGACATGACTGAAGTGACTTAGCAGTAGCAGCAGCATAGCCGATTAACAATGTTGTGGTAGCTTCAGGTGGACAGCAAAGGCACTCAACCATACTTATACATGTATCCATTCTCCTCCAACCTCCCCTTCCATCCAAGCTGCCAAATAACACTGAGCAGAGTTCCCTGTGCTACACAGTAGGACCTTGTTGGTTATTCATTTTTAAATATGAGACTGCATGTTTTATGACAGTAGTTCTGTTGGTGTAAAAGGCTGATGTGGCAAAGTGTGTACAGCTGGACAACCGATACAATTTTGCAAAGATATTCCTGAGAAGTCAGACATTGAAAACTTTTCTAAAGAAATATGAAGCAACCTCTCTACATTATTTCTACTCCTTTCACTTCCAGGATCTGCAGCGATAACACAGACTCACCACAGCAATGAGCTATAGAAATGGGCCATATGAAGTCCAACTGAATTTGACTCAAAAAAAAAAGTTTAAAGAATGGGGCTCTTTTAACCTCATTTCTTCTCAGCTTAAAATAGCAAGGATTCCCACAGGGCAGTTCTCTAATAGAATCTTGCTACTCAAAATGTGACCCACGGACCAGCATCAGCAGCATCAGTGTCAACTGGGAGCTTCCCAGATAAGGAAGAATCTCCAGCACCATCCGAGACTTACAGAGTTAACATCAACATCATGACAAAAGCCACAGCTGGGTCACAAGCACACTGAAGTCTGAGGTGCTAGTCCTCATGCAGTAGCACAGACTTACGCAGGACAGGAGAGCCGTGGCTGTCACTTTCCAGCGACGGCATCTAAACCACTCTGGAGCACCAACTGGAGAGAGCGTTCCATCGCCGCCGGCTGATTTCAGTGTAATACCACCTGTGCTGTGCTCAGTCGTGTCCCCCTCTTTATGACCCAAGGACTGCAGCCAGCCTCCTCTGTCCATGGGATTTCCCAGGCAAGAATACTGGAGTGGGTTGCCATTTCCTTCTCCAGGGGATCTTTTCGACCTGGCATAGAACCCTCGCCTCTTTCATCTCTTGTACTGGCAGACAGATTCTTTACCACTGCACCACCCGGGAAGCCCCCATAATGCCACCAACAGCTACTGTTTGCTGAGAACATACTATGTGCCAGAACTCTCCTCGCATCATCTCACTGCATCTTCATGCCATCTCTGTAAGGAAGGCCCTACTTTATCTTTTTCACACATGGAAGAAAATTGGGGCTTAAAGTGGCTAAACACTTTGCCCATGGTCTCACAACCAGTGAGTAAAGGTGCCACAAGTTAAACATAAATTTGTAAGACTCCAAGATCAGTCCTACACTACACTTTTTCACTGATAAAATCAAATCTGCCAAGATCACAGGAAAATTTTCCCTGGATAATACCCTTGCTCTCTTATCTCTGCTCAATACCAAGACTTCAAACAATAAAGGACAGAGATGAGGCTTGGAACCCACTGAACACACACTGTGAGTGAATTTCTGAAGGCTGCGGCTCTGTTTGAGTGTTGCTGCTATGACAGGTGTCATTACAAGAACGGTTCTGGAAACCTCCTCTGATCCTGTGGTTACCTTCTATAATGTCTAGGGAACTCTAGATGCATACACAGAGAAGAGGGGACGTCCCTTTCTCACCTCTCGGTAAAGCTACCAGCAAACAGATGTGCCAGAGCTCTGACTGCCAGGTTTAGGGAACCCAGAGTGACCGTGCCTAAAAGATGAAAAGTGAACAATATCTTAAGAGCTGTGTTCTTCCTCATTGTGTTTCAATCATATTCTCAAATAACCTCTCATCCTTCCAACCAACTTGCTCTGGTATCCCCTCCGCTACAAGCTCCGACCTCCTTAATGACCTGTTCATTATCTATCCACCTCAGTCCTGTCTTTTTTTTTTTTTACATAGACCATTTTTAAAGTCTTTATTGAATTTGTTATAATGTTGTTACTGTTTTTATGTTTTGGTTTTCTGGCCACAAGGCATATGGGATCTTAGCTGCCTGACCAGGGATTGAACTGGCACCTCTTGTGTTGGAAGGCAAAGTCTTATCCACTGGACCACTAGGGAAATCTCTCCATTCCTGTCTTCTACTCCCTCATATGTCCAGCGCTGACTCTATGATCCATGATTATAATCCCTCCCTTGCAAATATCCTCAATCATTTGCCCGCTCCATCACTGGCATATAGCAAAACTCAAACCCTGGTTAAATACAAGTATCTGCCTTCTCTGTGCCTGTTCCCAACCAGCTAAATGTTGCTGGAGAAAAGTCACATGACCAAGCTGACTGACTTCACTATATAGTCATGATCACAAACCTCAACTGGGCCCTTGGCAATGCTGAACAGTCCTCCCAAAGCTGCCCCAGAAGCTTTCTCACTCTCCAAAATGACTGTTTCTTACCTTCTCCTGAAACCTACTTCATTCTTTCCCCACAACTCAACCATCAGCTGTTGCTCTACTTAAGTACTTCACTTTAAAAGAGAAGCATTCAGTCTCATCTGTCCACCAAATCCACAATCCTACCTAGTAACGCGTGCATCTCCTCCTCCTTACATCCTGTTACAATGTCAGAAGTGTGCCTTGCACCAAAGGTCTGTTTCACTACTTGGGCTCACATCCCATCTGCCAGCACCCATGTAAAAACCAGGCTGCTCTGTTGATCACCTCCTCTCTCCTGCCTCATAACTCTCTCCCCTTTCCACTCACTGTCAGGCCAGCAATAAACATATGTCCATCTTCAGAAAACCTGCCCTCTGCCCTCATACACTGACAGGGAAAGTGTACGTTGGCAGCATCACTCTGGGAGTCTGTTTGGCCAAAATCTGTTTCAGATTCTGAACCTTTCATGGCCTGTAACTCAGCAATTCCACTTCCGAGTAACCTATCTTAGAAAATCCTCACACGCGTAGAAGGAAGTTTGCTGTAGCAATCTAAGAGCAAAAACCTTAAAAAAAAAAAAAAAAAAAAAAAAGTCCGATAGTAGGCAACTGACTAATTGAATCAAGGTGCAAAAATCCTCTGTGGGCCCCTCACCTCTCCCCAGCCACTCTCTCCTTTTCCCTGCTCACTACTTCACAGTGAGTGAAAGCCTCTCAGTCATGTCTGACTCCTTGCGACCCCATGGACTGTCCATGGAATTCTTCAGGCCAGAATACTGGAGTGGGTAGCCTTTCCCTTCTCCAGGGGATCTTTCCAACCCAGGGATTGAACCCAGGTCTCCTGCACAGCAGGCAGATTCTTTACCAGCTGAGCCACAAGGGAAGCCCAAGAATACTGGATTGGGTAGCCTATCCCTTCGCCAGCAGATCTTCCTGACCCAGGAATGGAACCAGAGTCTCCTGCATTGTTGGTGGATTCTTTACCAACTGAGCTATCAGGGAAGCCCAACTTCACAGTAAATCTTCTCATTAAAAGTATCTATACCTGCTTCCACTTCTTCACCTCTTATTTCTTCTTCAGTCTACTCAAAATAAAGTTTCCAAGCCCTCCACTCCATTAAACCATTTGGTCAATGGCAACTAGGGGGTGGCCAAAAAGTTCGTTCAAGTTTCTGAACCATCTTACAGACAAACCCAAACGAACTTTGTGGCCAATCCAATACATCCATGCTGCTGCTGCTGCTGCTGCTGCTAAGTCGCTTCAGTTGTGTCCGACTCTATGCGACCCCATAGACAGCAGCCCACCAGGCTCCCCCGTCCCTGGGATTCTCCAGGCAAGAACACTGGAGTGGGTTGCCATTTCCTTCTCCAATGCATGAAAGTGAAAAGTGAAAGTGAAGTCGCTCAGTCATGTCCGACTCTTAGCGACCCCATGGACTGCAGCCTACCATGCTACTCAACCTAATAGACATTTTGCTGTCCTCAACTTAAGTGACCTCTTCAACAGAGCTGGCAACCTTCTTAAAACATTCTCTTCTGCTAGTTTCTAACAGGCTACAATCCTGCTTTTTTCCCCATATCGATGATTACTTCTGCTCAGCCTCTTTTTCAGCTTTTCCATTAATAGACCTTTCAAAAGGAAGTGTTTCCTGGGGCTCAATCCTGAGTCACCCTTTTCTTTTTGAGTTCTCTCAACCTATCCCATTGCTTCAAATACCATCACACTAATAATTACCAAGTTAGAGCCCTATACTAGAACCCTTCTCATGCTGCAATATGACTACTCAGCTGCCTCACAAGCATGTGAAACAAAACTCTCCCCACACTGGACTCTTGAACACCACTCTTGAAACTGGTATGTCCTTGGTGTTCCCTACCTCCGTAGGTGGTACTACCTGGCAATTACGGAAGTGAGAGACCCTCCCTTTATCCCTCACCCCTCATATCAAACCCCTCAGCATGTTGTGTGTGTGTGACTCGTCTTGATCTCCACTCTACCACCAGAACCCAAGTTCCGATCACCTCTTTCTGGAACATCACAGGAGTTCCGCCACTTTCACTGCTGCTCTCCTTCAAAGCACTCATCACACAGTGGCCAGAGGGACTTTCTAATCCAATCATATCACGCCTGTGATTCTGCAGCTTCATGTTATGCTTAACTTTTCTCTATCTGAAGTCCTTATAACGGCTCTGAAGGTGCTACATGATTTATTTGCTAACTGACCACCTCTCCAACCTCATTTCATATCATTACATCCACTTCAGTCACTATGCTCTAAATACACTGATCCTGTGCCAGTTCCTCAGAGAGAAAGTCCATCCCGCTCATGAGCACCCTTTTAGTCCCTTTATCCCATTCTTGAAATCCCTTCTCAGGCTGCCTTCATTCTCCGTAAGGCTGGCTACTTCTTATTGTTCAGATCTCAGCTTAAATAACACCCCCTCAACTAATGTTCTCCAGACCACTCTCTCTAGTTGGAAGGCCTTCCCCACAGCCCTTATTCTCTGTATCACTGTACTCTGTTTATTTTCTTCCTACTGCTGCTAAGTCACTTCAGCCGTGTCTGACTCTGTGCAACCCCATAGACAGCAGCCCACCAGGCTTCCCCATCCCTGGGATTCCCCAGGCAAGAACACTGGAGGGGGTTGCCATTTCCTTCTCCAATGCATGAAAGTGAAAAGTGAAAGTGAAGTCGCTCAGTCCTGTCCGACCCTCAGCGACCCCATGGACTGCAGCCTAACAGGCTCCTCCACCCATGGGATTTTCCAGGCAAGAGTACTGGAGTGGGTTGCCACTGCCTTCTTCAATTTTCTTCCTAATAGTTACCAAAACCCATATTAGTTAATATATTCATTTGTTTTCTTATTTGCTACAGATTTCTCCATTAGAAAGTAATATTTTTCATATACAGCATACAACTGAGATCTTCTGCTGTGGGTCATTTTATTCTTTGACTTTTTGCTAGGGAAGGTCAAAGTTATTTGTAGGAGTTTCTGGCACTCTGGTTAGGCAAGTGTCTAACCAAGTCCTATAAATAAAGTTAGAGCGCAACTAATATCACCCTAGTTACCAAGAGGACTCAAAGTCTTATCACAGCTGCAAACCATAAACACAGGCCAGCACCAACAGCTTTAGAATGTTACAGCTTGAAATAACCATAACATTAACATGAAAAGCAATTTCAATTTAATTATTTACCTTAAGCTAATTTGAGTTGTTGTTGTTTGGTCACTCAGTCATGTACAACTCTTTGCGACCCCATGGACTGCAGCACGCCAGGATTCTCTGTCCTTCACCATCTCCTGAGCTTGTTCAAACTCATGTCCATGGAGTCAGTGATGCCATCCAACCATCTCATCCTCTGTCGTTCTCTTTTCCTCCTGCCTTCAATCTTTCCCAGCATCAGAGTCTTTTCTAATGAGTCGGCTCTTCGCATCAGGTGGTCAAAGTATTGGAGCTTCAGCTTCAGCATCAGTCCTTCTAATGAATATTCAGGACTGATTTCCTTTAGGATTGACTGGTTTTGATCTCCTTGCAGTCCAAGGGACTCTCAAGAGTCTTCTTCAACACCGCAGTTCAAAAGCATCAATTCTTCGGTGTTAAGCATTCTTTATGGTCGAACTCTCACACCCATACATGACCACTGGAAAAACCATAGCTTTGACAATACAGACCTTTGTGGGCAAAATAATGTCTCTGCTTTTTAACACGCTGTCTAGGTTTGTCATAGCTTTTCTTCAAAGGAGCAAGTGTCTTGTGGCTGCAGTCACCATCTGCAGGGATTCTGGAGCCCAAGAAAATAAAGTCTGTCACTGTTTCCCCATCTACTTGCCATCAAGTGATGGGACTGGAATGCCATGATCTTTGTTTTTTCAATGTTGAGTTTTAAGTCAGCTTTTTCACTCTCCTCTTTCACTTTCATCAAGAGGCTCTTTAATTCCTCTTTGCTTTCTGCCATAAAGGTGGTGTCATCTGCATATCTGAGTATCTAATCTGAGTATTACATTCTAAATCGCCTTCTTTCCAATACTATAAGTATGCATTTTGCTCAGTACAATAAAACAACAGCATCCCAACCCAAGATTTCCCATAATCAAGCTCATCGTTAATTATTTAGTCTAGAACCATACATCCAACAGGGTAGCCACTAGTCATGTGTGGCTATTTGATTTTAATGCAGATTAAAATTTCTGTTCTCCAGTCTCATTTGCCTCAAGTCTCAAGTGCTCAAGAGCCACAAGAGCCTAGTGGCTACTAATAACGGACAGGGCAGATATAAAACATCTCCATCATCACAGAAGATCCACTGGACAGAGCTATTTTACAACATGGTAATAATTACGAAACACAGTGAAAGTTGCTTAGTTGGACTCTTTACAACCCCATGGACTGTAGCCCATCCAGCTCCTCTGTCCATGGGATTCTCCAGGCCAGAATACTGGAATGGGTTGCCATTTCCTTCTCCAGGGAATCTTCCCAACCCAGGGATTGAACCCAGGTCCCCTGCATTGCAGGCAGATTCTTTACCATCTGAGCCACCAAAGGCCCTCTAAATATCCTGAATATCAAGATGCTCATGCACTTTCATCAGCAGGAAAGCTCTGCCAGGCCTTCTTTTAATTTTTTTTTTTTAATTTTAGAAATATTTCTGTCCTGATTATCTGGCTACTTACCCACTGAACATTTAAAAAGCAAATTAGGAAAGGGAACTAAGAAATAGTAGGGAATAAGTACCAGAGGAAAGAGAAATATTATGTGAGAGGCAGCCACATCAGGTGCAAGAGACCAAGAGAAAAAAATCTAAAAAGCAGATAAGTTATCAAAAAGCAGACATATTAAAATAAGGTCATTTAGCAAGGCAAAAACCATGAAAAGCTCTTAGATATCACTCTTTTTCAGTCATAAGCAATAACTGATGTTGACAACTGTGTTAAAACCATTAAGAAAAGTATAACTGTTAGAAAAACTGTAGTTAGGTAACAAATTTTAGAAGGACTAAACTATATAGCTAAGTAATACATTTAAGAAGGACTTACTTCCAAAATAAATAATTCTTAAACATCCTGATGCTTAAAGAAGGGAAAATCCCCTCAGCTAGTTGGAATACTTGACCACTAAAAATAACTCATTTCTAAAATATTCTGCATAGTCAAATTGAATCAAAGAGTTCGGTTTAACCAATATGAATGAACGTTGCTTACAGAGCAGGTACAGACATAAGAACAAGACAAAGTTCTTCTGTTAATGAATGATGGTTCACCCAGACAATGGGCACTATATAGCCTTGCGGGGTGGAGAAGGGACATGGCATCTCTTCGGGTGATAAAAGAAAGGTTCAGAACAATGTATAGCACAGTGCCATTGAGTTTCTTTCTTTTTTTAAGTAGGAACTATATACAAAAGGGAAGACACTCATTGCTTCTAGGGGAAAGACACTGGGGAATCAAGGTAGGAACTGGGGAGCAACTATTCACTGTATGGCCATTTGGTACCTGTTGAGTGTTGAATCATATAAATGTATTATTTGTCAAAAAAACATAGAATTTTAAATTAAAATAAGCAAGTTCTCTATCCCCAAGAAACGTATAATTTAATAGCTGATCCAGGCTTCAAAAAACTGAAGGAAAATTTACACTTTTTCCTTTACTAATGACTAGACACCTAAATATTTAACACTTCATTTTATGCTTACTAAAAAGCTCACTTTATACTATTTGTAGTCCCAAAAAACTGGTTTCAAAAAACTCAAAGTTGAACTTAAATGGAAATTTCAATGATCCTTATTATCTTCTACTAACTTTTTTTAAAAAGTGTTTACATAAAGGTATATACATCTCAAGGGAGAAATCACTTTATTGGACAACACAGCAAAGACTGAAGAGGTTCCAAGGAAGCTACAGAATGGTCTTCTGCACCATATGGGAGGTAAAGTCATGTCATTCTGATGGTCCCCAAGGTTGAGAATGCTAGTGGTTCCCCAATATCCTTTCTTCCTCAGTAACAAAACCCCAGTTTTCATCCAAGGATTAATACACACACCCTCCAAGAAAGGGCTGTATCTCCCAACCTCCGCTGCTGCTAGGTGTGGCCATAGGCTAAGTTCTGGCCAATGAGATATGAGTAGCAATGTTATATGGGACTTTTGGGAAGGTTTCTTAAGTAGGGGAGGGGAGCTCTTTTCCTCCTCTAAACTGCTCCGTGGAAATGCAGGAATGACGGCCAGAGCTATAGCAACCATCTGGGTCACATCCTACAGGCAGAGAAGCAAAGAGCAGTGAGGATCCTGGATCCTTGATAACCACTGAGCACTACACCAGCCCTGAGCTGCCTACTTCCACACTCCGTTTTCATCAAAGACAAGTCTTGTTTAAGCCACTTTGGGGTAAGGGGAAAGGAGGAGGGGGATTCTGTTGCATGTAGCTGAACTCAATCCTAAGTGATACCTTCAACAATTATTTTACTGTAACTTTACAAATCAAAGTTCAACGTTACAGAAAGCTGTATACATATTAATAGTGTACACGCCTCATGCCAAAGACAGAGACTGCAAAGAATCCTGATATGTCTAGGCTGAAAGTCTCAGCCAAAAATCAGCTTGTCTGTCCCCACATTCTGCTGCTCCTAACCATTCTACACCAGTATGACAGAAATGAAAATTCAACTTAACAATTCCTGAATTTCAGTAATAAAAAAGTCAAATATATGTACTTTCACTTTTGTCATCTGTAAAATGATAGTAATGACACAGGGTTTTCTTCAGACCCAGATACAACAGAGTATGCTAGCGATTCTGTAAACAGAGCATGATTCACCATCATTGCCATTACCACTGTAACGGCTGGCTGATAAGCGTGAGACACAAGAAAAATCAGATGAAAGCAATCAGACAGAATCTTGGGTTTGGGACGCAAGGAATTCCACGAACTTGTAGAACCTCTTTCACCAACTTTCTTATCTCTTTATCTATCAGAAAAACACTACATCAGGAACTTCAGTTTCCTTCTTAAAAGCACTGGGAGAAAGGAAGGAATTGAGTGGTTATAAAGGGGAGAAAGAGACCACTAGAAAAGGGTTTGAAGCAGTTCGTGACTATGACATTTAAAATACATCACCATGTTTTTAGCATTTCACGAGCTGTCATTAGGCAGTCCACCAATTTATAAATTGATGCTGGTAATATTTCTTCTATTTGATTTATTTATTCTAAAGAAAAATACTAAACACATATATACAGTTTCTAATGAGTATGCAACAACCTATCACTTAAGAGTGAGATGCCATCTTTGAGAAATAAGGATAAAATGTGAAGTACTACAAGCAGGAAAAAGATGTTTAACATGTACATAGGCCATATATTAAAACAAAAACAGCTCAATTGCATTCATTTTTTAAACTGCTTTTATTTTTGCACTTAATGATTTAACTTCTCCAAAGCTAGTTTTGAAGTCTGAAAAAAAGTAAATGATTTCACTTTTTGAAGGCATTAACTCAACTTTGAGACCATGTCTGGTGACTAATCCACAAACAGAATGTACATGAGTCACACTGCACTCTGTTGTTCATGTCACTAGATTTCGAAAAAAATCCCACGGTCACATAACTTTGAGAAATATGCTTTAAGCAGTTTTACTATTTAATGAATGTCAGCTTTTCCTAGTCTTCTCATAGGCTACTAAAACTAATAATGCTTCTTACTAATTTCAAATATACTCACAGGAAGAGAACAAACTATCCAGAGGCGTCAGAGACTGGCTGACAGGCAGCTAGATGCCAAGTATTTGCTGCACAATTTAAAGGACTACAATCAGGATAAGGAGAGTGTGAGAAACAAACTCAGACAGCCTGAAGGATTTTTTTGTTCCCCAGAAGGGACACCAAAGGCATGGCCGATTCATATGTTCTTCTGCTCTGAATCGCCATAGCCAAGCAGCTTTAACTAAGCAGTAAGATTTCTGAAGAATTAGAACTACTCTGTCTTTCTTAGATGATACACTTATCATCTCTTTATGCCCATTTATGAGTCTGAATGAGTCTGAATATATAGCTAGGGTTTGAGGGACTCCTGGACTAGCAGAAATGAAATAACACTATCTTCTGAGAAGGCAACCTACCTAATACTCCACACTAAACTGGACCAGACCATTTGACCTCAGATCTAACTGAAGGATGGCTTCAATATCCAAGTCCTCTCAACAGTTAGTATGCATCAACCTCTATAAATTTCTTTTCAGGCTATGACTACATTTTTAATAACATAAATGAGTTCAGTGGGACTTACTTTAATGGCTTCTGAAACACAGTTTATTTTTAGTAAATATAATAGTCCCCCACATGGGAAGCTACAACCACGCCAAAAATGTCCTAAGAGGAGATAAAATCCTATTTATAGGCCTATCAGTTGCTCCTTGCTTAGGTTGTAACATAGTTTCCACTTTAAGCCTGATATGACCTCCCCTGACCTCTCTGGTCTCTAATGTTCTTTTCATCCTGAAGTTTCTCACATTTATCTTTATCTCCACAGGGTACTTAAATTAAGCTACTATGGAATAGGGGGAGGGAGAAGGAAGAAACTTCATTCCCTACACCTTCTCCCACCTCAGTTTTAGGTTAAGTTTCAGGAACCTAAAAAAGGAAAAAGAAGAGCTCTTCCCTGGGTGGGCTTTGTGGAGGGACCCTCATAAATATGCAGCAGTCATCAAGGACAAGGCCACCGTGAGCCATGCACACAGCAAACAGGCCTACTGATGTCTCTGTCTGTGTGGACTCAGCTTGAAGTCTCCCAACTTTTAAAAACCAACAAGAGTAAGTGGCAAGGCATTTCTAATATAGAGAACACTGTATTAAAAAGCTAAGGGGCAGGGGGCAGGGGGATGCTAACCTGGGAACCAGCTTTTTTCCCTAACCATGCAGTTTCCTCGGGGATTAAACTGTGTGGTTTACACTGGCTATTGCCACCTTTACGCTCCCCATTTACAATGCTAACTGTGGAGTCTTCCGTCCCAGTCTCTGGCTACAGCTCCATCCACAATGTTAGGATACTTACCTTAATTCTGTGAACCATTTCCATTGCCTTGTCACTGAAAGTGACCAAAAAACCTCATCTCACCCCAGCTCGGCCCCACTGCATACCCTGGATGAAACTGTAAAGTAACTCCGTCTTTACTACTCTGGCAAACCCTAATCCTTTCATCTCAGAACCCCAGTAAAATCTGCTGCCCCTAGTTCATTTATTTTTTAAATATTCTTAAGCATATACTGCCTTTGATTATTAATTATATGTTTATATGTCTTGTTTCCTAAATGAGACTGTATATTCCACTCCACTATGAGATCCTAAAGGGATGTCTTTTTCATCTCAGAATCATCAGTGTTATGCCAAGCAACTGGCATATAGCAGACACACAAGGAAACGCTGCTGAAACATTTGTTAGGCTCACATGGATGGCAGAGACTGTGTAGTGAGTATGCTTCTTTTGTGTGACTCTCTCGCTGCACACAACTGGCAAAGCCCAACATCACTGTGGCAGAACAAAATCATAAGCAATTCTTAAAAAGAGTTAGGGTGAAGCAAATGGCCATTAAGTAATACCAACCCATCTTCCACTGGATTCTCAACACCGTCTTAAGGTGCTCAAAGAGATGGTAGACAGAGGCTGTACCAAATGATGGAGTAAATGACAAATTCCTTACCCCAAGAAAATTCTGCTTTTCTCCATCTACTCATATATAACTCATCCTCTAAAGTCCTCCTCTTCCTGTGTACCCCACACCACAGTAGAAACCCCTAACTCTCTGGAATCTGAGGATGAACAGCCACCAATTTAGCATTTTCACTTACAATTAGATGTGATGGATTTAAATTTCAGTAAAAATAATTCAAACTAAACATTAATAAAAGTTACCTGATTATAAAAGTTGGCAAAGACCAGAAAATACTTCCCTTAATTTTTTTCCCCCAACTGTGAAGTTTATCATCTAAAACGGTACATCTCTTTTAAAAAGAAAGCATATGGATTTTCTGGGGTGATCAGTGCTGAGGAACGGGCATGGATGATTAAATCAACTCTCAAGATCATCCTCCAGAAGCAGCATGGTACTGAAGAGAGCGCTTAGGTTTGGAAATGAAACAGATCTGGAATCAAAGTACCAAACCCGTCATTAGCTGTGACCTGGGCAAGTACTATAACCACTCTTAACTGCTTCTTCATCTATAAGTACACATTTATCATGAAAATTAGAAATTATATACATAAAACACCGGGGTCAGTGCCTGGCTTCATAATTTACAACTTAAGAGACTTGCTTATAGTCATTTTTCTTAACCCACAACAAAAATAAAAAATGACTCCTTAACAAATCTGACATTTTAGGGTTACTACTATAATTTATTTAAAATCAGCAGCAATAATCAATAGAAACACACCTAAAGAAAGCTATTTTCTCTGTGGGTTTAGAAGTATTCAATTAAACTGCAGGAAGAGAAACACAGCATGTTTCATGGGGCAAGATGTCCCCCAGCCAGATAGCTAGAATCACTTATAAGAAACTACACTGGAAACCAAGCTCTCGGATAGAGGGAGCTCCTGACAGGGCTATACATATCACAGTGCTTCCGGGGGCAAATGCGATAGTGTGTCTCTAGCTCACAGAAAAGCTTTGAATAAAGGGGATTTTAAAAAATCTCCTCAAAATTTCACCCTTCCCTTAAACCAGAGATCCTTATCCGACTATCAAAACACAAGGCAAAGAGAAAAAGGAAGTATTAATACCTATATCTGCCTGAGGAAAGGGAATGCTGAGGAAGCAGGAGATGCTGGCCCTAATCAGGAGTCCCCAAACTCTGGGATCTAATGCCTGATGATCTGAGGTGGAGCTGATGTAATAATAATCACGTGTACAATAAATATAATGCATTTGAATCATCCTGAAACCATCCCCCCACGCTCATCCATAGAAAAACTGTCTTCCATGAAACCAGTCCTTGGTGTCAAAAACGTTGGGGACCGCTGCTCTAAAGGATGAGGACTTCCCTGTGATGCAAAGAGAAAACTGATGGCTGTATCATTTTCTTTTGCTGCTTTCAGGAGATGGCAGAAATGTCATCATTTCTGAAAAGTTATTCACCTGCTCTATTAACAGGGCTGTGGAAAGGGAGACAGTAGTCCCTCTACAGGGCAGAAGCTATTAAGAAGCTATTAAGGAGTTAAAACTATCAGAGTATTTGAAAATGCTAGGAGGACTTTGAGGGCCTTTCGAGCCAACCCAGTGGCATGGAAGAAAGTGTGGGCATTAGAGCCAGATGAGCCTTCCTCGCTATTTGACCTTGGGCAAGCTGGACAGACTCTAGCCTTCACTCTTCTCATCTATGAAACTGGGTGAACAGCACTTACCCTGCAGAAGGCAAACTATAAAAAAACAAACTGCTTCAAAATAGGCGCTCAACACAGGTTAAATGCTTTTCCCCAGACCTCAGGCTAGCTGTACATAAAACTGAGAATCTGGCTGTTGACTTGTATACACAGCTATGTCATGCATGTTCATCCTGTCCTCCTCTCCCTCTAATTTAGCAGAAAGGGGATCAAGTCCAAGTAGGGAAAGTAACTTGCCCAAGGTCATGCTGCTGGTTTTTGACAGAACTACGGCTTCAAAAACCAGCTTCTTCAAGCTCAAAGCACTGCACTGTGCCTCACTAGGAGCCTTCCCTTGGGGCCTGGGTAAGCTTACTTAACATTAGATCGGCTCAGAGAGGCATGGCGAATGACAGAACGAGCTAACTGCAATGGCAGGAGCTCACTGCAAGTCAGACACCCAGGAGTTAAACATCCTGCCGGTAAAGGCTCCAGAGAACTGCTGCTGGGCACACTCTTCTGGGAGGAGGCCTGAGAGGCCCTGAAATCCATTCCTTGGCGTGATTGGTTGGTTCCCAGAGGGGTGGGGAAGAGGGAAGGGGAGAAGAATGTCACCCGATCCCCACGGGTAAACAACAGCAGGAGCATCTGCTCAGGTTTTCAACTAAAACTGTGAAATATTTCTGAACAGTTGACCACCAAACTCGGAAGACTGGGACCTCTGACCTTCATAAACAATCCCGTTCTTGTTCTCTAACAACCAGATCCTTAGTGATACAGTCTGGATGAACAAATGCAAAGACAGCTGACCATTTCTCTAGCACAGTCTTAGCACCCGGTGCTCACACTAGATGCTGGAAATCACCGGCCACCCTCCCCGCGGCCCGCCCGCCCTTATAGAGAGAACAGAGCCTGCTCCGTGCTACTCAAACTCTCGAGTGCTACGTTCCCGCCTCTGAATTCCTCTCCTTCTTCTTTAAGAGGATCCCCCTCCTTTGTAAAAAGGCTATCTTACTGCAAGATGCAACCTCTCTCTAATTGTGTTAGCACACATGTGCAGAGCAAAGAGAAGGGAGGGTCTGGGGAGAGAGAAACCTAACACCGTGCCAAATCCACTGGGAAGTCTGCCCGAGTTATTAAGCCAGGACGGGGCCACTTAACTGAATTGGTTGAAGCGATGCCCTTCAATCCTGGCTGCATTATTCCCCCCAGGGAGAATGTAGGAAGGGCTGTCTCCTCCAAACCTTATTATCCCAACAACTCTCTGCCTCTCAGAAGTTTCTCTCTCCCATTTTAGGATATACACAGAATGTTTACGTTATGAGCAGAGAAAGAGAGAAAGCCCCTCAACCCTAGAGTCCCTATGGGGACTCCACAGGACTGACACTAAGAGCTGCTGAAAACTGAATTCCCTTTGTTCTTAGATGAACCACAACTAAATCCTCAGGTCCCAATGACTAACGGGGCATGGGGGCAGGACTCAAGAACTAAAGAGAAAGCCTCCTGTTGAATGCCTAAAATAGGAGGACCTTTAAGAGGCCAAGTCAGTCCAGGGAACAACCGGTGCCCATCCGAGTGGCCCAGGGAACCAAGACTAGGCCCACCCTAAGCAATCTGGAACTGCTGGGCAGGCCCATGTCTCAGGAACGACCTGAAACTACTGTGGACTTAAAGAGCAAGGACTCCTCCACACTGGGCCAAAGTAAGCCAGCTTCAGGAAGCGGCCGAGGATCCTGAAGTCTCCCCTTTGTTCCTATCCTGCAATCCCAAAGCCAAATCTAATCTAAACTGTGTTCCGAATGCCCTTTGCGAACACAGACATCTCATTTATAAGTCCCAGGGAGCACAACTGACTCAGCTCTTTCTTGCAGGAATGTTCAGCAAATAAACTACTCAGGAAGGTTCCACGTGGTTACGAAAAACATAGGCTTTGGTGTCAGACAGGCCTAGGTCTCGATACCGTTTCCCCATTTTCTAGCTAAACCTCAGTTTCTGCAGCTGTCAATATGGCTTCTGCCATCTCCTGACAGGGAGAGCTGTTGAGAACAATGAGGAATTCAGGGTGTGTGTACGTGAACACTGAGCGCAGTAAGCATTCAGTAAATAGTAGCTGTCACTATAACTTATTACTGAGGACCAGGAAACAACTTCTATAGAGAAGCTATGCTGCCAGCTGTCAGCTGTATTAGCCTTCCCGTACCTCACCAGTCATCAGAGAGTGGTCAACAGCGTGAGGATGCCAGAGATTATTTCTGACTATCTGTGGAGCACTGTGCAGGGGAAGTAGGGGAGACAGTGAAGGACATAACCTCTCCTATGGAGCAGCTCCCTAGCGCTGAGGGTGGCCGTGACAGAGAGGAAGTGGTGGGGAGGAAGGGAAAGTTCAGAGGGGGTCTCACCATGGGCCTTCTACTCAGCTTCTGTGTGCCACTATGAAGAGGCTGCTTTTACTTCTAGTCCCAGCAGTTAGGGTCCGGCTGACTGCTGGCTCTATCAGGGTCCCAGGCAGGGGGCCCTGGGAAGCGAGGCTCCTCCTACAGTTCCACACCAAGAGGGAGATGAGGGAGAGGGGGACGATGGGACAGTGGAGAAGGGGTTCTGTCTTTTCACGTGATACCAGGTAAATGTCACCCCAAGCATGGAGGTGGCAACCGTGAGCCAACTACAAGACGACTGCTTGATGGTTTAGTGCAGCAGCATAGATATTTTTGGGTGAACAGACATGGGGTCTCAGAAATTACAACCATGTGATCCGAAACACGTACACTCACTGGAGAGAGTACACGGGGAGGGCCAGAAGGGCTGCGTTCTTTGGGTCAGTGGCCCCCAAACTCATTACCCAGTGCTCTTGCACAGATTTCTACTATCCCAATCCCCACCTGCCAAACTCTTGCAAACACTTTAAAGCCTGAGCCGCAGATGCGTGGAGCAGGGCTGGGCCCCTCACTGGTCAGGAAAGCACTTGCCCTTCAGGTAACAGCATGACGCTGGGGAAGAGCACTGAGCTGAAAGTGAGGGCTCACACCACCAGCGCAGCTCTGCCCTGGCAAGAGCTCTGAGAATGCAAGCCCTGGGACGGCTGTTTGGACTCTCTCGGACTCAGTTTCCCCATCTGCAGTGCCAGGGCAACATGATGAAATCCTGCTCTGACATCCAAAGGACCTGAGCACCACACTGGTGATCCAGCCCCTGGGTTCCTATCTCCATGTTAGGGCAGATGGGCCTTGGAAGAGCCAGGGTATTAAGACAAGGGAGTACAAGTCACTTTAAACTTTCTGAAAGCTCAGACACAGTAGAAAGTCGGCCACAACTTGTCTGGAATTCAAACAGGGATGTTTTAGAACTTACAGTTCTGGCCCCAACGATTCACTTTATGAGGTCAGGACACTCTGTCCTTGGATAGCAAGTCAGGAAAGAAAGCACAGAACAGCACCAGGACCACAGAAGGGTTACCTGGCGCCTGGAAGGGCCCTCCAGAGACGATACTGAGAAGGGCGCAGAGGGGCCTCTGGGTAAATATTCATTCTAATAATACCGGCACGACAGTGGCTATTTCTGGCCAATGCACCTGAAAGGTGGGTGTAATCTCCACTACACAAATCGTACAGTCAGAAATAACCTTGCAACTGCCAGCATTCAACACACTGGCGGCTCTTTAGCGAGGACTCTCTGGGGACCCAAAGCTGTAGTAACCAAGGGAAATGGATTGAGATTAGATCAGCAAAGGCCTCTCTGTTTCCTCACGGGGTATTGTAGGGGGCAATGACACCACCCAATACACAAGATTTACACAATGAGCTCCCTGAATGCTGCACATGTCCAGGTCAGGAGAGCTGCTGCTGAGCAGCAAATGGCTCCTGGAGCAGCCAATGCCAAGTGCACTATTTACCTCTGCCTTTGGTTACAATTCCTCAAGAGGGCCTGAGAGGTTTACTTTTCACAGTATTACCTGTTTCATCCATTTTAAATTAGGAAGAAGAATTTCTGGTTGTTTCATTCCCTTTACTTGTCTCTTCCCAACATAAAAACATAAATAAGAGGTGGTATGCCTATACAGTAGAAGTGAGAAATAGATTTAAGGGACTAGATCTGACAGAGTGCCTGATGAACTATGGACAGAGGTTCGTGACACTGTACAGGAGACAGGGATCAAGACCATCCCCATGGAAAAGAAATGCAAAAAAGCAAAATGGCTGTCTGGGGAGGCCTTACAAATAGTTGTGAAAAGAAGAGAAGCAAAAAGCAAAGGAGAAAAGGAAAGATATAAGCATCTGAATGCAGAGTTCCAAAGAACAGCAAGGAGAGATAAGAAAGCCTTCTTCAGCGATCAATGCAAAGAAATAGAGGAAAACAACAGAATGGGAAAGACTACAGATCTCTTCAAGAAAATTAGAGATACCAAGGGAACATTTCATGCAAAGATGGGCTCGATAAAGGACAGAAATGGTATGGACCTAACAGAAACAGAAGATATTAAGAAGAGGTGGCAAGAATACACAGAAGAACTGTACAAAAAAGATCTTCACGACCCAGATAATCACAATGGTGTGATCACTCATCTAGAGCCAGACATCCTGGAATGTGAAGTCAAGTGCACCTTAGAAAGCATCACTACGAACACAGCTAGTGGAGGTGATGGCATTCCAGTTGAGTTGTTTCAAATCCTGAAAGATGATGCTGTGAAAGTGTTCCACTCAATATGCCAGCACATTTGGAAAACTCAGCAGTGGCCACAGGACTGGAAAAGGTCACTTTTCATTCCAATCGCAAAGAAAGGCAATGCCAAAGAATGCTCAAACTACCACACAATTGCACTCATCTCACATGCTAGTAAAGTAATGCTCAAAATTCTCCAAGCCAGGCTTCAGCAGCATGTGAACCGTGAACTTTTAGATGTTCAAGCTGGTTTTAGAAAAGGCAGAGGAACCAGAGATCAAATTGCCAACATCCGCTGGATCATTGAAAAAGCAAGCAAGTTCCAGAAAAACATCTATTTCTGCTTTATGGACTATGCCAAAGCCTTTGACTGTGTGGATCACAAGAAACTGTGGAAAATTCTGAAAGAAATGGGAATACCAGACCACCTGAACTGCCTCTTGAGAAATCTGTATGCAGGTCAGGAAGCAACAGTTAGAACTGGACATGGAACAACAGACTGGTTCCAAATAGGAAAAGGAGTACGTCAAGGCTGTATATTGTCACCCTGCTTATTTAACTTATATGCAGAGTACATCATGAGAAACGCTAGGATGGAAGAAGCACAAGCTGGAATCAAGATTGCCGGGAGAAATATCAATAACCTCAGATATGCAGATGCCACCACCCTTATGGCAGAAAGTGAAGAGGAACTAAAGAGCCTCTTGATGAAAGTGAAAGAGGAAAGTGAAAAAGTTGGCTTAAAGCTCAACGTTCAGAAAATGAAGATCATGGCATCCGGTCCCATCACTTCATGGCAAATAGATGGGGAAACAGTGGAAACAGTGTCAGACTTTATTTTGGGGGGCTCCAAAATCACTGCAGATGGTGACTGCAGCCATGAAATTAAAAGACGCTTACTCCTTGGAAGGCGAGTTATGACCAACCTAGATCACATATTCAAAAGCAGAGATGTTACTTTGCCAACAAAGGTGGTCTATGGTCAAGGCTATGGTTTTTCTTGTGGTCATGTATGGATGTGAGAGTTGTACTGTGAATAAAGCTGAGTGACGAAGAATTGATGCTTTTGAACTGTGGTGTTGGAGAAGACTCTTGAGAGTCCCTTGGACTGCAAGGAGATCCACCCAGTCCATTCTAAAGGAGATCAGTCCTAGGTATTCATTGGAAGGACTGATGCTAAAGCTGAAAGTCCAATACTTTGGCCACCTCATGCGAAGAGTTGACCTGTTGGAAAAGACTCTGATGCTGGGAGGGACTGGGGACTGAGGAGAAGGGGACAACAGAGAGATGGCTGGATGGTATCACTGACTCGATGGACATGAGTTTGAGTGAACTCTGGGAGTTGGTGATGGACAGGGAGCCCTGGCGTGCTGCGGTTCAGAATTGGACACGACTGAGCGACTGAACTGAACTGAACTGATACCATACGATAGGATATTATTTAGTAACAAAAAAGAATGAAGTACTGATGCCTGCTACGACAAGGAGGAACTGGGAAACATCATGCTAAGTGAAAGGAGCCAAAAACATAGGATCGCGTACTATACTGAGTCTATTTATAGGTGACATCCAGAACAGGAAAATCTGTAGAGACTGAACGTAGACGAGTGGCTGCCTAGAGTTTGGGGGCAAGGGAGACAGAGAGACAACGTAGTGATGACTAAGCAGTACATGGTTTCTCTTTGGAGTGATGAAGACTCTGAATACACCAAAAAAGACTGAATCGTATACTTTGAATAAGTGAATGGTAGAGTATCAAATTATGTCTCAACAAAGTTGACTTTTAAAGGTGCCTCAAAGGAATTACAACCTCCTTCAGGAAGGGCCATTTCATGAGTGAGCTCTGACTCTCCTGACCATCACTGCCCTTTCCTACCAGTGATTCATTGCATTAGTCCACTCCGCAGTACGTGGCAGTATACAACACAGGCTTCCACCTTCCCCGAGACACCTGGGCGGGTGGCAGCTTTGCTGGATCTTCAAATCTAACCCTGCTCTGTTACGACTTTAGTGTCCTTCCTCCCCCATCTACGTTCCCTCTGTCCCTGAAGAGTGAAACCACCCCCCACCTCCCGGCAATGGGTGATGACCTGCCATGTCGTGAAAAAAGAATGAAAATAAATGATACTATAAAAGCACAAGTTTGGGAGTTTGATCAAATCTGGGTTCCAATGGAAGCTCTGAACAAGTTACCTTAAGTCTCAATCTCAGGTTCCACTCCTGTAAAATGTGGGAAACACCGCTTAATGCATTGAATGCATATGGTTATTATAAAAATTAAATGGTAAAGTCTATATAAATGATTAATATGGTACCTGGCACACAGATGGTATGCAATAAATAATAACTGTTATTTATGAAAGCTTTATGCCAACACTTCCCTTGAGGTCCAGTGGCTAAGACTCTGCACTTCCAACGCAGAGGGCAAGGGTTCGATCCCTGATTGGAGAAATAACAGCCCCTATGCCACGTGGTGCAGCCAATAAATAAATAAGTAAATAAATAAAAGCCTTATGCTCAGTTTTGTCATGCTGTCACCTGGCAGATCAGCTTCTATATCAAAAAGGCAGTAATAAACGTAGGCCACTGACACACTCGAAAGGCTTCTAATCATTCTCCTGACTATTTGTTTAATCCACCCCACTCAACAGGTCCCTAGTTCATTCCTACTAATTCTATGTTTTTTACTTTAATTTTGTTTTCCTGTTTCTGGGCCCAATTTAACCCATACATTAGGCTTATTATTGCCTCTCTAGTTCCATCTTCCCTCCTCAACTTTAGTCTGTATCTATCAATTTAATTACGATACTTTAAGGCACTCCAGGTAAACTATTTACCCAGAGTAGCACAGCACTTGGTGTCCATGTTGTTGCTGCTCAGTTGCTCAGTCATTTCTGGCTCTTTAAGCCCCCATGCACTGTAACACTCCAGGCTTCCCTGTCCTTCACTATGTCCTGGAGTTTGCTCTGATTCATGTCCATCACTGACTCAATGGACTCAGTATCCTAGTCCTCTTAAAAGCCTATAATAGGATCAAAACAACTTAAGACAGGCTTGAGAGAGAACCATAAAATGGAATACTAGGCAGCTATGTAAAACAATGCTGTAGAAATATTTAATGACATGAAAAGATACTTGCAATGGAATAGGAAGACACTAGAAGCATATTACAAAGTTTGTACCAATGATGAGATTATTTAATTTTATAATGCATGTATATGCAAAAAAAGCTGCAGAGAAATAAAAATAGAACAATAAAGAATAGACAGTTGAGATAAAATTAATATATTCAGGCAATTTTATTTTATTCTTTTGGCCTACTGTATTTTCTAAATTTTCTTTGGTCAATGTATGTTTTTTTCCTGAGAAAAAGACTGACAAAAATATGAATTTAAACAATACAGAACTTCGCATTTTCTTAGCAGACGCTGTGGCATAGCTCTGGAGTCAGAAAGACCAGGACCCAAATCCCGCCTCTACCACTGGTTCAAAGTCTCACTTCAGCAGTCCCTGAGCCTTTAGGTGGTGTGGAAAATGAAGATGCACGTCCTAGCAAAGTGCCGGTACCTGGTCTGCAGCAGGCTCCATGTCCTTATTCTTTGGCAGTGGTCCTCAGCTTGAATGTGCATCAGAATCACCTGAAGAGCATGCGGAGCCACATGGCTGGGCCCTGACTCCAGAGTTTCTGATGCAATGGGTCTGGGGGGAGGAGGATATCACGAGTTTGCATAAGTTCCCAGGCGACACTGATGCTGCTGGTCTGGAACCATGTTTTGAGGACCACTGCTCTAGGCAACAATATACTACACAGATATTACATGCTCTTTCAGAGAAACATTTCCAGAATATGTCCTCACTGGAAACTGAATTATACAAGAGCCGAATACCACAGATTCATCCAAAAGCCCAGACTTTATTACACAGGATCATTCACCGAGACAGTGAGGAAACTGGGTTTCCACTACAGGTGAAAGCAAGTAACAATTCCTAAGACTGCACTTAGGTGGGAGACAATCCCTGCAAACGTGGACAGGATCAAGCAACACGCAAGAAGCAGACACTGTGTGGGTCCCCTGCTCACTGACCTGTGCCTGTGTGGACAGGAGGGCCGTGGACAGTGTGGCACAGAGCGCTTGCTTTGCTCTGGGCGCCCTCTGTTGACAAAAGTGGACACAGCTACTAGTTCCACTGCCCCGTCCCTTTTCTCCTCCCACCCCAGGAGAGCCAAGAGTCCTAAGTGTGACTCAGACTTGAGGAAAGGTTTCCACTTAGGAAACTGTCCTAAAGCCACACGAAATCAGGACAGGCCTTTTCTTCTCCCAGTTTCCCCAGCCCCCTTCTCTCTGTGTCTGCGCCTCATCTCCAGATGGGTTCACAACTATGGCAGCATGGCAGTCACCTTAACGGCATGTGGGGTTTATATCACAACTGCTAGGCTGGCACTAGCAGTGGGAATAAAGTCCTGTTGTGAACAGTCTTTAACACTCTGTGAGGCCCGGTTGGTAATTTTGAAAACACACTAACTGGTGAAGTCCTTAAGAGTTTCTATAGATGAAAATTGTTCAACAGCACCCAGACAACTAAAAGCAGAATGAGAGAATTTTAGAGCTGGCAAAGGCCTCTAATACTATGACCTCCAATCTCCTCACTTTAATGAGGAAAATGAAGGGCCCAAAAGGTAAAGTGACATACAAAGTCACAAAACTAGTGACAGAACAAGTTTCCAGCCTCCTCATGACTCATCATCTTTCCACTATACTATTTCGGTTTTATTCAGAAAGCTTATTCATTCGTTAGTCATTACCAAGACAAGTATAACTGCATTTTAATCACTTCATGGAGGGTAAAGAAACTAATGAACATGTAATGATTCCTGTTCTACCCTTTTACAAACAGTAAGCCTTCCTAGTATCAATATTTTTTTTTGGCTGCACCACGTGGCTTGTAGGATTTTAGTTCCTCAACTAGGGATTGAACCTAGGTCCTTGATAGTGAAACTGCAGAATCCTAACTACTGACTGCCAGGGAATTCTCTATTGATACTTCTTTAATAGCAATCACTTTAATTCACAGTATCAAACGCTGCACTGATTACCAACAAGCAATGTCTAAACTGGGCATCGCCAAATTTTGGGCCATGGACCAAATCTAGCCTGTGCAACCCACATATAGTCCATGAGCTAAGATGGTTTTTACATTTTTCATGACTGAAAAAAAATCAAGAACATGGTATTTCGTGATGTATGAAAATCATATGAAATTGAAAATGCTAGTGCCCACAAAAAAAGTTCTATTAAAACACAGCCATGCTTAGTGGTTTCCATACTGTCTGTGGCTGCTTCTGTGCCACAGCGGCAGAGGTGATTAGCTGCAACAGAGACTGTGTGCCCCAACGCCTAGAATATTTACTCTCTGATCCTTCACAGAAAATGTTTGCCTATCCCTGTTCCCTCATAGCTCAGTTGGTAAAGAATCCGCCTGCAATGCAGGAGACCCTGGTTCGATCCCTGGGTCGATCCCTGGGTCAGGAAGATACACTGGAGAAGGGATAGGCCCATTCTTGGGCTTCCCTTGTGGCTCAGCTGGTAAAGAATCTGCCTGCAGTGTGGGAGACCTGGGTTCAATCCCTGGGTTGGAAAAATCCCCTGGAGAAGGGAAAGGCTACCCAATCCAGTATTCTGGCCTGGGGAATTCCATGGACTGTATAGTCCATGGGGTCACAAAGAGTTGGACACGACTGAGTGACTTTCACTTTCATTCCTGTTCCCAGATGGTGCTAGTGTTAAAGAACTCACCTGCAAATGCAGGAGATATAGCAGATGCAGGTTTGATCCCTAGGTTGGGAAGATCCCCTAGAGAAGGGCGTGGCAACCTACTCCAGTACTCTTGCCTGGAGAATCCCATGGACAGAGGAGCCTGGCGGGCTATAGTCCATAGGGTCTCAAAGAGTCAGACAGGACTGAAGCAACGTAGCACACATCCTTATTCCAAACTATTGATAAATGTGATGTGTCAGCCTTTGGTCAAGTACAAAGTTCTGGGTAGTAAGTCCTGTGGAGGCCCAGGCTCTCCTGGGAACCTCCCAGGTTTAGCAGGAGGCCCTCACAGGGCAAGCGGCTGACCTATGCTGCCCTTCGACCTGATCTGTCCTCCGCAGAAGTTGAGGGCACTGTGCTAGGCTTGGCCCGTGTTTTAATTAATATTTATCAGCAATCCTATGAAAAGAGCACTGAACATGAGAAGTGTACCCATTTTACAGATGAAAAACCAAACCTAAGCAAGGTTAACTATCAGGCCCAAACTACAATTTGATCCAGATCTATCTGGCACCAAAGTTCTTCGCTCCTTCCCCAGGGGCTTTCACCTGTGTTCTGGTCAGCTGAGGGGCCTCACGGGCAGAAGAAGTCCAGAGGTGGGGCCCCAGGCCTTTCCCATCTTTTCTACTAGGACTGACCCACTTACATTTTTTATATTGTATCCATATAATTTGTTTGAAAAAGAAAATTTTCTGCTACAAAATTTAGCCTGAAGATCAGTGTTCCTCTTCAAAACAAAAGCCAATTTCAGTATCACTTATTATTACCACCTTCAACAAATCTCTCACAAAACTGGAAATCTCAATTTCCTCATCTGCCAGTCACGATTAGAGCCCTGCCTCCCTGCCTGCAGACCAAACTGGTTGAGTGGGGTCTCACCACTCCCAAGATCAAACGAGACTAGATATGAAGCCATGTGTAAATGAGAGGACTACAGAAACTTAACACAGAATTTTTCATCCCCTCCCTAACGGGCAAGGAGGGGAGCAAGTTGGGAAATAACATTTGCTGCTGACCAAAGAAAAATCAAATATGCAAGTAAAATGTACACAAAATAAATGTTCAAATAAGCGCAAATAAATAAAAGACATGTGCACGGTGGAAATATCATCAGCTCTGAAATCTAACACATTTCAAGTCCAGCTTCCCTAGTTAACAGCTCCATAGCCATGGGCAATGGCTTAAACCTCTTTGACTCAGAGTTTTCTCACCTGCAAATGAGATGAAATAAAATAATACATGTTCAATGCTTTATACAGGAACTGGCAGTGTTTGGTACAGGTTAGCTCTCTTTTCATGGGGACCTGCCATTTATTACTAAGACCCACCTGCCAGAATTAACGAGTGGGTTCCCTGTAAAAAAGTAATGGAATTAAAGCGCCAGGAGTATCTTTAGCTGAGAGGATTCTATGAGCCACGTGACAGTACAAAGCTTGTGTGAGCACAGGCTGAAGGCACTCTAAAGCAACAATGAAAGGTACTAATAACAGGAGATACACAGACCATCCCCTGTTGACAAGTTCTACTAATTCAATAAGGGTATTTATTGAGTGTTTTAAGAGCCTTCTATGGCTCCATAAAATGACAGATTTACATTGAACATCCACTTCACCAAACCCATTAAACTTGTAAGAGGCTCTCTCTTGCTGAAGATTAGATATCTAGCTTCTTAAGTATTAATTTTTCATACTGCTTTGGCAAAGAAAAGGCAACAAACCTAGCTAAAAGTCTGAACAAAGTTTTTTTTTTTTGGCTTTGTCCACAGGAAAAATATCACAACAGAATAGTCTCTGTATTTCAAGAAGGCTGAGATGACTTTACTTTTTAATTTGTCCATTTACCAAATTCTTACTGAGCACTTACTTTGTAAAAGGATTCAGGAATATCAAGAAGTACTGAGAGGATAGGGTCCTTGTCCTCACAGGACTGTGAGTCATCCAACTTGTTTACCATCACACAACAGGCAGTAGTAAAGTGCTGTTACAAAGTAGGCAAAATGTGCCTCGAAGGTTCAGTGGTCTGTACGGAAATAAGTGCACTAAGCAAGACTTCATGGAGCAGGGAACATCTGAAGTGGGATTTAAAGAATGAAGTGTATTTAAACAGAGAAATACAACAAAGAAAAAACTTAGAATTAAAACTCATATTTGATTTCAAAGCTACATTATCCTACCCCATTATGTGCCTAAAACACAAAATACCTTACAGGAAACAAGAGGAAAAAGACTAGGGCCAGATCATGGAAGGCGTAGAGTAACCACTAAAGTGTCTTCAGCAGATAAAAGCTAAGCAGAATATGAGCCCCAGTGAAATCAGAGTTGTGCTTTTAAATGCATGATTACACAGAACTTGCTGAAATTATTTTTTGGTTGCACCAAATTTTGTAACACAAGACCTTAAGTCATCTGCTGCATTTCCCTTCCTCTCTAAGTCAACCCTAAATCAGCTCAGTATAAGGGTATACAGCTAATGCTACTAAGAAAATAAAAATATTTGACCTATAACTGAAACGCACAACTATACTCTCCAACTACAACACCTTTGGCCTTATCTTATATTTGACTAGCTGGTTTCATTCTAAATCATTGGTCACGGTTGTCTGTTGAAGAACAACAGGTTGAGGAGATATACCAAGCTTCTTAAAAGTAACTTACCAAATGTAACCAGGGCTGGTTGAAGGAAGACCACCTGCTGCTCAATGGTACTAACTACCAGAGCAAGACTAACTACTTGGCCACTCTAAGCAATCCTAGACCGGTGAATCTCCTCATATTGAAAATTGCTAATAAAGGAAACTCTATAATTTTCTTTTTATAAATAGCCCCAGTGATTAATAATCTTTAGTCATATGATTCTTTTTGATGGCCATGTTAGATCTTTCATCATAATACACATCAACTGTATACAAAGTATTAGGTCAGTCTACTACAAAGTCAAGCAGTGAAATTATGATCAATCTGTTTGCAAAATACATACTAAGCATTTGGATCAAGAATGCATACAAATTGTTCTAACAGCCTGAAATCACAGCAACCCCAAACTGAATGAAAGGAGGCAAAGTAGGGGAAGAAGTCAAACTCCGGCATAAAAGACAGGATATGCCAAGAAACCAGGTACAGAAGAGGGGTGAGGAGGAAAGACAACCGCACTTTCCATTCTTTGGACTCAAGTCACTCCCTCATCTATCCAGAACCACAGCAACCCTGCAGATTCAGAGGGGAGAAGCTAAGGGACAAAAGCTGCCACTGTTTCCACAATAAAGCATGACACTCCCGAGTACCACAAATGCAAACCCATCATGGCCAAAACAGCCCTGAAAGGAAAAGAGGGAAGTTGAGCCCAGAGATGAGAAGAGTTTTTCTAGAGTCCAAGGAAACCTAAAGGTAGAGGTTAGTAAACAGCATCAACCAATAAGACACTTTTTACCTACGAAGTTTTAAAAAATTTAACCTTTACAATCACCTAACAGACTTAGACATTTACCCTCACTTTCACAGATGAGGAAACTGAGCCTTAGAGAAGTTAAACAATCTGCTCACAATCTTCACGGTATTTCCCAAACTTCCTTGATCTGAACCTCATGGAAATGTTCATATAGACATGTTAAAATGAGTTCAAATGATTAGCAGAAATTAGGAAAGATTTCATAAAGCAGGTTAAATTGTGGCCAGAGATTCTAATGGATATATAGGACTCTGCTGGGGAAAGGAGAACATTTCAAGCAAAGGGCACTACGAAGAAATCAATGTTCAGGAGAGAGACTGAAGGACTGAAAGAAGACACACAGATCAGAAGAAATATGTGGGTAGGGTAACAAGGAGCAAGGTGGTTGCAGAGAGGCTTCAGTGTCTGCTCAACCTGAACCATTTTCTGTTCAAGACATGAAAGTCTCAAAAACGACTCCCTCTTTCTATTTATGTTGCCAAGACCTGTAATGAGTGAGGTAAATAAACTTACACAGATTTCATTTCCCTCATATTGACATATTTTTTCTTGGAAATATGGTAAAGCTATGTTCCTGCACTAGAAATTTCAAATCGATACATGTAATTCATTTCACATGGTGAATAACTAAGACTCAAAAAGAAAATGAAAAATAGACTTAAATCAGAGACTGTGAGAACTAATCATTTCCTTATAAAGCTTCCTTAAGGCCTCTTTCCCATAAAATAGACAGGAAAAATGATTTACTGACCCTATTACATGTCAAGAAACTTACATATGTTATCTCAAATCCTACAACAACCTTTCACAGTAGATACTGTTCCTATTTTACAGACACTCAGAGAAAGCTCAAGAAAAAACTTGCCCAAGGTCATCTAGCCTGAAATGGCAGAGCTGATATTTAAACCAGAAGTCAGGGATATGGGTGTGTAGGTGTGTGTGGGGTATGTGTATTTGTGTGTGGGGGGGGTGTGTGGGTGTGTGTGGTGGGTGTGTGTCTACAGAAGAATTTCCATGAAATAACTTTACACAGAAGCTACAGTGTCTTGGTTGGGGGTGAGGGGGAGCCAATGAACCTGGCTGATCCCTTACCATATCATATCCCTTCAGACATGCAGAGAGTAGCATAATTTCTCTTGACAACATTAAGGGCTTTCTTGCCCAAACACGCCTGCCACTAAGGATCTGGAGAAGGCTGTCTCAGCCAAACACAAAGCCACTATAAACCTGCCAATCTTTTTGGAGCAATTACCAGGCCTGAAAAGAGGTAATCAAATGCCTGTTTTCATAGGATGGTTACGCAGAGTTTATTCAAACTTAGCACATGAGAATCAGTTTTGTTTTATCGGGGGAAGAAGATTTGTCTTGCAAAATCGTATAACTGGGAAAAAATATTTCCAAATTGTAAACATGACAAAGAACTCATATCCAGAGTATATAAAGAACTCTTACAATTCAACAGGAGGAGGACAAACAAACCAAATATTTGTATATATACAACCAAAGAAAACTAAATAAACAGGCAAAAGACTTGAACTGACAGCTCAACAAAGAAGACACATGAATAGCTAATAAGCACATGAAAATGTACTCTACATTGTTAATCATCAGGGGAATGCAAATTAAAACCACGATGAAATACCAATTATACTCAGTATAATCAAAGAGATGGATAAAACCACGCCACTTTGGAAAACAGTTTGGCAGTCTCTTAAAGTTAAGCATAATACTTTTTATAATTTCTTCGATCATATTACTGCATTGAAATTTTTATAAGGTTCAGTCAAATATTTAGAAATATTTTATTTTCCTTTCAAATTGGATTTAACCCTTTAATTGTCTAGATATTATTTTCATTTGTAATAGAAAGATAATGAGTTACTTGAGTAGGTTTTTTAAATAACTTTCATTAGAATTGTTCGGTGACCCCCACCCCCTACAAAAAAGCTAAGCATAACTTTACTATAAAACCCAGCTATTCCACTCCTAGAAATCTGCCCAAGAGAAATTAAAACTTACATCCATACAAAGACTTGTGAGTATTCACAACAGCATTGTGTACTCATAAAAACCAAACTGGAAATAAGCTAAGTATCTATCAACTGGTAAATGGATTAACAAAATATGTACGCCCACTCAATAGAATACTATTCAGCAATGAAAAGTAATGGTATGGTGATATATCCGACGACAGGGATGAATCTCAAAAACACTACAATAAATGAAAGAAGTCATACAAAAAACATTACATACTTATTATATGATTGTATATATACGAAATGTCCAGAAAAGGTAATTTTAGAAAACAAGTAGACGGTTGGTTGTCTGGGGCTTGGGTGGGAGTCGGGATTGACTGCAAACAAATTTAGGGGGATGATGGAAATATGCTAAAACTGGACTGTGGTGATGGTAATATAAATCTATACATTTGTCTATAAATTTAATAAAAATCCTTGAATAAGTACACTTACATTGAGCAAACTTCATATATTATATCTCAATAGTGCTTTTCTGGCCTCGGGAATTCCATGGACTGTATAAGTCCATAGAGTCACAAAGAGCTGGACACAACTGAGCGATTCTGTTCTGAAATTCCCTCATAGCTCAGTTGGTAAAGAATCCACCTGCAGTGCAGGAGAAAGTGAGGTTGCTCAGTCATGCCCAACTCTTTGCAACCCCATGGACTGTAGCCCACCAGGCTCCTCTGTCCATGGGATTCTCCAGGCCAGAATACTGGAGTGGGTTGCCATTTCCTTCTCCAGGGGATCTTTCTGACCCAGGGATCGAACCCAGGTCTCCTGCATTGCAGGCAGACGCTTTAACCTCTCAGCCATCAGGGAAGCAATGCAGGAGACCCTGGTTCAATTCCTGGGTCGGGGAAGATCCGCTGGAGAAGGGATAGGCTAACCACTCCAGTATTCTTGGGCTTCCCTTGTGGCTCAGAATTCACCGCAATGTTGGAGATCTGGGTTCAATCCCTGGGTTGGGAAGATCCCTTGGAAAAGGGAAAGGCTACCCACTCCAGTATTCTGGCCTGGAGAATGCCATGGACTGTATAGTCCATGGAATTGCAAAAAGTCAGACATAAATGAGCGACCTTCACTTTCACTTCATGCTTTTTAAAAAGTAATTATTAAACATACATATGTACATACATACATATGTATTTTCTATACATATATACCTATGTATTAAATAACTCCAGGGGAAACAAAAAAGTACATAAGAAAGGGAATGTAATCATATTTTATGGTTCAGCTATATTCACTCATAATAATGTATGTATTATGTGAACATAAATAAATGATGAACACTGATTTAGCAAAAAAAAAAAAAAAAAGGCTTTGTTAGAAGGAAGGGGAGAGTGTCTATAAAACTGCTAATTTCTCAGCTCCAATATAGTAAGTAGGAAGCCAAAGGACAGAGCTTCAAACTGATAAATCAAGAAATATCAGAACCAGCATGTGATTTAGGTGCATGGTTGTAAGTAACAAAAGAAATAAAATGGTCTTTCCTAGGAGAGAGAAAAGTTTATGAACTTTCTACAGGATGGAATGATCTAAAAGGCAGTATCAAGTCTGAACCCTATGAATAGTTTGAAGCTGCAGCGTTTACCAGCCCTTCATCCACTAGAGGGTGTAAGGCAACACTGCACGAGGACCTGAGCCACTGACGGTGACCTGATGTCTGACACTGAAGAGAAGCAACATTTGAATAAACTTTGCATGAGGCTGAAAGCAGGGTTCTAGGTAACCTACTGGGAAGAAAAGAAAGCGACTGCATACATTTTGTAATTTAAAAGCAAAGTAGAAGTATTTTTAGTTTAAAAACAAGGTGGGGCACTACAATTACTCTTGATTGTGAGATATAAGAGAGGTATGAAGGAGGAAGGAATAGTTAGGCAACTTGGGATGGACATGCACACACTGCTATATTTAAAATGGATAACCAACAGGGACCTACTGTATAGCACAGGAACTCTGTTCAACATTATATGGCAGCCTAGATGACAGACGAATTTGGGGAAGAATGGACACAAGTATACGGATGGTGGAGGCCCTTCGCTGTTCATCTGAAACTATCACAACAGAGTTAACTGGCTATACTTAAATATAAAAAAATTTTTAAGAAATTAAAAAAATTTTTTTAAAGAAAGAGGTATGAAACATTTTATTTCTGAATCTGTCATTTTCATCCAGTCTCCAACTGGGAAATGGCAGTGGGATAAAATTTCTCATTCAACAATTAAGTGCTAGCTGGAACTGATACTAAACACAGCAAATGAAAAAGCTGTTGTCTAGATAGTTCTAATCTTGCCTTTTTTTGTAGGGAGGTGGGGGACTCTAAGTATTCATTCTTTACAGCAACCACAATGTAGTTCTGAAAAATGTAAAGCAGATCATGTCATTCTCTGCTTAAAATCTTTCAAAAGCTTCACATTAAACTGAGAATATTTTTCGTTTATTCATTCAACAAATACTTATTGATCTCCTCCTACATGCCCAGCTCTGCTCCAAGCAATGTCACAACTTGCATAGAACTTATATTTTAGTGGAAGAGACAGACAATAAAGTATACACACTAAATAATTTAAGGTAATAATGAGAAAGAGTGTATATGTGGGTAACTTTAGACTGGCGTGGTCTGGGAAGGCTTCTCTGAGAAGTAAACTGTCCCTGTGACCTGAATGACAAAGTGAAGATCTGGGTCAAGAGCACCGCAAATCTGACAGCAATTCCATACCTGAAGCTGAAATCAAGGTCCACAAGTTAAAAAATGGAAAGAATGCCCAATGCACCTGAAGCTGACAGTAAGTAAAAGAAGGTTAGGAGATGAATTACAGAGGTAGGCAATAAGCTCACATAAACATACTCCTAAATCCATACAATGAGATATTATTCCATCAAAAATAGAAAGGACTGATATATGCTACAATATGGATGAACGTTGGAAACATTACACCAAGTGAAAGAAGCCAGTCACTAAAGACCAGTGAGTGAAGTCGCTCAGTTGTGTCCGACTCTTTGTGACCCCATGGACAGTAGCCTGCACCAGGCTCCTCTGTCCATGGGATTTTCTAGGCAAGAGTACTGGAGTGGGTTGCCATTTCCCTCTCCAGGGAATTTTCCCAACCCAGGAATCGAACCCAGGTCTCCTGCGTTGTAGACAGACGCTTTACCATCTGAGCCAAGACAAGATACTGTATGATTATGTTTTCATTAAATGTCCAGAATAGGCAAATACACGAAGACAGAAAGCAGATCAATGGCGCATGCATGCAAAAGACGGTAAAGTGACAGCTAAAGGCTATGTATGAGGTTTCCTTAGGGTGGCATTCTTAAGAACAACAATTACTCGAATCTTGTTTTTCAAAACTGCAAACTGCAATCCATTAGTGAGTTCAGGAAATCGATTCTGGCCAATCGCTAGTCACAATCAACAGTGTTTGTTTGTTTGTTTGTTTTCTTAATGGAATAGAATAGAAAATATCACAGAGAATCACGATGGCGTAATCACTCATCTAGAGCCAGACATCCTGGAATGTGAAGTCAAGTGCACCTTAGAAAGCATCACTACGAACAAAGCTAGTGGAGGTGATGGAATTCCAGTGGAGCTATTTCAAATCCTGAAAGATGATGCTGTGAAAGTGTTCCATTCAATATGCCAGCACATTTGGAAAACTCAGCAGTGGCCACAGGACTGGAAAAGGTCACTTTTCATTCCAATCCCAAAGAATGCTCAAACTACCGCACAATTGCACTCATCTCACATGCTAGTAAAGTAATGCTCAAAATTCTCCAAGCCAGGCTTCAGCAATACACGAACTGTGAACTTCCAGATGTTCAAGCTGGTTTTAGAAGAGGCACAGGAACCAGAGAGCAAATTGCCAACATCTGCTGGATCATGGAAAAAACAAGATAGTTCCAGACAAACATCTATTTCGGCTTTATTGACTATGCCAAAGCCTTTGACGGTGTGGATCACAAGAAACTGTGGAAAATTCTGAAAGAAATGGGAATACCAGACCACCTGAACTGCCTCTTGAGAAACCTGGATGCAGGTCAGGAAGCAACAGTTAGAACTGGACATGGAACAACAGACTGGTTCCAAATAGGAAAAGGAGTACGTCAAGGCTGTATATTGTCACCCTGCTTATTTAACTTATATGCAGAGTACATCATGAGAAATGCTAGGATGGAAGAAGCACAAGCTGGAACCAAGATTGCTGGGAGAAATATCAATAACCTCAGATATGCAGATGACTCTTATGGCAGAAAGTGAAGAGGAACTAAAAAGCCTCTTGATGAAAGTGAAAGAGGAGAGTGAAAAAGTTGGCTTAAAGCTCAACGTTCAGAAAACGAAGATCATGGCATCTGGTCCCATCACTTCATGGCAAATAGATGGGGAAACAGTGGAAACAGTGTCAGACTTTATTTTTTGGGGCTCCAAAATCACTGCAGATGGTGATTGCAGCCATGAAATTAAAAGATGCTTACTCCTTGGAAGGAAAGTTATGACCAACCTAGATAGCATATTCAAAAGCAGAGATATTACTTTGCCAACAAAGGTCCGTCTAGTCAAGGCTATGGTTTTTCCAGTGGTCATGTATGGATGTGAGAGTTGGACTGTGAAGAAAGCTGAGCGCCAAAGAATTGATGCTTTTGCACTATGATGTTGGAGAAGACTCTTGAGAGTCCCTTGGACTGCAAGGAGAGCCAACCAGTCCATCTTAAAGGAGATCAGTCCTGGGTGTTCATTGGAAGGACTGATGCTGAAGCTGAAACTCCAATACTTTGGCCACCTCATGCAAAGAGTTGACTCATTGGAAAAGACTCTGATGCTGGGAGGGATTGGGGGCAGGAGGAGAAGGGGAAGATAGAGGATGAGATGGCTGAATGGCATCACCGACTTGATGGACATGAGTCCGAGTGAGCTCTGGGAGTTGGTGATGGACAGGGAGGCCTGGCATGCCGTGATTCATGGGGTCACAAAGAGTCAGATCTGACTGAGTGACTGAACTGAACTGAAATGAAGAACACAGTATGGATAAGTAATTTTGATAAGACTAATTTAACTCTTATGTTTGTGTATGCACGTGTGTGAGTGTACTGGGTCATGATGTGAAAGGTATCGTTTACTAAAAACTGCCATCTTTTTTAAGCTTGAAAGTGCTGAGCTAGACCTTGAACACCCTTACTATGTCCTCCATTCCAAATCTCCCCAAGGAAAGAAAAGCAGCCATCGTTTCTTTGCCACCAAAGCAAATGAACGTGACGGAAAACACACTTGCTGTTGCCCACGGCTGTCACTCAAAATAAGCCCTCCAAGTTCATTTGCGAAAAACTGGACAAAAATAGAGTTCATTCCAGGGATAAAAAAAACAGGTAACTGGTGAGAAAAGGGGAAATTAAGAATCCTTAAGAAGAAAGAAAATACTTTGGGGATACAAATCTATGTAAATTTATAATCTTTCCTCTAAATTAAAAGTAAGACTGCTACTCCAAATTTAAATCCCTAAGTATCTCAGTCACATCTGTCATCTTCTTTGAAAGTCCCATTTTGTCGGAATCACTTTATCATGTCCATATAACAGCTCTTGGACAGATTTTTAGAAAATTGAAGGAAAAAAACTCTTTAAGGAGCCGCTGACTAGCACTTAAAAAAATCAGAGTCTAACACTGTGACATTACTTTTCTTTATATTAAAAATCCAAAATTGTAACAGGAAGCTTTATTTCATTCCTCATGGGCATGTTCTCCTTGACACTCCCAGGAAAGCAGTGTTCTCTAATGTAAACAGCAAATCACAATCATAGTTCATAGTGTAGCCAGCAAGCAAAAGTAAGTAAATTCATAAAATAAAAAAAGAAAAATTGTAGACCGTAAGTTATTTTAACAAACAAAACAGGAAGAAAACTTGACAGAAGTAAGCTATGCAAGGAACTTCCAGTTCATATGAAAACTTTTCGTGCTGTTACATTCTCCAAAGATTCCGTAATATCTTCTCTTGCCACAGGAGGATGAGAACATCCCCATTTAAAGAGGAGAGAACACTGACAGAAGAGTACAGGAGGAGACTACAAGACACGGAGGCTGAAGATCCAGGGCTCAAGTCTCATTGTGCTGCTAACTACGTGATAAGGGGAAATTCATTTAAAAATCTCGGCAGTGAGGGACAGGGTGGGTAGGGAGGTGGGGCGGGGTTTCAGGATGGGGGAACACATGTATACCTGTGGCTGATTCATGTTGAAATATGGAAAAAGCCATCACAATATTGTAAATTACCCTCCAATTAAAATAATTTTTTTAAAAAAAGTCTTTTCCTAGGAAGTGTAATGCTAGGGGCTTCTTAAAAAAAAAAATCTCTACTTTGGTTTTCTTAGCTACAAAATAGGGATAATAAAGCCTGACCTTCCTAGCAGAGCTACTGTGAAGATCAAAACTGAATATACTGACACATGGCAGCACACACTGTAAACTGCAAAATTATTTACTAACATTCCGGTTCCTCAGCTGATTCAACACCTGAAACCAAGAGTCTGTGCTCTCATCTCCAATGTGAATGGCAACGCTTCATGCCCACAGGTCGAGTGTGGGCAGTGCACCAAGCCATAATCCCAAACCTTATCACCCCAGTTAAGGGGTGCTTAGTTGCTCAGTCATGTCCAATTCTCTGCGACCCCATGGACTGTAGCCTGCCAGGCTGCCCTGGCCATGGGATTCTCCAGCAGACAATACTGGAGTGGGCTGCCATGCCCTCCTCCAGGGACCAGTTAAGGGGATACTCACTGTATTTCTTCAATCAAAGCTAGGATGACCATACATCCCATTCATCAAGATCTGCCTCAGACTATTTTGACACTAGCTTCCCTTTTCTCTCTCAAAATTGCCCCAACTTGAATGATAAACTATACACAGTCCCCCTAATTACAGCAGCTATAACACTGTAGCACCAAGATCTAGGCTTAGGACTCCCACTGTAGTTCCTAGGGGCCCCTGAAAACCATTCCAAACAAAAACACAACATTAGCAGAAATAGTTAGTTTCCTATGCAGAACTAAGGCCCCTTCTAATCAGTCTGCTGTTCCCAGATCCCTTCTGAATAAAAACTCTGGTGCTAATGCACACAGATATTCTCTCATTCAGAGAACATTACAAACCCACAAAATATTCCAGCCTTAATCAACACTTGGGAACTCTATCATAAGCACGTGCATATACACATAAATCACAGAGCTAGGAATCTAAACCACGACACTGTGTCATCAACCTAAAATTCTGCGTGGCCTGAGATAAAACATTCAGCCTTTCTGAGCAGGTTTTCACTTCTGCTAATTTGGAACATGTCTGTCTCCTCCACTTCCACGGAGAGACCACATCAGCAAGCACTGTGATGTGCTCAGAGTGCTTTGTAAAAGCAATGGAGTGCAATCCTTGAAAGCCTGTTAACTAACTGGGAAAGAACGCTGGGCTGAAACTGCATAAAAAAGGAAAACCTCTACAAGGTGACAGGTGGGATTTTTCTCCCCTCCTTTCCTTCTCAGGTTTTTGATTCAAATGTGTTACCAGGGGTGTGTGTAACAGGGTGAAAAGGGTCACCGTAAGGGTGAAATGCTGGCCCACTTAGTGCTAAGGAACTTTGTTGTTATAATTCTTAACCAGGGTCATGGACTCAAAGATTTATAGTTCAGTGTTAAGGGATCTATGAAGCCCCCAAATGATAAATAAATAAAGTGAGTGAGCAGAAATACTGCACATGACCACATTTTCCTTTGGTAAGTCAATAATGGTCACTATAGAGAAAAGGACACTCAGAGGACAGAGTGACAGAGGACAAACTTCAGCGCTAGTTCAGCTACAAACTTGTATTGTTACCGTGGATAAGTCACTTTAATCTCTGTGTGTCTGTTTCCTTATCTCTCCAAAGGAAATACCTGCTTATCCATTCAAGAGGTGGTGGTGAGGATAAGGGGAGAAAATACTGAAGAAAGCCCCACTCTGCAAGAGTCAAAAGACTGTCGTTTTTATCTCTTTTAAAATCACAATTAGATGCTGACAGGAATTCTGTCTGGAGATGGTTCCTATTTATTTGGAAAGGAAATGAAAAAAAATAAGGAAAAGCAAATAAAGATTCACATAATTAAAGTTCACCTTCACCTCCACTCTCTGGTCTCCGGATGTTCTGAGCCAAAGGTCTCTCGGGAGGTGTAAAGACCACAAGTTCAGTTTCTGCCCAGCTCAGGCTGCTCGGTGACCAGTGTTTCACACTGATAAATGCCTCCCAAATCTCAGAGCACAAAGTGAGAGTTCACAAGGTTAGGTGCATTAATTAACAGGATTCATTTGGATTCTGTATTCATCAAATGCAACAAGCAGCCATTCAATATTTGCCTGTTTGCACTACACTAAGGTCTCTAATTCAAAGATCCAGACAGAAAAAACAAAATAAAACCCAACAAATTAAACTAAAATAAACCTGTCACCATCAGAATGTGCCTCAAAGTAAATTAAGCAGCTTTAAACCATAGCAAAAAGGTCTGCATAGGCCCACAGCAGAGACAGTATGAATAATAAATGTGCAGCCTACAGAAGTGGGTCCCGCTGCAAAAGAAAGGAAAAATAAAGTAGTTCTGAGCAGAGACTACTTTTTGTGCTTTAACAAATTCCTCTTAATTCCTTCTGCTTAATTCCTTATTGATCTGTAATCCCTGCAGGAAGACACATTATACAGTACCTTTTCAGAATCTTTTAAACTTCATAAGTCTGTTCCCCATATTTAACTTCAATTAGTTTTACCTTCCTATATCTAGAATAAGCCTATATCCAAAATAAGCAACATTTTATAAGCAAATATTTGAGTTAGTATACAAAAGTAGATTCAGAGACTGACCACGATCCCTTATGTTTTCAAGGTCCTAGGTGGAAAGTACAGGGTGAAATAGAAAATTTCACTCATTTCAAAGCAGCCCAGAGGGTTGTAGTTTTTTTATTTTGGCTGAAAAAATCACCTGGAGGAATTTCTAAATACCTGAATGGTTAAGCCCAATCTTAGACTCACTCAATCAGAATCTCTGGGGCCTAGATCTCCAGGCAATGGTACTTTTTCTGTTATATGGCCAGGATATAGAACTGCTATCAAAGGACATGAATTTCACAGCTTACAGAAGCTCTAGGGCAAATCTAAACCAGAAAGAAAACAGGAAGACCTTCTACATTATCTTTAAGTCTGGGGTAATTGACCATCTTGCTCACCAAAAGCTCCCACAAGGAACGGCCTTCAGTGCCAATGGGGTTCCCACTGGGAGATGAACAGAGAGGAACAGCACTTTCTCTTCCCCCCTTTTCGCCATACCCTACCTGGACCACTCTGATGCCAACTCAACACCAGAAATGCAAGAACTCAGCCAAAACTTCCAAATCTGGAGGGCACTCAAATAGTGATTGTTGATTACGGTGCCATCCTGGTTTTTAAGCTCAGCTTCAGGGGTTTTGATAAGATTTAATTAAGTTCTAGGAAGGCGAACTAGGTCAGCCCCTTGGTCTAGCATTCTGATAATGCACATCCGTTAATGAGCATTATTGGACAAGTCTAATAATGGTGACTTCTTTGGACAGCCGTAAGACAAGAGAAGACTCTACACATGGACAAAACCAGAGGGTCGACACCGAAATTAGATTGATTACATTCTTTGCAGCCAAAGATGGAGAAGCTCTATACAGTCAGCAAAAACAACACTGGGAGCTGACTGTGGCTCATATCATGAACTCCTTATTGCCAAATAAGACTGAAAATGCAGACTGAAATTGAAGAACGTGGAGAAAACCACTAGACCCTCCAGGTATGACCTAAATCAAATCCCTTATGACTATAAAGTGGAAGTGAGAAATAGATTTAAGGGACTAGATCTGATAGAGTGCCTGATGAACTATGGATGGAGGTTCGTGATACTGTACAGGAGCCAGGAATCAAGACCATCACCAAGAAAAAGAAATGCAAAAAGGGAAAATGGCTGTTGGAGGAGGCCTTACAAATAGCTGAAAAGAAGGAAAACGAAAAGCAAAGGAGAAAAGGAAAGATATACCCATTTGAATGCAGAGTTCCAAAGAACAGCAAGGAGATAAGAAAGGCTTTAACAGCAATCAATGCAAAGAAACAGAGGAAAACAACAGAATGGGAAAAACTAGAGATCTCTTCAAGAAAATCAGAGATACCAAGGGAACATTTCATGCAAAGATGGGCTCGATAAAGGACAGAAATGGTATGGACCTAACAGAAGCAGAAGATATTAAGAAGAGGTGGCAAGAATACACAGAAGAACTGTACAAAAAAGATCTTCACGACCCAGATAATCATGATGGTGTAATCACTCACCTAGAACCAGACATCCTGGAATGTGAAGTCAAGTGTGCCTTAGAAAACATCACTATGAACAAAGCTAGTGGAGGTGATAGAACTCCAGTTGAGCTGTTTCAAATCCTGAAAGATGATACTGTGAAAGTGCTCCACTCAATATGCCAGCACATTTGGAAAACTTAGCAGTGGCCACAGGACTGGAAAAGGTCACTTTTCATTCCAATCGCAAAGAAAGGCAATGCCAAAGAATGCTCAAACTACCGCACAATTGCACTCATCTCACATGCTAGTAAAGTAATGCTCAAAATTCTCCAAGCCAGGCTTCAGCAGTACGTTAACTGTGAACTTCCAGATGTTCAAGCTGGTGTTAGAAAAGTCAGAGGAACCAGAGATCAAATTGCCAACATCCGCTGGATCATGGAAAAAACAAGAGAGTTCCAGAAAAACATTTATTTCTGCTTTATTGACTATGCCAAAGCCTTTGACTGTGTGGATCACAAGAAACTGTGGAAAATTCTGAAAGAGATGGGTATACCAGACCACCTGACCTGCCTCTTAAGAAACCTGGATGCAGGTGAGGAAGCAACAGTTAGAACTGGACATGGAACAACAGACTGGTTCCAAATAAGAAAAGGAGTCCGTCAAGGCTGTATATTGTCACTCTGCTTATTTAACTTATATGCAGAGTACATCATGAGAAACGCTAGAATGGAAGAAGCACAAGCTGGAATCAAGACTGCTGGGAGAAATATCAATAACCTCCCTTATGGTAGAAAGTGGAGAAGAAATAAAAAGCCTCTTGATGAAAGTGAAAGAGGAGAGTGAAAAAGTTGGCTTAAAGCTCAACATTCAGAAAACTAAGATCATGGCATCCGGTCCCATCACTTCATGGCAAACAGATGGGGAAACAGTGGAAACAGTGTCAGACTTTATTTTTGGGGGCTCCAAAATCACTGCAGATGGTGACTGCCACCATGAAATTAAAAGATGCTTACTCCTTGGAAGGAAAGTTATGACCAACCTAGACAGCGTATTAAAAAGCAGAGACATTACTTTGGCAACAAAGGTCCATCTAGTCAAGGCTATGGTTTTTCCAGTGGTCATGTATGGATGTGAGAGTTGGACTGTGAAGAAAGCTGGAGAAGACTCTTGAGAGTCCCTTGGACTGCAAGGAGATCCAACCAGTCCATCCTAAAGGAGATCAGTCCTGGGTGTTCATTGGAAGGACTGATGCTGAAGCTGAAACTCCAATACTCTGGCCACCTCATGCAAAGAGCTGACTCATTTGAAAAGACCCTGATGCTGGGAAAGATTGAGGGCAGGAGAAGAAGGGCACGACATAGGATGAGATGGTTAGATGGCATCAGCAACTTGATGGACATGGGTTTGGGTGGACTCTTGGGAGTTGGTGATGACAGAGAGGCCTGGTGTGCTGCGGTTCATGGGGTTGCACAGAGTTGGACACGACTGAGCGACTGAACTGAACTGATATATATCAACAACACTTCTAAACTGATAAGGAATAGTGGATAGGCATTCAAAGATACAAATGATGGCTAGAAATTCAGAGGTATTTCTAGGAGCTACCCTTTTAAATCTCCTGAAGAGTATCAATATCTCCAAACAGCAGGAGGTAAATTCCAGAGGCAAGGTGTCTTACATCATTTCTGAGGCAGCCTAACCTGTTCTACCCTAACTCTGTCCGCCTCACCAGATCCAAAAAGCACACAAACAGGGAAGGTGTTTTATACCCTTCCCTAAACCTTACTGAGGATGTCTTGGCGGGAGACAGTTTCGCTCTAACCCACAAATGGGGCCTGGGCTTTCTCCAATCATCCTCCCTATCTAACAAAGAAAGGCAGCAGAAATTTCCTCGATTAAAACCATAAGGCTGAATTCCCCCAGGAACAAGAATGGAATTTTCTTGTTGCTGATTACCACAGGGACTCCAAATATCTGTGCAGGCAGGGGCTAAGTGGCTGGGAATAAACAGACAAGTCCAACACAAAATCATGAGACATCAAGAAAACCAGGTTAAAAACATTATCATGTAGCTTGTAAAAGAAAAAACAAAAGCAATCACAACTGTGCTTGAGTGACTTTCCCCCTATAATATCCACAATTTCAAAAATGTGATTACAATACCTTTAAAGTTAAGAAATATGTTTTATATATTGCTAACGTAAATTCATTGCTGAAACTAACCAAATCACTCTCCAAAATAAGTAATTCCAGGAAATGTTCCCTATCATGTAGCATTCTTAGATAAAAGACACACACACCACATCTGAGTTATAAACAACTTATACCAACCTGGCTGTCCCGTGTTGGGAATCCATGATAACCTGGGGTCAGAGGCTCGTTCTGAGACAAAGAAAAGAAAAGAAAACCGTAAGACAAAAGACAGTGTTAAGAATCATCAGAAGCGCCCAAAATGACCAGACGTACCTTCCCGCAGTAGTTCCTAAGGTGCCACTGCTCTACCCTACTCTACCTATATGCATCTCTGAGTTCAGCATGCAGGACAGCAAAAGAACCAAAACCAAATGAAAACCAGTGTGTGCTCAGGAGCACTAGCCATGAAGCACTGTGTTCCTCCTCGACCAGCGAAATGCTTGCTTCTCAGTGCCTCTCCAACAGAGGACTCCAGGGGTTTGGGGCAGATCAATTCCTAACTTCACACTACGGGACTCCAGCATGTCTGGCCCTGAACTCTAAAAGCCAGCAGCACTCCCAAACACTGGACAACGAAAAACCTTCACATATTTCCACAAGCACCATCGTGGGGAAGGGGACAGCATCACCCCTACTAAGAACTGTCTCTTGACCTGGACAAGTTTTGACCCTTCCCTCTATCCGTCTGCCCTCCTTCAGTTTTGCCCCTGTTCCAGACTTCCTCTACCATCCTACATCCTATGGACTCAAGTGACTCCTAATACATATATGTGTTAAATTTATTAGGTTATTTGCACAATTTACTTTCCATATTATTTATAATTTCATCCACCTTTTTTTTAAAGGTGTATCATACTGAGTAGGTCCTCCCAGGTGGCATCAGTGGTAAAGAACCCGCCTGCCAATGCAGGAAACATAAGACACATGGGTTCAGTCCCTCAGTCAGGAAGAACCCCTCGAGGAGGGAATGGCAACTCACTCCAGTATTCTTGCCTGGAGAAGCCCATGGACAGAGGAGCCTGGCGGATTATAGTCCATGGGATTGCACAGAGTTGTACACAACCGAAGTGACTTAGCATGCACACACCCACGTCATACCGAGTGTCTGATCTTCACATTAACCATTAAATCAAGATCCTTGAGGGCCAGAATGGTAACCAACAGAAGCTATGCAAACCCTGATTAAGTATAAGGTCATACAGTATGAGCACTCACTAATGGCTTCCTTGATGCATTTAGTCATTCAGTTTACATACATTCAATATCTTATATTTTGAAAGGACTGTTTAGATGACTGACAGAGTAGGCAAGATGCATAAAACACGACCCTTGCCTCCAAGGGAACCTTAAAACGGGAGGAGACACACACGCACATAAAGATGTAAGTGAGAAAACAGTGTCTCCGTCGTTTTTTCAAGGTGCTCGATACAGCTGCCTCAAAGATGTTCATCCTCTTCTTCAATTCATTTGTATTTCCACTCCTACTAGCGGAAGGTAAGTTAAGAAGAATTTTCACGGATAGGACCTTCTTTTATGATGAGATAGTTAACTTTCCATCTAATGGTACATCTGCTTTGATTTTATCTACATCTTTGATCATCAAAAATCCACACTCCTTTCAAAAACATGAAAGCGAGGTGTCAACTTAAGCTCCCTGCATAGACCCCATGTCTTATTCATCATGATTTCCCCACAGTCAAGTACAGTGTCTAACACATGCTGGACATTCAAAAGAATGTGTAAATAAATAAATGAGGTTCAATAATCAAAAAAAAAATCTACTTCTGCTTCACTAACTGTGCTAAAGGCTCTGACTGTGTGGATCACAACAAACTGGAAAATTCTTATAAGAGAATACCAGACCACCTTACCTGCCTCCAGAGACATGTGTATGCAGGTCAGGAAGCAACAGTTAGAACCGGACATAGAACAACAAACTGGTTCAAAACTGGGAAAGGAGTATGTCAAGGCTGTATACTGTCATTCTGCTAATTTAACTATGCAGAGTACATCATGTGAAATGCAGGGCTGGATGAAGCACAAGCTGGAATCAAGATTGCCAGAAGTATCAATAACCTCAGATATGCAGATGACACCACCCTTAGGGCAGAAAGAGAAGCAGAACTAAAGAGCCTCTTGATGAAAGTGAAAGAAGAGAGTGAAAAAGGTGGCTTAAAGCTCAACATTCAGAAAACAAATATCATGGCATCCAGTCCCATCACTTCATGGCAAATAGAGAGGGAAACAGTGACAGATATTATTTTCTTGGGCTCCAAAATCACTGCAGATAGTGACTGCAACCACAAAATTAAAAGATGCTTGCTCCTTGGAAGGAAAGTTATGACCAGCCTAGACAGCATATTAAAAAGCAGGGACATTGCTTTGCCAACAAAGGTCCATCTAGTCAAAGCTGTGCTTTTTCCAGTGGTCATGCATGGATGTGAGAGCTGGACCATAAAGAAAGCTAAATGCCAAAGAACTGATGCTTTTGAGCCATGGTGCTGGAGAAGACTCTTGATGGCATCACCAACTCAATGGACGAGTTTGACTAAGCTCTGGGAGTTGGTGATGGACAGGGAAGCCTGGCATGCTGCAGTCCATGGGGTCACAAAGAGTCAGGCACAACTGAGTGACTGAACTGAACTGGACTTCAAGGACATCAAACCAGTCAATCCTAAAGGAAATCAATTCTGAATATTCATTAGAAGGACTGATGCTGAAGCTGAAACTCCAATACTTTGGCCACCTGATGTGAAGAGCTGACTCATTAGAAAAGACCCTGATGCTAGGAAAGATTGAAGGCAGGAGGAGAAGAGGATGAGAGAGAATGAGATGGTCGGATGGCACCACTGACTCGATGGACATGACTTTGAGCAAGCTCCAGGAGATGGTGAAGAACAGGGAAACCTGGCATGCGGCAGTCCATGGGGATCACAAAGAGTCGGACACGACTGAGCGACTGAACAAATTAAACATTCAGTTGCTGACTCATAGACAATTCAAGTTCTCTTTTTTTTATTCCTAAGTCTCTAGTTTGGACACTTATAAATTGTCTTCCCAAAGAGAGTACATCAAAGATAATTGCCTTTAAAAATGATAGGTGCCAAAACAATCATGAGAAAGAATAAAGTTGAAGGGCTCACATTACAAAGCTACAGTAATCAAAACAGTGTAATACTTTTAGGAACAGACAGACAGACCAATGAGGTACAACTAAGAGTCCAGAAATGAACCCTTGCAGTTATGATCAACGAAGTTTTAAAAAGTGTGCCAAGAAAAACAACAGAAGGAAGAATAACCTTTTCAACAAATGGCACTGGAACACCTGGATATCACGTGTTGAAGAATAAAGCTGGAACTCTGTCTTACACCATATACAAAATTAACTCAAGACAGATCATAGACCTAAAATCATACGACACTTAAAAGAAAACAAGTGCTCGCTTCGGCAGCACATATACTAAAATTGTAATGATACAGAGAAGATTAGCATGGTCCCTGCGCAAGGATGACACGCAAATTCGTGAAGCATTCCATATTTTTAAGAAAGCTGTGGTACGTATACACAATGGAGTATTACTCAGCCATTAAAAAGAATACATTTGAATCCATTCCAATGAGGTGGATGAAACTGGAGCAGATTATACAGAGTGAAGTAAGCCAGAAAGAAAAACAACAATACAGTATACTAACGCATATATATGGAATTTAGAAAGACGGTAATGATAACCCTGTATGTGAGACAGCAAAAGAGACACAGATGTATAGAACAGACTTTTGGATTCTGTGGGAGAGGGAGAGGGTGGGATGATTTGGGAGAATGGCATTGAAACATGTATACTATCATGTAAGAAACGAATCGCCAGTCTAGGTTCGATGCAGGATGCTTGGGGCTGGTGCACTGGGATGACCCAGAGAGATGATATGGGGAGACAGGTGGGAGGGGGGTTCAGGATTGGGAACTCATGTACACCCATGGCGGACTCATGTCAATGTATGGCAAAACCAATACAGTATTGTAAAGTAAAATAAAAAAATAAAATAAAATAAAAATAAACAAAACAAAGGAAATCTTCATGACCTTTGATTACATAATGGTTTCTTCAATATAACTACAAAAACACAATTGACAAAGGAAAAACAGATTAAACGAACTTCATCAAAACTGAAAACTTCAGTATTTCAAAGGACACCATCACTTCTGGGGATCTAATACACACACAGTGATTACAGTTAACAAGACTGTATGATATACTTGAACTTTGCTAAGAGAATAGGCTGTAAATGTTCTCACCACACAGACACACACAAAGATAATTATGTGACATGATGCAGGTATTAGTTACAGCTATGGTATTAATCATTTTGCAATATACAAGTGTAACAAACCAACAAGTTGTACATATTAAACTTATACATTGTTAATGCCAACTATGTCTCAATACAGCTGGGGAGGAAAAGATACCATCAAGTTAGACAACAGAATGGGAGAAAATATTTGGAAATCCTTTGTCCAACAAGGGACTTGTATTCCAGAACATAAAAGAACTCTTAGACAAATAATCCAAATTTTTAAATGGGCAAAAGTTGTGAACAGGAAGTTCTCCAAAGAGGATATACAAATGACCAATAACCACATGAAAAAATACTCAACACTGTTGGTCATTAGGAAAATGCACATCAAAACCATAATGAGATAACACACCCACGAGGATGGCTACAGTCAAACAGTCAGACAATAACAAGTATTATCAATGATATGGAGAAACCGGAATCTCACACATTGCTGTTGGGAATGCAAAATGGTGCATGCACTTTGGAAACAGTTCGGAAATCCCTCAAAATGTTAAAAAAAAAAAAAGTGACCACGTGATCCAGCAATTCCACACTAGGTATAACCAAGAAAACTGAAAACATACATCCATAGAAAGCCTTGTACACAAATGTACACAGCAGAGTTATTTCATAATAGCCAAAAAGCAGAAATAATACAAACGTCCATCAACTGATGAATGAAGAGGCAAAGTGTGGTAAATGTATAACTGAGTATTATTTAGCAATAAAAAAGGAATTGGTAAAACAAAGATGAACTTTAAAATATCATGCTAAGTGAAAAAAATCAGAGACAAAAGCCACAAATTATAATTTCATTTATAGGAGCTATTCAGAATGGGCAAATCCATAAAGAAAGAAGATCAGTAGTCTAGGGAGTAAAGGGAGTGACTGCTAATGGGTCCTGTGTTTTACTCTTGGTGATGAAAATGTTCTGGAAGTAGTGATGATGGATTCACTACTCTGATTTTGCTGAAAAGCCCAAAACACTAAACACCACTAAAAACACTTTAAAAGGGTGAGATTTATGGTCTGTGAATTATAGGTTAATAAACTTGTTATTTAAAAATAATAATAACAGGCAATGTTGGCTGGCTATTCTCACACTAAGTTTTACAAAGGAGACACCTGTTGCTTTGCTGTTGTTACTTAGTTGCTCAGTCATGTCCAACTCCTTTGTGACTCCATGATTAGGCTCCTCTGTCCATGGGGATTCTCCAGGCAAGAATACTGGAGTGGGTTGCCATTTCCTTCTCCAGGGGTCTTTTCAACCCAGGAATCAAACCCATGTCTCTTGCATTGGCGAGCAAATTCTGTAGCACTGAGTCACCTGGGAAGCCCACCTGGGAAGCCCACCTGCAGCTTGGACCAGAACAAAAACGGGGCTCCTTCCAAAACCCCCAAGAGCCTTGTTCGTTCTGGAGTCCATACATTTACTTCAACACCATTCCCTCCAGATTTTAACAATGCTGATGACAAAGATGATGATACTGAGCAATCAATCAGGCATGGTTTTAAGATGATGGGGAGAAACGGAAGAGACAGTGGCAAAGAGAAGAAGATAATAAAACACAGATAACAGGTGGGAAAGTCAAACTTTCAACCCAGGTCTGCTGTACTCCAAAGCCCCTGCTCTTCCCATTTTATCAAATTATCTTTTTAATAATCATGCCATATTATTCCTTCACAATAAATTTCAAGACTGTCTGAGAAAGGAATTAGAGGATTAGGAAGGTCATCAAAAACACCCCAAAGCATCATTAACAAAGATTCATCACTCCCAGAGACTATCCTATATATATACTCTTTGAGTTCAACAATGCACAACACTTAATAAGGGAAAAAAAAAATCCTCCTATAAGTGAGCATTGTCAAAAACTT